>NC_135507.1:14624569-14940819 GCF_052857255.1 Amblyomma americanum | reverse complement strand
TTGTTCTGTCATCCAATCTACCCCCTTCCGGTCTCCTAAAGCTACACCTATCATTATTTTCCCATAGCTCGTTTCATTTTCCTTAACTTAAGCTGAACCCTTTCCGTTAACCTCCACGTTTCTGTCTCATTGGTGAGTACCGGTGTGATGCAGCTGCTGTGTACTTTTCTTCTGAGGGATATTGGTAAACTGCCATTCATAATCTTAGAGAACCTGCCATATGCGCTCCCCCTCATTATTATCCTCGTAGTTAATTCCCCCTCAAGATTTTGATCAGCGGCCACTACTTGCCCTAAGTACACTACTTCCTTACCACTTCCAGCACCTCCCTACCAATTGCGAACTTCTGTTCCCTTGCTAGACTTTTGAACATTACTTTGGTTTTTTGCATGTTAGTTTTTAGACCAAACATTCTGCTCTGCCTGTCGAACTCATTGATCGTACATTGCAGCTGATCTCCTGAGTGACTCAGCAAGGCAATGCCATCAGCGAATCGCAGATTATTTAGGTATTCTCCATTAACTCTTACCCTAACTGTTCCCAATTAAGGCCTCGGAATACCTCTTGTAAACAGGCGGTGAATAGCATTGGCGAGATCGTGCCTCCTTGTCTGACGCCCTTCCTTATTGGAACTTTATCGCTGACCTTATGGAGGACTATAGTAGCTGTGCACTCGTTATAGATATCTTCCAGTGTTTTCGGATAAGGCACTTCTAAACCCCGATTCCGCAATTCCTGCATGACTGCTGAGGTTTCCACTGAGTCGAATGCTTTCTCGTAATCAACGAAAGCAAATGTAGGGGTTGCTTATGTTCTGCGCATTTCTCTATAACCTGATTGATAGTGTGAACATGGGTCTATTGTCGAGTATCCTTTATAAAAGCATGCCTGATCATTTGCTTGATTGAAGTCTAAGGTTGTACTGATTCTAATAGCTATTCCCGTAGTAAATGCCTGGAAGGCAACGAACGCTGATCAGTCTAATTTTTCAAGTCCTTGACATCTCCATTCTTACGAATAGAGATAATGTTAGTGTTTTTCTAAGATTCTGTTACGCTCGAGGTCATAAGGCATTGCGTATACAGGGTGGATAGATTTCCTAACACAATCTCTCCTCCATCTCTCAACATATCTGATGTTACCTGATCCTCGCCAGCTGCTTTTTCTCTTTTCGTTGTTCCTCAGTGTTTCTCTAATCCCCCAGTGCCGCCGGATAACCGCCGGAGATACGATGGGCACAAGCTTCCCCTATCCTGGTGCTCGGCTTATTCAAGGTGAAATGCTTGGGAAATGGGTCTTCGACCCCACCTTGAGCAAACGAAAATACCTTGTTCCATGGCGCTCTTTGACCGAAGATGCCTTATCGCCATAAAAATTCACTATCATCATCATCACTTCCGTTTATTTTTGTTTATTGGTCGGACGTCCCGTTGCTGCGCGCTACTGCCTCTCTCATTAACGTTCTGATTACATTAAATACTATACGGACTTGAATAGAACTCTTCGGCGACATTAATAATCTTATTTATATTGCTAACGACATTGTCCTCTTTGTGTCTTCATGCACACATCTTGTTTTTACCTATCCTCTCCACCCAGTTTAGGCTGGCTCCTTTCTCTCTAGCATGTTCTATTCTCTCCATATTAAACTTCCTTACGTCGGCTACCTTGCACTCACTCATTATTTTTTGTATAGATCTTCCAGTTATATTCTGTAGGTAGGGTTAATGCTTTCATGGTTTGGCGTTTCTTAAACGGATCTTTCGCCTCCTGCCTTCTCCGGTATCCTGTCGAATCAACCTGCCTACTTTACTGTGCACTCCGTAATGATAGCTGTGAGATTATGGTTCATTGTATCAACATTAAGATCGGTTTCCTCAGTTAAAGCTGAATATCTGTTCAGCAACAGTATCACAAATTCCTCTACATTGCCTCTCACCCTTAACTCGTTAATGGGCTTCCGTTTCACTAGCTTATTCCGTTCCCTGTTCAAGTCTACTCATCTTCTGGCTCCTCATGTTCTAAATTCATTTGTAGCTAAAACTTCCTAATCCCTGCATGTCTAGACCCATTTCCATTTTCAGTCCCCAACCTCACAGTGTTTTATTTGTTCTGAATTTCAATCACGAAGCCTGCCTTCTTTTTTTCTTTTGAAAAACTTTTCGAGCACCTCTCAGTCGCCGCCTGTGTCTTGGCCAAACCCCTGCAGTTTTTACAATCTTATTATAGGCAACAACAACATTTGGAACGCAGGAGTGACCCATTCTGCGTGGCTCAGAAGCAAACCCGGCGGGATGTGTGCATCTACGAGAACAGTGTTTGAGAAAAACGCGTGCGAAAAACTGCGATATATTTGGCAGCCTTCCAGTTATTTCTAGCGGCCATGAGCAAGGGGAGGTGAAGAGACAGGGCAAAAGCCGCGCGTTGGCAGTGATGAACAAGACTGCCGATGGTGAAGGTCCAGGAAACAAAGCTGCTCTGTAATCTAACGATTTACAACAGCGTTGGCCGAGCATGTCGTCTACGACGACATGAATGAATATAGTTATGCTCCTTGAACTGGCCGGGCTTAAAAGGAATAAAAAAATAAGAAAGCCCAAGGTGTTTTCTGACGCGACGATTTCAATGCGAACTTGTGTGATGTTGTATATCGTCGTGTAAGTCAATGCATAATTCTTGGAAATTTCATCTAAAAGGCTCAATTATGACAACGATGAGAAGACTCCCTGCTTGCGCATATTAATTGTTGGCTGTTAAATGCAGAGCCTGCTGAGACACGCGAAACTTAGAATGATACATCAAGCTAAGTCAGGCTGTCAACAGTAACATCAGTACAATGAAGCATCGGCGTAACTAGAGGATTCCTTCTCAACATATCTGTGCAGCGAGCGATATGAAAGAGGGAGCTACCGTACCCAGGCAGATTCCATTCAATTGCGCGCCTGTGGCTGACCTAAATATCGAAGGCTTCTTCCATGTTATGCGTGTGGCTTTAGAAAACAGAAATTTGCCCTTTCTGCTCCATCTAAGTGCAGGATAGCAAACCGGTTTATTCACCAGGTTAAAGACTGTTTCAAATGCAGGCCTAAACGCTCGCACCCGCGGCCCAGACACCTGTTTCGATCTGCCCCGGCGGCTCGAGCCGAAAGAGCGGCCAGGTTCCAAAAAATCGTAAATTTTTCGCCGCTTCGCACCCAGATCGCGGGTGCTGCGTTATTGCTCAATAACCACCACAACCTCTTGGGTTAACCGTAGCGAAAAATATTGCTGGTTATAGAGCGAAAGCTCTTATGCTCCCGTTCTTCAAGGTCGTGTGGATATGCAAAACGACTTTGGGAGGCAGCGGCGCCCAAAATAAAAAAGAATAAAATATATTGCAATAATAAAATTAAGTAAAACAAAAAAAATTAACACAATATATCAAAAATGCAAAGGAAAATTAGAAACAATAAAAGCAAATTAAACGTGAGAACTAAAATTTAAAAAAAATTAAAAATGAAGTCAATAAATTTAGCCTTCGCTCTGCATAAAGGTCCGGCAGAATTCCGACAAACCTGCGTCAATTTTTTGGCGTATGGTTTGTGGGGTTTAACGTTCCAAAGCGTCTCAGGCTGTGAGAGACGCCGTAATAAAGGGCTCCAGAAATCTCTACCACCTAGGACCACGTGCACTGGCATTACCCAGTACACAGGCCACTAGCGTTTAGCCTCCATCAAAATGCGATCGCCACAGTCGGGATCGAACCCGCGTATTTCCGGTCAGCAGCCCAGCGTAAAAAAGCATTGCTTCGAAATTCAAAACATGCAGTGCTAGTTGAGCGGCAGCGCTTACTTCCCTCCCTTCTTTCTAAAACAGGCGGATGCGATCGCATCAGGACGTGCTTTTCACTTCTACATCAGTCGCAGCCACGCGATCACCCTCAGAGACACAGGACTTCATCTGCCACTGCTTTCACCTGTGACATCTGCGATTGGCCCAGGGAATTCCCCAGGGTAAATATAGGCTTTTGAGGCATGTTTGCATGAGCATTGAACGCATTTTCGATGCTAATAAAAGTTCGAGGGCTGAAACACCTGCGAGTGTTTCTAACCATTTCGCTCTCTTTCTACCGCCTTGCATGTTTGTGTACCTGATCGTGGCGTTAAATTTATTCTTAGTAGTTTTCTTCCTGTACCTCCCAGCGGTCATTTTGTTGGGCTCGGCCGCCATTGTTAAACTTCATGCTTCGCTTCTACCTACCCCTAAGCTCTGAGCCGCAGTGGTACCCCCTAAAAAAGCTACTGCCCGGCCTGCCAAAGTGATCTCTGCTCCTAGCCTTCCACTAAAATGGATGCCATATCGTGTAAAGCCTCTGCCAAAGCCTGCTCTATGCACTTCCCTGTTTATGTCTGCCACTTCAAAGCCTTTCTTCTGTCTTAACTTCCTTATCTCTCGATTAACAGCTACAACGTCCTTGGCAACCTCTCCGTTCCATCCTTGCACCTCCGGCACTGTGAACGCCACGATCTGGACTTGATGTGCTGTCGCCCTTATGTATATAACGTCAACTCCCTCCGCTAATCTTTCCACTACTTGTGCAGTTTCACCATACACGGCATCATTTAGCCCCACCGCTACCACTATCAAATTGCGCTCTGCTACACTCTCAGAAAGTTCGTTTCTTGTCTCTCTCAATACTGCGTTCATTGTCCTGCTTGGGACTGACCCGACTGCTACCCGCTTATCACCCTTTACACGTTCCATTATAGTTCTTCGGCACCTCCTCATGTTTGCGTCACCAGCGATAAGTACAACGGGAATTCTCTGCCTCCCTCCTAACTTCCGGATTTTGCTGCCTCTTATCAGTGACTATCACCTCATTCCTTGTGGTTAGCTTGTTCCCCTTCTCTCCATCGCCTCCAGACTTCCTAGCTGCCACGTGTGCGTAGCTGATCCAGCCTGACCTACTTTCCTATTGCTGTTCATGCCAGTGCAGGCCCCATCCACGTGACTGGCGCTGGAATGTCCGCCATCGTGACTTCGGATGGCCGTGTCAGCCATTTTTGCGTCCAACAATTGACTAAGCTGCTCTTGGAGTTTGCGCTTCTCTGCCCTCTCTACCTGTAGCTCTCTCTCCAGAGCATCAATACGTAACGCTAGGTTGGTGTTCGCGTCGTCAGCCCTGTCCAGGCGTGCACTTAATACGCAGCCTTTGCACATAAAACCCGCGCCTTCGGCCTCGTCTACAGATTCGAACTGCGTTTTCTTCAAGTTAGCCGACGCCTCACACTCCTTGCATTTAACCTTCATTTGCTTCACCATCTTAGCAGCACTCTGTTATTGCTACCACAAAATACTAGAAAGAAAGGTTAGAAAACGCTAGAAAAAGACCACTTGCAAACACGTGCTCAAATAAAATTTGCCTACCGCAACAGCCGACCACCTAGAAAAGGAATAACTACCTGTCTAAACTAGTTAACTCACAAATGAGCGATGCAAACCTATACTGCCGGCCAGAATAGACCCGGTTGTTAGGTCACAGACCTGCTATTTCGCCTGCAGTTCAACTAACTAGCCTAAATCTAATAACTAGCCTAACTAAATGTAAACTCTCAAAATATTAAAACAAAGAACTCATCTGTTTGTCGTAGTCCCGGCGCTCTCGCAGTCATCAGTCCGTCCGGTCCCGGCCACCACGCGTAATCCGAAGAGCACTGAAACATACATCCGCACAGCACGGCTGTCAAACTCACGTGATGCTACGCTATTGTGTCGCCTATGGCTGGGAGCGGCGTTTACAAATGCCTGCTCCCACTTAATCGCAATGGCAGACTGTCCTGCGAGTGAAAACCGTGGGTGCGACGAAACAATAGAGCACCTACTCTGTGACTGCCCTCGGTTTCAGCGTGAGCTTGTCCTCCTGGCTGCAACACTCTTCCCCTTAGATCATGGGCCCCTTACTGAAGTCAAGATTCTGGGTTCTTGGAGTAAACCTTCATCGAAGAGGACAGCTGTGAAAGCACTATTCAAGTTCTTGAAGAACTCAGGGCTGAGTGCAAGGTTGTGAACTATCAGTGTGTGCCCTGTGTACCCTGCAAGTAAGGGCCAACGGACAGGTGGAAAAGTGATCTCTCTTTCCTCTCTTCCCTTTCTATCTCTCCATCCATTCCCGTTTCCTGTAGGGTAGCATACCGTGTGTCGCCTAGTTAACCTCCCTGCCTTTCCATTCGTCTTTTTCTCTCTCTCTCTTACCGTCTGTCCTCCAGCTTTATATCCCTTCCCCCCAATGCTGGGTAGCCAATCGATCACTTCACTCTGTTAACCCCCTCCCCCCCCTCCTTTCCTACTCTATATTTTAACGAGAGATACTTGATTATACAATGCTGGCCTCGGTCCAATGTGGTAGCGGGGAAAGAACAGTGCCTCGAAACCTGCAGTACTCGTTCAGCAACAGCCACGGCGCTTACACCTTTAAGGAAATGGTTGGAGAATTAACTAAGCAACTACTAATCGGATACTTTTCCTACAGATCATTACCGTCTTAGTAACTGGAAGTACTAAAAGCATAACTAGTGAAAGTTACTACGCTAAGGTGCTAATGAAGTGCACTACAGTCACGAACAAAAGGGTAGTAGCATTTACTGGGACAATGAGTACAGACCGTTTTCGCATGTGTTGCTAGCTTTTCGATTGGTGCTGGCTTGTCTGGTTAATTTCTGTGCACACTAAAAAAAAAAACTATGTTCTGTGAGACTAGTGCCCAACACCAATGAAAGCTACCAGGCTGTGCTGGTCGTAAATCATACTCCCTGGCTTAGATATACCGGGGCGTTACGTGCCATCGGCAACAAACTAAATGCGAGCAGCGGATTGCGTGGCCAAATGTCCATTTACGCCGTGTGTCTGGCGCCATCAGAGACAGGCGCGCACTTCCGGTCTGCGATAGTTTTACTTCTGTTTTCGTTCACGTTCGTTTTCTACCTTTGTCAATGGAGCACCTCATTTCTGGTGGCAGAACGGCGATGAAGCATTGCTCAGTGCCAGAAGCAAGTGACTCAACAACGGCCACGTCGGACATCAGCCGCCACCCAATCGGTCTTTTTCACTGTTAGCATCGCAACCAGACGCTGATAACCGGGCAGTGATACACAGAAGCAAAATCAAAGCGCTGCAGGCCAGGGAGATAAGAGCGCTCGCTTCACCCATGCGGTCTACAGACGTCGCCGCCAGCTAAGCCGCGCTGCGCAAGTTGAGATCGGTGGAAAGTACGAATGTGGCGCTCCATCGGCAAACCGAGAAAACGAACGTCAGAGATAACAGAAGGAAAACAATCGCAAATCGGACGAGCGCGATCATCTCTGATGACGATAGGCAGACAGCGTAAAACGGACCTTTGGCTACGCGTTCTGCTGTTCGCATTTCAGTTGTTGCTGACGCGAGGCGGCGGCATCACAATAACCATACCGGGCACACACGAAAGATTTAGAAATCAAGAAAAGCGCATATCAGAAAGAGTCACTCAAGCGCGACACGCGTGCTTCACGTTGCAGGGGTAAATTTCTCTCGGTATTTCATACTCCGTAAATCTGCCTCAGTTTCGGGCTGATGGCTCTCACTCATTGAGCTAAAATATACCAGCCTTAAGTATGAAGTTTTGATTGCAGAAACTGATTAGTTGACCTAGCCGCACGACGCTGAAGAAATGTTTAATTACAAAACCATTTTATTCACACAACATTTCAGCCATCTTCTAAGACATTATTTTAGCGTTGAAGGAACGGTTACTAAACAAGTACTACCTAGCGACCATAGGTAGTGAAAAAGGTAGGAAGGGCCGAATTTTACTATACACTTTGAAGATGGAAGTAAATATTTAGTAAAATGAGCAGTAAAATGCAGTTAGAGTTACTAACTGCTGCAGTTACTACCATTTTACTGCCACTTTTTTTTTAAACAGTGTTCCCTTCCTTCTTTCTAGAAACGGACGGTCCGCGATCGTGTCATGGCATGTCTTCTAATTGCACAGGGTGGACCACTCTTACGACAGGGCGTGGCCTCACTCTTTAGAGGTCCACTAAGTGCGATACCGCTGCTCATCGAAGCAAAATGAAGCGGGAGTAGACAGACCTTGATGTGGTGCTTCGCGTCTTCTGTCAGTTAGCTTCGATGAGCGTCAATATTGGACGCAGTGGCCCTCCAATGAGCACGGCCATGCGCTCGCGTGTTTGTGCTAAGAGTGTTCGACCCTGAACATATGCGGGCAAGTGCGAGCAATATGGAAGAGGGAGCTACCGAAACCATGCACATGCGACCCGAGCCTGTGGCTGGTCTAAAAAATGGAAGGATTCTTCTGTGCTATGGATGAGAGCGGCTCTAGAAAACAACAATTCTAGAAACCACAACCCTTTCCCTTTCACCTGTGTGCAGGATAGCAAAGCGGTTTATTCACCCGGTTAAAGCCTATTTCAAAGCCAGGCGAAAACGCTCGGGGCTGTGGCGAAAACACGTTTTCGGGTGGCCAGAGCGACGAGGTTCCAACAAGTCGGAATGTTTCGCCGCACTGCTCCCACATCGCGAATACAGCGCTATTGTCCAGTAAACACCACCCCGGATAAACCATCTGGAAAAACGCCGCTTCTAAACGAGAAGCCTTTAGTACCCGTTGGGCGGCAACTGCGCCGCTTACTTCCTTCCGCGCTTTCTTGAACAGGCGGATCCAATCGCGCAATGACGTGTTTTTCACTTCTACATCAGCCACGCGATCCCCCACAGCGACACAAGACTGCATCTGCCACTGCTTTCACCTGTGGCATCTTTGCACGAGCCTCAACTCATTTTCGATGCTAATAAAGACCCGAGGGTTGCAACACTCGCGTATTCATCAATGCGAGTTGCAGAAATGACCCGCCGCAATCGCACTCACCCTTCCTGGTGCTGGGGCTGAAGTCCTGGGAAGGCTCCGTCCACGCAAGCAGAGTTCACTCAATGAACAGGTGACGCCGAAAACACCGCACTTCGAACACGAGCCAACAGTGGCACTTTGACAGTTCTTTCTGCCGCGGTAAACGAGAACATCCACCGTGGTTGCCGAAGGTCACGCGAACAGCACACACGAACACGACGTTGTCAGGCGCCGGTGGTAGCCGCAGCCTTGGAATTTCTGTCACACCATAACTTCACACAAGTACAAGAAACAGGGCTTCAGCTGACGTTACATTACGACGAAAGAAGCAAAAAAGCCTCATTGGACTAATTAGTGGAAGTCCTTTTCAATCAACGTCACGATTAATTAACGAAATGCCATCCCAACACCGCTGTAAGGGCGAGGCCGTGCCGGTGCCGCCTCGTTACAGTCCCTTAGGCTTAGCTCAAGTCTCGCTAATTCTCGTCCGCAGGCCCGCACGTGCTCCAACTAAGGTCTATCAATTTTTTGTTTCTTTTTTTAATGGCGGATCATAGTGTTTTATCTCGGTTTTGGGCTCTCGTCCTGCCGCACTTGACTGCTTCGCTTTTTTTTTTTCAGGCTGGCGCATGCAAGTGAAACGTCACGCGCTCGTATCGATAGGAGAGACAGAGACAGAATGTGCTTGGCAATCGCCGAAACTTCTCGGTGACGTCACAGGGTATTCTGTATCGTTATCATAGCATCATCACAGCAGAAACAGTGGCAGGAAAAGTGCGAATATCCGTTTCGGGCGAAGAATTATCTTTCGCAAGCCTCTAGAAGTCGAACAACGCTTTTCTAGCTGGAGCACTCTTTAAACGACGGTTAGTAGTACGGAGGGGTCAACTATGCTCACGTATTTTTTTACACCCTTCACGCTAAAGTGAATTGCGGCAGCGCACTGGAATATTTTGAGTTCAAGACAGAGAGAGAAAGAACATTACTGCGGCGCAGCACTAAGCCTGAAATATACAATACATAGACACGCGTGTAAGGGCCGCATTTTGTTTGCGCTGTCTTGTCGGGATGCGGCCTTTGCACGAAAGTGGCATTTTTCAACTAACTTTTTTCGACCACCTTAGAACCCAGATTATGCGTATCCCTTTCGAGGGGCCGTTTCTGGAGAGAGCCCATTGAACTTTTGGATGATACGACCTCCGATGGTAACCGCTAGCAATAAATTAACCAGGCTGGTGGGTCACCTTATTGCCAAAAGTCGCATCACACCAAATTATTCTGAATTAGAACCAAAGCGGAGTCTTGCGCGTGTAGCGATGGGATTTGGCATTCTACCGTAATCACTGTTCGAAATGGTGCTTCGCGCGCGATACCCACGACCATAGGTGCGAGGTTGCTCTCAGAAGGTTTGCTTTCCCGCTCGCTGACGACGGAAGCATTCAGGAAATATCTTACCTTTATCACGTTGTGAGGCTTGGTGAGTCATCGTAGCTGTCCACAGAATGTGCTGAACAAAGAAAATTACGCACGCGTGAAATGTAATTACTTTTTGCCTTCCTTTTTTTTTTCCGAGGCCAGGGGGGGAGCGGCATTTACAGCAGCGTAGTCCATGCTCGGGTGTATACGGTATTCTCTGCAAGACTCTAAAAGCTACCAACTTCATGCTGATCCTGGCTCTACAGCGATTTCTGAAAAATTTTCCTTGCTCTTTGGAGCTGAGTCGCAGATTCTACGATCCTTAGGGCGAACGGCGCCACGTTCTTCGCAAAGCAAAGACTAGCGCGGTCTGGACGCTCGCCGTGACGCACCAGAGTCGGGCCAAGTGGTTGCAAGATAAACAAACAGAACGGTCAGCGTCGCATTTCAGCTTCAGTTCAGCAACAGCTCGTGAAAAGATTGCACAGAGAAAGAGGAATAAGAGGGCAATGAGTTCTATTTAAACTCTTGTTCAGGCCTATTTTATTTTGTGATGCGATATAGTGCTGTTTATTTTTTTTTTCCTCTTTGCAACAAAAAAAAATGTGACTGTCTATTGTCCCGCTCTGCTGCTGTATGCACTGTAAGGGGGCGGAGGATTTTTCAAGCCACAAATGTACGGCTTTTCCCTCCGCCTCCTTCCATTTCTTTGTGGAGAATAAAACTTGTATGTATGTATGTATGTATGTAGTTCAGCTAGGAGAGAGAGAAAATGTTTAATTTAAACGACCCATGTCCGGGTCCGTGTTCTTCACGGGATGTTCCGCTTGGCTACCCTGCATGGGGAAAAGGGAATGCGGGATGTAAAAGGAACGAGAGGCACAGGTTGAGGAAGAGAGACATCAGATGAGGACATATTTGCTGCCAAGCAAGATACCCTCAGTAATCGAAAGAGCGTTTTTCGTATACGCTTTCAGGGCTACCAGTTACTGCGACCACAGTTCAAGGGTTTTGCACTCGATCAGAAGGTGAGTGTAGCGGTGCTCAAAATAGTGCACAACATGACATCTTGAATGTGAAGACTTTCCAGCCCTCATTCTTGGCAAATTAAAGCGAACATGATTCGGAAGCCAGGGTGAAACTTCAGGCAAACATAAGAGAGAACCTGAAGCCGGACTTGAGGGGAAACTTATCCGAATTACTCTGAAGCGTTCAGACAGTAATGCACCTCGATTCGGCATAACCTAACGCAACAAACAAGAGACAGAAGCAGACGCCGCGAGCACGCTCTCTTTTAAGACGTTCTTTGAAACCCTTCCTCAAAGTCACTCTGAAAGACATCAAGAGTTAAAACATGCGCTCCAGAATAAGGCACTGCCTGCTTCCTGTGTGATGCGGTCAACTTTGAGCACTGATAAACTGAACTTTCTTGAACGTGCCTGTTTGGTTAGGAATCGAGTTTAGCCAGATTTTTCAGAAATCTCTTTGGAAGAATCTGGCGAAACCGTACAGCTGTATACTGTTACGTATACGTTAGGAGAACAGAGGAAAGCTGCGTGAATGAACAATGAACGCTAGAGGCGTTTATGAGAGGGAAGTTTTAAGAAACAAAGTAGTACATTAATGGGTGAAGAAAGGTGCGTGTCTGTGTGAGAGGAGGGGGTTCTAATCAGTTACGGCGCATCGCAGGCGCTGTCTTCCAGGCCTACGTGCCAGGGGCGGGGAACAAACGTCTTTTCTGGTGGCAATAAAAGTGGTTCAATCAATGAATCAAGCAACGCAAAAAGGCGGGCCACATCGCGCTTACATTGTGGTCTAAATGCACGGCATGTTATGCATTACAATAAAATACAATACGATGCAGCACAATACAATACAATAGACGACCGGTCAGGTGCGATGTCACCACACAGTTCCTGAAGTATGTCAGTGAATCGGACCAAATTTTTCGTCGCAACCATTCTTGATTGAAATTGACTCACAACAATAATAATGATTGGCTTTTGAGGAAAGCAAATGGATCAGCATGCCTCACATATCCGCGGACACCTGAGCCACGTCATAAAGGAAGGGATAAAGAATGGAGTGAAAGAAGAAGGGAAGAGTAAGGGCCGTAGTGGAGGACTCAAGGGTAATTTCGACCACCCGGGGATCTTCAACGTGCGCTGACATCGCGCAGCACACAGGCGCCTTTTACTTTTCGCCTCCATCGAACCGTACCTTTCACTTTCTTGGCGCATTGATCACTACTTCGATTGGAGCATTCGCTCTGAGCACGCGTCTCAACTTCGACGCGTGCTGCTCATGTTGACGGTCCCATTTTAACAACTTTCTTATCCCTAATTCCTCCGCATTTGAGCCATGTTCATTTATGAAGTGTGGGTTCCCGGTCACAGCAGTGTGACAGTAAATGAGATTGCTGACAATCTCGCAAAGGCTTCCCTCAGCGGCCCTGTGTTGCCAATCATCCCGGCTACAGCCTATATTACAGCGTCTAGATTTCGGCGACGTGCGTTTTTAAGCACGCAAGACACAACACTTTTAACATCGGCGGATTATGAGCTCCTTAAATATTATTGGAACAGGAAAATTTGTTGCTCTCGGCAGCTTGAAGTATCACTGACGAGGCTGCGCTGCCGCATCCCCCCTCTAAATTTCTATTTACACAAGTCGGGTTTGGCGCTCTTTCCCCTTTGTGCATTTTGCCGTGAGCCTCAATCTATGGAACATTTTTGGCTGTATTGTCGCCGATTCAACTCTCTTAGAAAAAGGTTGCTGGAGGAGCCCTTGCAGCATCTTGGCCTTAGTTTGAGCAGCCCGCTCTTGCTGTCATTTGGCGCCACCACATTTGGGTTCAGCCACAGATCTGTTTGTACCGCTGTTCTCAATTTCCTTATAGAATCTCACCGACTGCCTTGCTAAGTGTTCCAAACTTTTCTTTTCTATCAATTATTACATTTTGACTTAATCATTATTATTTATTCCATCTCTTTATTATTATTCTTATAATTTTGAAATCAAAACTCTCATCCCTTTTCTGTTCATGATGAAGAATTCATCGGTGTTGCGCTCCCACGTGAATTTCCTTTTTATTAACTGCGTTCAGGTGAATAGCCACCCGATTCTTGGCCGATCCCCCAGTGCGGGTATGTGCCACCTTGTGATAGGCTAACAACAACAGGTTCTCCCGCTCAACGCTGCGATCGAGTCTGATGCGTTCCCAGCCTTCACAGATCCCGGCCGAAATCCCCGGCGCCTTGTAGCAAATAACAGATGCGAAGATGATGTTTCTTGAGCCCGAGCGCAGCTACTCGAGCAGCTCCAGCGTGTCCTCATCCGAATCCTGGAGGGACTCCATGCAAAGCGAATATGAGCTCCAATTCTCGGTGAGTGTGTGCATACAGGCTAAGGTGCAGCGATTTTGCCTTTAAGTGAAATGATGCGAAGGTCAAAGGTCAAGTAGTGTGACACCATGGTGGACCACATATGGTAAGGCCACACTTGACCTCGGGCTCATATGAAGGTCAACCGGCAACACACGGCGAAATCGGCTTTACCTAGCGTAGTGGAGCCTTCGCTTCAAAAAGGCAAGGAACAAGCGCTTAAAAATAAACTAATCCGTCTGCGGCAAAAGTTAAGAGCGCACGTACAACTGCTATCTCTGATGTGGAAGCAATAGGCTGGTCCCTGGAGTTTCTCATCACTAGCAATTTCTGCACGTCTGCGTTTCTCAGACTAAAACAAAAAAAAGACAGTGCGCTCCGCTGTTCAGCGCAATTTTTCAGTGAAAGAAGCTTTCCTGTTCGCTGCGCTATGGCGCTTAGTTTTTTTGCTTACGTAGGGCAGATGTGCTGAAGCAAACGCAGGCAGGCTATGCTTGCTGAGTACATACATACAGAAAGACAGGCGATATTTTGCAACTTTTCTTTTGTCTTCGGTGTTTTCGCGCACGGCGGTGGATTCTCTGCGGCGACGATGACTCACGCTGTGGAGCGCGGCGGCAGGTGACAGCACAACAGTTCGAGCACTCTCGCTACTCTCACGAAGGTTCTGGCGTCGCGCCCACTCTGGATCCCACCGTCTTCTTCTCCATTCTCTTAGGCCGTGCGACGGCTGTGGCTTCAAGCGATCCGAAAGTTCTGGCGTCTCGCCAAGTGTGGCTCCCATCATTTGCTTCTCCTCAGTTGGAAATGAAAATTTGAAAATAGGTATTTGAGGAAAGGAAATTGCGCACATATTGTCTCACATCTCGGTGGATGCCTGGACTGCGCCGTAAGGGAAGGGGAGCAAAGCGGGAGTGAAAGAATCATTGTCATCTGTTTCTCCTTGCCACTAACTTAGGCATCTCGATGGCATTGGCGTCGTGCTAGCTGTGTAGTCAAATTACACTGAAGTACGGCTCACGAAAGAAGAAGGGGGGGGGGGGGGGGAGGGGGTTGTCATAAAGTAGCTATTCCCGTAGCAGTGCTTATGTGGTGGATCTTATCTAGTATGTGTCTCCTGCAACCTGCTCTCGACGCAATCAATGTTTTACAATCAATCAATCAATCAGCCAAGAGAAGAGGGGAGGTAGAGAAGTACCCGCGCGCGTCATCGGCTGCTGTAGAGCTGCAACTGAATACATTCCGGTATGTATAAATGACTATTACGATTATGACTATGACTATTACGACTACGCGCAGTGCAGAGTCGCGAGTAAAAAAGATTAGCACACATGACGGAACACCGGAGCGCCGGGAATGACAACGCGTGGCGCTGCGGGTGTCGAAGAGGCTGATAACAAGAGTGCCGGGCCGTTCCCATTCTACAGTATTAGGGGGGGTTGAGCGGACTGTCACGGCCAAGCAAAATTTATTTTTTGTCTCGCCCTCTCTCTCTCTCTTTTTAATGCAGCCTTGCTCCCGCTGGCAACTTGTGAAGAATAGGATAGTTGTTTTTTGCTTGTTTGGCAGTTATTTTTGCGAGCAGCGTCAGCCGCGCTGCGCTTGGCAACTGCTTGAACAGCTCTGCATCCAGGAGCTGTCATGGCCGCCCAAGGAAACAGATTTGAATATAATCGAAAATCTATAGGGGTTAATGGAAAAGCGACTAGCTAAAAGGCAGCTGCACGAGAAATCGCCAGACATCATTTGAGCGGCGGTTCAAGAGGAATGGAGCAGGCTCTTCGTGACCTTGAGAGCAGCCTGTCTGACTCCTTCCCTGGGCGCCTTCAAAGCGTTGTGAGGGTCGGTGGGGCCTATGCACGCCATTAGACGTGTTTGCTCTCGCATAACGACCGGGCGCTGGCTATCCTCCTTACTTCTTTTCCTGAATTGATGGGATAGTGCTCCTGTTAGTATTGTTACTACACTTTCCCAACAAAGTTATTTGTGTGAATTAGTTGCATCTGGAAAATAAACTCTATCTGTTTTTCGAGCTTGTGGAATAATACTGGCTAAAAGCAGCGATATCATCTATTCTACCTGCGAGGTCCCTTTGACAAACCAAGACGGACATTAAAAAACAGTAATAAAAATAAGCCATCTTTTCTCATGATAACCGACCCAAAATAAATGCCGCAAGCACAGTCACATAGGGTCGGCACTTCGACGCTTGGGCGATGGCACGCTTGATAAAGCTTACTTTCTTCCGTCCCTCCCCCCCCCCCCCCCCCCCCCCCATGCTGCAAAATTGTAAAGGGCCCGATAGGCAGGTTTGCAAACCGCAGCGCCGCGTGGCGAGATATACAAAATCTGATCGCCAGTGATTTGTGCTAATATTTTTTACTCGCGACTGTACTCTGTGACGGAATATGAACTGGCACTATGCAAAGAAACGTGGGAGTGCCTATTACTCTCGACCAGTGCAGAGAAGCGTGCCTTCATTTTTATACTACACGATTTCATGGGCGAACTACGAACTACTGCGTCTGGGATCGCCAATACGGATCTGGTGTTAAAGCAAAGTTATTTAACCTCATTACTTACGGAACTACGCTTTAAAACCAGGCACGCCAAGCGGTCAGATTTTGGAGGTTATAGCAGAATTTTGGTGACGTTGCAAGGGAGTTGTGCAGTTAGCTATCAGTGGCGTTCCGATAGTCATCCTTTCTTTATTGTTCTGGTAATTAGGTTCAGCAGACTGCAGTAAGCGACATGGCAATTAGCTAACCTCTCTGTACAGAGCCATCAAAGGGTGGCGGATTTTTGATACATCAACACCTATGGGAAGTTTTCCAACTTGCACTATCAAGTACGTCTGGTCTAAAACATCGCGGACTTGCATTCCGCTGACCACAGTTCTGACCCCCACCGCTCTCGTTGGTCGTTTCTTTACGCGACTTTGCCTAACCTACACATCCTATGTGGCATCAAGCGGGATGATAACCATACCTGGGTTGCAATGGTAACCGGTGGGTGTGTTACCGTGCTAACCATGGTAACGCACCCTCCGGTTACGCCGACGGCGACGCGCAATCCAGGGACGGGCGCCTAAACAGCTATCTCTGTAAAACTCACAGGACGGTTACGACTGTGTAATACCCCTGTCACACGGGCACTCTAAAGGCACTTTGAACTAATGCTCCTTTATGCTCCCAAAGGAGCACAACTTCAAGGGAGTTCGTCCGTGCTATACACGGTCGCGGAACGACCTTCGCAAGAAGTTTTTAGCGCCCTCATCGGCGAAAAGCGTTATTAAAATTGCAAACCTCACTGCACATGTAAATACAGAAATGTCACATTTTTTTTAGTAAATTAGTTTTATAACCGTATTATGTTAAAGCAACAAACAACATGGCCGACATGGCGGCATATTTACCGTGGCTACCAAGACGCTCGTATATCTCGAACGAGAGTATGGCGTGGTGAGACTGTCACAAAACAAATGACCATCTTATATTTTAAAACACCACTAATCTTATGAAGTGAATTTATAAAATGAAAATTGAATGTTTCTTTTCTCAATTTATTTATGCTGTTAACTCGCTGGGAGAGAGAGTACTCCCTTGAAGCCTCAAAGGACGAACTCGAGCTGCCTTGTTTCGAAGCTCCTTTGAGCTAGGTGTCCTTTGGCGCGTCCGTGTGGCAGCGCGCGTTCGTCTTTAGAGTAATGGAGCATTAGTTCAAAGTACCTTTACAGTGTTCGTGTGACAGGGGTATTACACGAGACTCAGCGATAGCTGCTGAGGCGTTGAGTCACGTGACCACTAGTGTAGTGGTCACGTCAGGCACGCCTGCACTGGCAGGCGGCTGTTCCAAACAGAGCCACCCGTAGGGTTATGCGACGCAGGTTTACCAGTGCAAACGGTGGGTGCTAGCGCACTCACCGGCTACGCCGAAGGCGACAAGAAAGTCAGGGACGAAAGCCTAAAAGCTATCGCTGCAAAAACGCCAAGCGTTGCTTGACGTTCGCAGATAGCCTTGAAGGAGTCGCGCGCTGGAACGAATGCTTCGACTGTGTATCGTAGACGGCTGATTGAATATGATTCTTATGATCAAGAACGTCGACAAGGGTGCGTTGGCGAAGGATACAGAGAATAAACGTGCTAAGATTGAAGCGGAAACCGAAGAAAAACGAGAGGCTCGTCTGAAGAAGCAGCGGATTGAATCCCGGCCATTTTTTTTACCTTTAGCAGCCTATAGCAGCTCCGTTCCGGGTGAAAGTAGCGTCTCTGTCATTATAATGCGGTAACCTGTCGGTACAGCCGCACTTCAATTGGTCCACAGCGTCCCTCTAAGCTTCGCCATAACAGCTGGGTGTCCGAGCGCATGCGCACTGGGACAGCATACTGAAGATGGCTGCGGTTGTACCGCGCTCTAAAACCAATAAAGAAGGTGTATGCACATCGCCGTCACCAAAGCTGGAACGACAAAGAAGTTCCACTGTTTCAACGGTTTTCGCGTAGAGGTTTTCTATTTTCTAAAGATTGCCTGTGCGTGTGTGGAAACAAAAACTCGATTTATGTTCAGTCTGAAAGATGCGTAACGCGCAAAATATATGATTGCCGAGTGCTTTCCTAGACTGGAAAAAAAATGGTTTTTGCGGAAAGGAAATGGTGCAGTGTCTGTCTCACATATCACGGACACCTGAACCGCGCCGTGAGGGATTAAGAGAAGATATGAAGAAAGAGGTGGGGTAGTGGAGGGCATCGGCATAATTTTGACCACTAGGGGATCTTTAACGTGCACTGACATCGCACACCACATGGGCGCCTTAGCGTATCGCCTCCACCGAAACGCGGCTGCCGCGGTCGGGTTCCAACCCGGGTACTCCGGATCAGTAGCCGAGCCCCTAGATTCTAATGGCTTTTAGAATTTCGGATTTCAACAAAACGACATATTAAGAAAATGGAGCAATTATTGCGGGCCCTCGTTCATTCGAACACCTCGTTTCTTTAAACAGAAGCTTCGGCCCTGCAAATATCAACGGCATTTATACAGCCCCCTATAATTATAACTATAACTAGCCCTAATTACTCGCGATAATTCGTGCCAAGGGTTGCTTCCCTTGAAGTTCAAAACTGCTGGGAGCCGACAGCACTTTCTTTCTTTCACTTCCTCCTTTACCCCTTCCCTTACGGCGCGGTTCAGGTGTCCGCCAATATGTGAGACAGATACAGTGCCATTTCCTTTCCCCATAACCAAATTTTCAACCAATTTTCAATTCGACAGCTAAATAACCGTCATGTTTCCGGCGACAAGCAGGGTTCCGCTCGCCCCATTGTCGTCGGCATCATTCTGCTGATCGTGCTGACTGCATTGAGGATGTGCACCTCAGTTTACTATGACGTCAGCGACCGGGAGCTGCGTGGAGTTCAACCGGACAAGCGAGTAGACGAATCGGACGACTACCCGTTCGGCCTGTCTGGATGAAGTCGACCTGGTGGAAGACGCCAGTCGCCAGCTCAACGCGTCGGTCCGCTGGCGCCGGACGCACTCGCGGCTCCACAACTGCTCGGTCTACGTGGACCTCTGTGTGAGCCCGCTGCTGGTCCGTTTCCTGGTGCTGGCCCCCACGTCGCAGCTTGCGCCCTCGTACCACGTCAACGGGTCCGGCTACGTGTACTACACCTGTCTCTTCCTCAAAAGGCAAGCACTGTGCGTCACCGCTGCTTATTCAGACTCCACTGACTACTTTCAAGTCTTCTGACACCAGGCCCCTCTCGGAGGATTTGATCCTCGGCGCTTGGCCAGATAGTCTGAAACCTCTAAAGGCCCCGCGGGCGCTCTCACGCTTTTTAAGCGACACAGGCCTTGAATTGCGTTCGTAGTGCTAGAAAATGTGCCGTCTTTTTCCATTGCCTCCTCCCATCATCATCCTCCTCCTTCGTGACCCCCTTTTTTCTCCTCTTCCCGTTCCCCATAGTGCAGAGTAGCAGACCAGATATTCATTTTTCCGTCCAACCTCTCTGCCTTTCCCGTCAATACACCCTCTCTCTCTCGACCACTGGAGGCTGGTTGGGGGATTCAGTGACTGATGATGTGATAGAAATGCAGGTCAAGATCGCACAATGGCAGTCAAGTTGGTTAAGCAAATTGAAAAAAAAAATACTCGCAGAACGGCTACGAATATGGAACGCGATTAAGCGATAGTTGTTTAGGCATTTAGTTTTGGGGACATTTTGAGGTTGAAAACATAGTGACATCATATCACACTGGTGTAGTGGCCACGGGATGCACCCCTGCACTGGCAATTGAGCGGCTGTTCCAAACAGAGCCACCCGTAGGCTTATGCGACCCAGGTTTAACGGCGCAACCGGTGTGTGCGCTAGCACCCACCGACTATGCCGACGAGAAAACCAGGAACGAACGCCTAACAGCTATCGCTGTAAAAAAAAAACTATCTGTACAAGCAGACATGGAATTAAATTCAATTGCCTTTTGGGGAATGGAAATGGTGCAGTATCTGTCTCACATCTCATCGGATGCCTGAAACGCGCCGTAAAGGAGGGATAAAAGAGGGAGAGAGAGAGAGAGAAAAAAAACTTTATTGTTGGAGAGGAAGTCGGGGCACGCCCCTGGGTCTCCGCACGACCCCACTGCACTCAAGTGTTTATGTCCCTAAGGTTCATAACACTGGCAGCCCAGCCGGTGGCGATTGTCTGCACGGCCAGGTCCTCCGAGCGCAGCAGGGTCTCCCAGTCCTCCCAGGTCTTGAGGTCCTCTAGGCCGCGCAGGGGAGGGTCCGCCGGGCAGAGGGAGGGCCTGAAAGAAGAAAGGAAGATAGGTGCCGTAGTGGAGGGCTCCGGAATGATTTCGACCACCTGGGGTTGGTTGCGCTTTAAAGAATTCATTTTTACTATGAAAAGAGTGCAGCTAATAACGCCGCTTTGAGGAACACCATTGTCTTGTAAAAATTGCTTAGATAGTGAATTCCCTACACAGACTTGAATGTTCGTTCAGACAGATAGCTCTGAATGGTAGACAGCTTATTTCCCGAGATCCCAAAGACGAACAGGTCACGAATGATACCATAGTGTCATGTGGTATCTTAAGATTTCTCTCCATGAAAGAAATCAGATAAATAGTGCTGTTGATCCACAAGGGCGTCCCTTACGTAATATTTGAAGGAAACTAGCTGGTCAGTGGTTTATCTGTTAGCCCTAAATCCACCTTGGTGATATCGTCAAGATGACGGCCAAATTCAACAAATAAATGCAATTGGCGACGATTCATCATTTTTTCAAAGAATTTACATAAAGAGCTGGTTAGGGCTAGGGGCCGCTAACTGGCCGCAAGTGTGGCTTCTTTGTCCTGCTTTATTACCGGGGTAATAATCGCTTCTTTCCAGGCTTTTGAAAGACGTCCAACAGCCCATATCTTTTTAGTCATGCACAGGACACTTTCAAGGCTTTCTTCATGCATGTGCCTGGGCAATCCATATGTGACCCTGCCAGGGCATGCTGCTGTTGAGTTGCCACATGTGCCTAAGGCAACCTTCAATTCATGTAAAGTAATGTGGCTGTTGTATCCTCCTGCTGATGGCATTTTATTATTGTGAATAAGTTTCCGCTCCATGTCTGGCTTGTATCTCAAAAAGGAATCTGTATAATGCGCTGAGCTAAAAGTGTACTTGAAGTGTGCGCAGTGAATCTGCTTGGTGCTCCAATGTATCACCAGCAGTGATAACAGGAGGAATTAGATGTGCACTATGCTCTTTTGGTGCTTTTAGTTTACTGTACACTTCATGCGTATCAGTGTAAGAACTTCCAGAAGAGAGAAATGACGGCCAACTTTCGTGTTTGGATATGTACATCGAGTACGGCTGCTTTTTGCTTTAGCTAGCCTAAAGTTTTCTAAGTTGTCAGCCGTAGAATTACGGTTTAATTTTCACCACGCATTATTTTGGTTCTGTCGAGCTGTTTTGCACTGTGCATTCCACCATATGGCTTTCGGTTGTTTTGTATTTTACCTGATGTCAGTGGAGTGCATTTGTGTGCAGCGTCTATAATATGCAGTGTGACCAAGGATTGGTATTCATCTATACCTGTGTCTAATTGATGAACAGGGCAATGCTGAGAGTTCCTGGAACAACTTCCACTCAGCAATGTGTTCTTTAATCTTTCTAGAACTACTTACTATTAGATTTATATTTTCTGTGTATATTAAAGAAATGGGGAAGTGGTCACTTGCATAGACATTATTAATGACAGCCCACTCAGTAGCTGCCAAGAGCAATGGAGAGCCAATATCAAGGCCTATCGCTGTGTATGAGTTGTGTGTCGCATTAAAGTATGTTGGTTCCCTTCTATTGAATAAGCATGAGCCAGATGATAGCACCTCGAGAATCGGCTGTAGTACCTCCCCATACTGGGTGGTGTGCGTTAAAGTCACTAACAAACAGGAATGACTCGGCAGGTGGTCAATGAATTTTTTTCGAGTTCATCAATGGACACGTGATGATCTGGCCGGATATATAGGTAAAAAATGGTTATTACTCTACCAAAAGCTAGAGCTCGTTTTGCCACTGCCTCTAGATCAGTAGCCAATGGAAGACATTTAAAGGGAATTTAATTCTGAGCCACTATAGCAACGCCACCTGATGAGTGGGCACTGCCATGTTCGTCTCCCTGTACACCATATATTCTTTAGAACGTTTTGTATGTGTTGAGTTCAGGTGCGTTTCTTGTAACCAGAGTATGTTCGGATGATATTGCGCGAGTATTTCATATATGTCATCCAGAGTCTTTAATTGATCTCGGCAGTTCCAGAGGATGATCCTCCCGACAGCCATATCTCTTAGTCAATAAGCGAAGTTTGGTTTATGGGGGTTTAACGTCCCAAAGCGACTCAGGCTATGAGAGACGCGTAGTGAAGGGCTCCGGATAATTTCGACTACCTGGGGTTCTTAACATGCACTGGCATCGCACAGCACACGGCCAGCAGTCGAGCGCCGTAACCACTCATCCACCGCGGCGGCTGTTTTCCCGATTACGTGTGGCCGACTCTTCGTTCAACACGCTGCTCACGTCCCCATAAACCGCACTTCACTTAATTTAATTACAAACGGTGAATACGAGCCTTCATGCCCGCACTGCTGTGACGGGACGCACGCTACCCGAGCCCAAATATTATGGTAAAGCGCTAGAAAATCTATCTGACGACACTCTTGCCAGCTCACTCGTCGGAGGAATGGGACAATCTCTTGGTCAGTTCAGGAAAAACAGCGCAGCTGGCCCTCATCAGGTGAGCTAGAGAGGTCGCCTCTGACTGGACTCCACCCTGGACTCTCCCCAACCCCAACTAATTCCTTCCCTATTTTAGCAATAAAGTTGTAACCACCACCTCACGAAAAAAAATCCGCCACTAACCAAGCGCCGCAGCAGTTTTAGAACATCGAGGATAGAAAGCGCGACGAAGAAGACAACGAGAATCGGTCCACGCGAGCACCCTGATCATGCCAACGAAGAATTATTCTCCCGCAGTCATGTCCATCAACGCGGTTTCCAACAGCTTCTACGACTGGACGCAGTCCGTGCCCCGTGAGCAGTGGGACCCTCTCGACGCTCAGCTTGTGCGGGCGGCGAGGCCGTACACAGCGGTCGAGCGGACCATAGGCTACGATTTTCGTGACAAGGTAAGCGTCCATGGCTGTCCGATCATCAGCACCTTAAATACGTCCATTGAAACAGAACGCTTAATCCCAATGCCAAGCAGATAACCATGTCTTGTGCCAACTGCGGACACCTTATCCCCACAAACTTTGTATTCAGTTACTGCCATCTGACTTGCTGCCACTGCCTCGTAAATTTGCCTCACTGGCACTGGTTGCTTTGAGGGGCCGGCATAGTTAGCCTTATATCGATGATACGGGTTATCGCTTCGGGTGTGTCGCATAATCTGAGGAAAAAAGAATAACTCCTACCACTGCCCAAGGAGGCCATCGTTCTTTTTGGAATTTAACGAGTAGCCTTGCTTCCGCGTACCCTCTTATGGTTCGTGAACCTTCAAGGAACACCACGGGAGGGATGCTGTCTACTTCGCTTGCCTTCTCTCGCAATCCGGGTTATCATTTCTTCGCATCAGATGTCCTGCCCATGTCAATTTCTTCGTCCTTATCAGTGCGAAAGTCCGACATATCAACCTCGAGCAGGAATCTTGTCTTGTGCTCTCGGAGTCACTCGGCTAAGCTCGGGTTAGTTCGCAGGAGCGCCGGGCAAGCTGCAGACAATGGGAGAAAGCTCTGGTAAGCGCCGAAGAACGTCGGTACAGCTGTAGCCGATGGGAGGAGGGCGTCACGCCAACTAGGTCCCGTAACCTTGCGGCGTCATCGCAACCAGCCCACCTGATAGTGAGCAAACTGACCACCGTGGCAAGTGGCAGTTAAGGTAATGACGGGTCGCGACAGGTTGCTCGGGATGAGCAAGTGGGTCGCACAATCTCTACCGCTTGCTGCAATGGGAGCAGGCACCTGCCAGTGCAGTGGCGCATCGCTTAATCACGGCGCCACTGCGCTAGTAGTGGTTTGAGGGCTCACCACCATCTATGAATACTAAGTATAGAATGACCAATTCTGCATTTGTGCGCATTAACTTACCAAAGCTATCACGTCATACCTTTAAGGCAGAGCTTGCGTGACCCCTCTAATTTAAGAACAAACACATCCTCTCGTACGTCTATTTGGTTTAAATACGTTAGACCCCTAGCACGTTTTTCCACTCGGACGTCTTAAACTCGCATTTGTTGCCTGAACCGCCCTGATCTTTTCCTGCCTCTAAATCTCATGTCTGTCATTTTCATATTTTCAGCCACGGTCGCACAGCAATGCGTAAATTATGCAGGTTCTTGCGCGTGATTCCTCTTGGTAGGCAAGGTCTAACGGCTGGATACCCACAGTGTACAGAATCAGACGGGACAGAAGTGTGTCTTGATCACCACTCTGCGGTGTCCATGTCCGATTGTTCAATCTACCCGACTCCAATATATTCGGATCAATTAGCCCGGAACATTCAATTATTGCCCTGGCAAGTACGTGTTCCCACAGTTAAAGCCGAATATCTGCGAATATCAGCTTTAACTGTGGAAGAGGATTTTAATGTTCAAATAATGAATGATAATCTCACTGCTATCATTACGGAGTGCCCCGTAGAAGTAGGTGGTTGGATGCTTCGACAGGATACCGGCAAGATATTTCAGGAGACAAAAGATCTTATTAAGAAACGCCAAAGCATGAGGGCGTCTAGCCCTAAATACAAAATAGAACTAGCAGAGCTATCGAAGTTAATAAATAAGCGCAATGTAGCCGAAATAAGGAGGTTAATATGGAGATAATCGAGCGTGCTCTAAAGAACGGAGCAAGCATAAAAGCGGCAAAGAGTAAACTGGGCATAGGTAAAAACCACATCTATGCTTTAAGAGACAACTAAGCCAATGTCATTAGCAATATGGATTAGATAGTTAAAGTAGCTGAAGAGTTCTACACAAATGTATACCGCAGCGAATGTAATTACAACGTTATTTGAGAGAGTCAGCACAGCACAGCAATGCGTCATCCCGCCAGTAACGAAAGAGAAAGTAAAGAAAGCCTTACGAGCAATGCAAAGGGGAAAATTCCTTAAAACGAATTCTTGGGTGAGTGGGTAAGTCATTTTAAACGGAACAGCGTGCAGTTAGACAGGAACAAGGAGGGAGACACGACACTGACGAGCGCTGCTCCTCTGTGTAGGGGAAAAACGAAAATGCAGCGGGTGAAGATCAGGTAACAGCAGATCTGTGGAAGGACGGGGGGAAATTGTGCTAGAAGAAATGGTCACCCTGTATACGCAATGCCTTATGTCCTCGGCCATACCAGAAGCTTGGAAAAACGTAAACATTAGCTTAATTCATAAGAAAGGAGACGCCAACGACTTGAAAAATTACTGGCCGATCAGCTTACTCTCCGTTGCCTACAAGGTATTTACTAAGGTAATCGCCAATAGATTCAGGACAACATTAGACTTTAATCAACCAAATGAAATTTTTAGTCCCCTAATCCCTCTTCCCCAGTGCAGGGTAGCCAACCGGAACACCTTTCTGGTTAACATCCCTGCCTTTCCCTCCTCCTCTTTATCTATCTATCTATCTATCAACCAGATGATCAGGAAACCTTTCGTAAAAGATATTCAACAATATATCATATTCACACTGTCATTCAGATGATAGAGAATTAAGCAGAATATTACGAATCTTTATATACAGCATTTATTGATTACGAGAAAGCATTCGGCTCAGTGGAAACCTCGGCAGTCATGCAAACAATGCGGAACCATGTGTAGAAGTGCCTTATGCGAAAATACTGGAAGAAAGCTATAGAAACTGCCCAGCTACCATAGTTCTCCACAAAGTAAGCAATAAAATTTCAATGGGAAGGGCGTCAAGGAGGCAGACACGACATCGCCAATGCTATTCACCGCCTCTTTAGAGGAGGCATTCCGAGGCGTTTATTGGGAACAGTTAGGGATAAGAGTTAATGTAGAATACCTAAATAATCTGCGATTCGCTGATCACATTGCCATGCTGAGTCACTCAGGAGATGAATTGCAAAGCATGATCAATGGGTAAGACAGGCTGAGCAGAATACCGGGTCTAAAAATTAACATGCAGAAAACGAAAGTAATGCTCAACAGTCTAGCAAGGGAACAGCATTTCACAATTGGCAGTGAGCGCCTGGAAGTGGTTAGGGCAGGTTTGACTGCTGATCCGGATCATGAGAGGGAAATAACTATAAGGATAAGAATGGGGTGGAGCGCATATGTCAGGTTCTCTCAGATCATGAATGGCAATTTACCAATTTCCCTCAAGAGAAAAGTGTACAACAGCTGTATCTTACCGGTACTCACCTACGGGGCAGAAACATGGAGGCTAACGAAAAGTATTCAGCTTAAGTTAAGGACAGCACAGCGAGCTATGGAAAGGAAAATGATAGGGGTGTAACGTTAAGAGATCGGAAGTGGACAGATTGGGTGAGGGAACAAACGCGTGTTAATGACATCCTATAGTCGAAATCAAGAGGAAGAGGTTTGGGCAGGGCATGTAATGCGAAAGCAAGATAACCGCTGGTCCTTTTAGGGTAACGAAGTACATGCCAAGAGAAGGCAAGCGTAGCAGAGGGCGGCAAAATGTTAGGTGGGTGGATGAGATTAAGAAGTTCGCAGGCATAGGGTTAGCGCAGCTGGCAAAAGACAGGGTTAATTGGAGAGACATGGGAGAGGCATTTGCCCTGCAGTCGGCGTAGACAGGCTGATGATGATGATGATGATGATGATGATGATGATGATGATGATGATGATGAGGAGGAGGAGGAGGAGGAGGAGGAGGAGGAGGAGGAGGAGGAGGAGGAGGAGGAGGAAGTACGTGCTTAGCGGCTCACAATAAAAATAACCTTTCTTGGGAAGCAAACCTCATGCCAGTGCGAATACTGCAACACTGACGTGGCGTTGACTGCATGCAAAGCAAAATATTTTGTCCACTCTCGAGCAGCTTAGAAATCAGGTGCTTAAAACTAACGAACTACACCCTCCTTGGTACAGCCATAAAAAGATCATAACAGTAACGTCACATATTCTGTTTGCAAAAGAGTACTAGTGTAGTACTATTGCTCCATTACCTGCGTAGGAAGGAGTATGCTAGTGAAGATGTACTGGTGTTGTTTTGTAAACCCTTCTTCATTGTTTCGTTATGGACCTATGACGCATGTTCATTTCATTTTCTGTATTAGCTTTGTGTATTCAATGATTTAAATTATCCTACGGTGTCCAGGGCTCCACCGGAGTGCGTCGGCCTGAAACTAGCAGACAGCATAACAATACAGATCTGCCAGACAAGCTGTTCCGCAGTTTCCAACTAAATCAATATAGCTTGCGAGCGAAACGCACCTTCCCGGCGTCGTGTTAGGCATTCCGTGTGAAGTGTGTGCCGATGGGCACTCAATAACCGTACCCTGTTTTAAAAAATTGGCAGGGGTTTAACGTAGTTAAACCGAGCATATGTGCGAAAGTAGGCGTTCATTTTTCAACTGGAGGGGATACTTTAGCTCCTCTATAAGGACGTACGACGCGATACCTTTTGTGGGTTAAAGCCCATATATGCAGAATTGGTCATTCCTATACTTAACATTCATAGATGGCGGCGAGCCCTTACACCAGCGCAGTATGCACCACTGCACCGGCAGGTGGCTGTTTCTATCAGAGCCACCTGGAAGGATCGACCCATGTTGCTCTTCCTGAGCAACCTTCCGCGCAGCACTGCGACGCTCCTCCGAACTTGCCCGAGCTTACCCGAGCTACTACCCGAGCTTAGCCGAGTAACTTGGGTTGCTAGGCAACGGCAAAAGATCGTACGTAGGTGCAGACGAACGTGCGGTGAACGTACGTACGGTGAAACGATTCTTGGTAGGTGTTGGTGAGCGTATAACTGTTTTCGCACCATAATAATCAATCCTCTTCTCTAGCGGTGCCCTCGAAGCGCCGCTAATCAGGCAGTATGAATGAGATGTATGTGCGTTGTTATCAGGGATTCCTGCTCCAGGCTTTCACCCACGGCTCATTTCCTGCTGGAGCACGCATTGTCCCGGGATTCATGCGGCCTATGGACTTCATGGGGGATGCCCTGCTCAAGCACATGCTCACGGTGCACCTGTACGGCTGCATCGACCCCCTGGCGCCGAAGGCCTTGCACGAGACTCGCCAGCGGATCGAATGCAACCGCTTCCTGGGATTTGTAGTGGCGCACCACGGGATGCATAAGCTCCTGCGATACTCGTCGCCCTCACTCAGTGAGGAGATCGTCCACTACGTGAGGAAGCTCAAAGATGGGGTGAGTTGGTTGCTTCCAAGCAACGCGAACAACAAAAAAGTCATCACCACCAGCCTAACTACCCCCACTGAAGGGAAATTCCCTTCCGTCTGGCGTGCATGGATAGATAAATGGAAGAACGTCCCCTTTGAAACGAGGTATAGTGGCAGTTTCCACCATTCTCGGACCTTTAATGTTTTTATTTAAATGGGTTACAAATAGATCTATAATCTCGCCATTTTCTTTAAATACATTTTTAATCCTAGACTTCTAAACTTATGCAACCTCTCTCCTTTTGAGCCTGCAATGTCCCAATCGCTTTTTGCTAACTTCAAGCGCAGATTTTTTCGCATGACCTTTGTTATCTCTAAACCCTCGGGCCTCAGGTACGTCGCTGACCTTGAGCCTTCAACGTGCCGTCTGGTTTTGTGGTTCTCCTGTGACGGGTGGCAGGTGATATCCTATACACAGGGTGTGGGCAACCTGTCCGGGCGTAATTTTCATCTGGTTGGCACCTTACAATATGGGTACTAAGCAGTGGAATAGTTGCATAGATGTAGTATTTCAGACAGATTGTGATATGAAATTTTTAATGCAAGTCTAACCGCATCATTGAGCAGAAAACAGATTTCTAACCTTTCAGCGTAACAGCGAATGATAAGCATGCATAGAAGGACCGTAAGACCGCAACAAATATTGTCATGCAAGCATCGACAGCGCTTCATCCGTGCGATTCACACGCGCACAAATTACAGAATACATTTGATGAACCACTTTATATATGTAGCAACATCATGCATGACAAAGCGTAATCATGACAAACAATGCGAAAAAAGTTTAAGCAGTGCAAAGCCAAGCTAAACAATGCGAAACCAAGATAAGGAATGCAAAACAAGGGCCACAAATTGCTAGCGCACATAATTGGAAATCGACTGTCTTTTTTTTCTTTTTTCCTCGGACCAAAGGAGTACCCGGGATTCAGGGCACAGGCCCCTCCGAAGCCGCTTGCCGATTTATTCGAGTCCCTGGCCTCCGCTGTGTACCTGGACTCGGACCAGAACCTGGCCACCGTGTACCGCTCCCTCTTCCCGCTGCTGCGGCGGCAGATCGACATCGAGTTGGAGCGCAGCGCTGCCATCGCGGAGGAGGCGAACAACCGCAGCGACGCTTCGATCGAGTGAAAATAAAGAGAATGCCCGAGGGAAGCCGTGTTGTCAGCACGTTCACGTGCTATGGTTGACTGGTTCCTTGCGTGCTGAATTAGCTTCGCTTGTTTCAAGGTTTCACTTTTTTTTTTTAAAGCAGACAATGCTTGAAGTCTGATCCGGGAGAAGAAGCCTTTTATGTATCGCGTGTTCCAGCTGTACATGTCTTCATGCAGACCTTCCCCCGGATGGTAACACATGCATCTTCCAGAGACTGCTGTCGGCCAGCTTGGACAAGCTCGCAGAATTATGACACGACATATTTAATACCAGAACTAGTTCGTATAAGTCATGAATACGTTTTCGTATTGAGACAACTCACGACGCTCAGGGATGCCTTAGCCTGTTAAGTATTGTTTTTGCTCTTTTAGCTGTGATGCCTATATTTAGGCATACCCCGACGTCATTGAGAATGCATTTCGCGCCCGCAGCGCCAGTTTGGCATTACAGTGGGAGGTATAGCACGTGTAACAATAAATATAACAGGTGAAAGACAAAATAACAAAAGCAAAAATATAGCACAACTGTTTAAAAAATGCAGAGAATGTTTACTGCATTCGAATAAGTGAGAAAGCACGGATTTCTGCTACTTAGAAGACAATGAGCGGCCAGTACCGCTGGACGGAGCGCTCACCAAATTCTAAGACGTGACAGCGAACTGTTGGCTGTTTATATGGCAATCCCACAGTGTGCTCCCCTTACCGTTGCTAATGTCTACTTTACTTCAGGTGTCCACAGTACAGGTTATTTAAACGATCTTTCGCGTTATAATAACAGAGTGGTAATAGCGATTTCAATTCTCATCACTTAATTTGGGGTGTCCGTACAGGTAGGTGTACGTGGGCGGCTTCTTTAGACCTCCATTAAGGCTGCGAACTGGGAGAGTTGGTAGTGATTCCTATTTGAACAGCGCAAAAAAACAACGAAACACAACGAAGAAGGAACACCACAAGCACTTGTGGTGTCCATTCTTCGTTGTGTCCAGTTGTTTTATTGCGCTGTTCAAATAGGAATTCTTTAGACCTCTATCTCAGCAAACAATTTGCGCTGCTGCAACAGTTCAGGAGTAAATTACATGCGTGCCGATTCTCGGTCTGTCATTGAGTTAGCGTTGTCAACGAATGGGGTTCAGGTCTTTTCATAGTCTGCAGTGGCCTGTGGTACGTACATAGTATCTTAATCTCAGAGGGCGACTACTTCTCCGCAGAAATTCGCCAACCACGTACTTTTCAAAAAATTTGTGCGTTCCTCTTTCTCCTCCATCGCGTCATCTTATAACTTGGATCGCGCTCAACAATTTATCTGTTCTCTGTTTGGGTGCACTGAGCGTTCCGTGTTCAAGGTGCAATCTACGGTCAGAAACCAACAGCCCCCACTGTGGTGGAATGATGACTGTGAGAGTGCACATAGACTTAAGAAAGTTGCCTGCGAATGCCTCTCTCACAACCAATGCCTGAAAAATTAGATACATTTCGAATTTTTATCGGCTTCATTTAAAAAGACCATTGATAAGGTGAAGCAGGTGTACAATGCGAATTTTAACAGCTATCTATCCAGCACAAATAATCGCAAAGCTTTGTACCGGTTCGTGGAACGCAACCACAATTCGCCGTCCTCTCATGTTACAGAGTCAGTATAATGTTATCCCCCCTCTCCGCCCCTTCGCCTCCCCCCCCCCCCCCCATGATGCAAAACATCAACTTGACCAGATAGCTCAAGCTCTTCCTCTGCACTTTCAAGCGTGGTTAGTGGTTCCGTTCATCCTACCCACACCACGCGCAGACTACATTGCGGTTCAACCCTCTGAATTATTTTCCAAGCCACCTACAGCTCCTGGATGCGACGGGGTCACTATCGCTATGTTGTAAACTCTTGTCCAAGACTTAACCTCTGATGTTTTGCATCTGTTAATGCGTCCCTTGAGACAGCTTGGCTCCCTCCCGAATGGAAATTCGCGAAAATAATCTTACTTCCGAAAGATCCTAGGAAGGGTTTTGTAATCGATAATATTCGGCCGATTTCTCTCGTGTCAAACTTAGTAAAACTTATGGAACTATTTGTTTCTCCCAGCCGTCTTAGAGATCACGCTATGGCATTACAAGCCTTCAGTGCTTCTCATATAGGGTTTCGTAGAGGGTTCTCGATATTGACTGCTTATTTAGATTTGAAAAGCAGATATAGGGTTGCAATGGAGAAGAAAGAGGTCGCGGCTTTAGTAACTCTGAATACCGCCAAACCATATGAGAGCGTAGAGCATTCAGTACTCTTGAATAAGTTTGACTAAATTCGGCCGCCTTTTTACATTCTTGCATGGGTATACAGGAATTTATAAAAGAGGGACATTTCTTCAGTTTCGACGGTTCCATTCTTCTGAAACCTTTTCTCAGACTAAAGGTTGCCTGAGAGATCCGCCCTGTCACCTTTTAAACATACTCACGCGAGACATACCTATTCAGGGTGATGCCAAAGTCTATGCGGATGACATCACCTTTTTTTGCATCTGCTAGATATATTCATACACTGTACCAGCTATTGCAAGCCTACCCCAATGCCATGGAAGTTTGGCTGTGTAAGTTACGTTTATTTTCAACGTCAAGAAATCAGCAGTTCCGGTTTTCCCACCAGCGTTCTTTCTTTTTATCTCCCTACTGCATTTCGGCGCATAAATTCCACAATTTGAGTCCTTAAAATACCTAGTTGTAATGTACGACCCTTATTTAGACTGGCCACCTCATATAAAAAGTATTGTCCTAAAAGGTGAGTGGGCTCTCGGCCGCCTGGCCCGAATCATGAATAAGAAATCTGGCGTAAGCAGAGACACTCGTTTACTTCTCTGTGAGACGTACGTAAGACCAATTTCGGAGTTCATTCGCATTCTGTTCTCCGGTTACCCTAGATAAAAAATTCAACCTCTGGTGCTTTTGGAGAGGCGCGCTCTACGGCTATGTCAGCGTTTGCCAAAGTCAGTGGCAAATGTTGTCTTCTTTCTGGAAGCCCGCGTACTGGACTTGAACTTTCGCTCCAGCTGCTCAGTGCGCACATTCTTACGAGGACTAGAGCCTATGCCTGGAGTGGCTCCGCCCATTTTTAATAAACCCAGCTTTGTTGCTAGATAAACATTGGCCGTAATAGAAGCTGCCTCAATCTGTGTTTACAGAGTACCTTCTGTCTAGAATTGTAGTTTCGCTTAGGTCCATGCAATGCGTTAGTAATGTAAAGGCTGCCCCAGCTGTTTGCTTCGACCATACGCTGCCGCAGTATGCAAAGCACTTATCTTCCAATTAGCTAAACGGTCTCCTGGAAGAATATCTGTTCCAGTATCCGAGCCACGCAGTTATTTTAACAGATTCCTCTCAGCATGGCGAAAATGCAGCAGTAAGTGCTTATTCCTAGCACTTGTTTGGTGTTATTCTATCCGGATACCAGATTATACGAAAATTTTTCCTGCTGAATTTCTAGCTATTGGTTTCGCCCTTCTGAAAGTCCCCGCTCTACTTCTCTTGTAATCATTCTCTCGGACTGCCTCTTAATCTTGGCAGCGCTTGAAAGGTCGAGGACAAGTCTCTTGTACCGATCCCTAATGTTCTTTGTGCTGATCTCTTAGTGAAATTCGCCATAGGCCTGTTGCCCACGTCGTTCCAGAGCTTACCCTGCTGACAGTGTTATGAAAGTTTCTAACTACACCGGAACCTGATCCATGAGCCTATACTTGCTACAGCGGACTATGAACGCTTAAAATTTCCATGCAACGTTCATTCATGTGCTTCAAGGCAATGTAAGGTTTTTATTAGATGTCACTTGAGACTTCTGGTCAGTGCGGCGGCGTGAAAGTATATATGAAGCACTCCAGAGGGAAGTACTGGCTCAAGCACTCGCAGTACGTCTGTGCGAAGGTGCAATATGGCATGCCATGGTCATGGAGCTCTCCTGGTGGCCCTGCGGCACGTGTATGTGTGCGACCGCATGCACTGCTGGCTTATGCGTAGCATCCACCTATAGAGTTTACACCAAGCCGTTGCTGATGCCCACTCGCACATCGCCTCTCGTCCGCGTGCGCCGATTCGCTGGAGGTCTGGCTATTATTGCCGGCCGCTCGTTTTTCTTGCTTGTTTGCTTGCTTCGCAAACGCGATGCCAAAGCATGGCTGATAGAGGGAGGAGCATGGACTCAGTACTCAGGACAAGTAAAATTTGCTAGTAATTACTCTTGTCAAGAAATCACTGCTGAAAAGTCGTTCGAGTGCCGGGCAGCTTCGCCCTAGCCATCGCAATCACTCGCACAAAGCGCGGTGGCTCGGCGGCCTAAGACAGGCACGCAGCAAGCAGAACGAACGCTGCTCTACGTGTTCACGGGCACTGTTTTCAATGGGCGCCTTATGGACGCCCGAGAGTGGAGAGCATGCATGAGAACATGTTTCCCTCGCCCTCTTTATACTCGGAGCAAGCGAGCTGAGGCGCGCCAGCGGTGGCAGCGCCGCGATAGCGGAACCCAGCCCCTACTGGCCCCTCCACAGTGGTCTGAGGTTGTTCTTTTTGACGAAGACTGGATAATTTAGAACATGGCAGAATCATCTGCGAAAAGCTGCGATAATTTTCCAGTCTTCTAATCACTTCTGGCGCTCATGCGAAAGGCGTAGCGAAAAGAAAATACTAGAGCCGCGTGTCGGCGGTGATGAACAAGATTGCTGAGGGTAAAGATAAACGCAACAAAGCTCCCGGATAGCCGAATGAATCCGGATAGCTCTGGAAGTTGGCAGCGCATCGCGTCTGCGATACCTTGCTCGAATGTGGTTCTGCTTCTTGATGTGGCCATTTAAAAGCAACCGGAAAAAAAGAGAACGCTACGATGTTTACTAACGCGATGAGTTAACGCCGACTTGTGCGACGCGATACGCCGATGCATGCCAGTGCTGAACGATTGGGAATTTCACACCAACGGCTTGTGACAACGTTGCGAAGGCAAAATGGGGCTTATCAAAGCAGTGTGTGCTCAGTGGTGCGAACAGAGACTGACACATCAAGCTGAGGCACACAGCCGGCAGTAGAATGCACTTCAAACACAGTCCATATTAGTTTAAAAGTGTCAGCAGACTTAAGACTCGGCGAAACTTGGGGCCTGCTCCTCAACATATGCGTGCCATTGCAACCGATATGAAAGACGGAGCACGTGGACGCATGCCGATGCGAGCTAATCACGTGCTTTCTGCTGATCCGAAAATTGAAGGCTTCTCTGATGTTATGAAGGGAAGCGGTTTTCCAATCTTTCGAAAACAGCGTTTTACCTTTCTCATACACCTTCACATTTCTTCACCAGTTTCCATCAACGCACGGTAGCAAACCGGTATCCTTTCCTTTCACAGCTAACTTCCCAGCCATTCCTTCCCTAGCTCTCTTTTACCGGGGGATGCTGGAACCCACTGGTACCACGATTAGACCCCTGCCGTACAAGGAAGAGCAAAGATTCTAACTCCTAAACCTGTAGTGCTCGCTGAGCGAAAACTTCGCTGCTTACTTCCATCCCTGCTTTCTAGAGCAGACGGTCGGGTCAGGGCCTGCCTTTCCCTTCTAGATCAGCAATAGTTACGCGATCACCCTTCAGCTACAAATGACTGCGTGCTGCTCACCATTGCTTGCGCCGGTGCCTGCGCCACTGGCGCAAGAAATTTGCTGGGGTAAACATAGCTCGTTATGGTACCTTCGTATGTGCGTTAAACGCAATTCCTGCACTAACGAACGCTCGAGTATTTCAAAACTCGAGGATTCAGCAGTGCGAGTTGCAGAACTGACCGATTGACATCGCACTTACCGTTCCTGCTGCCGCGGATGAAGCTTTGGGAAGGCTCCGTCCACGCAAGACGGGTTCACCCATTGAAGGAGCGACGCCGGCAACACCGTACTTCGATGACAAGCTGGCAGCAGTGGCACTTTGACAGGAGTTCTTTCTTACGTGACAACAGAGGAGTTCAGCCGTGTTTAGCGATGGACACGCGAACAGCTGGCACGAACACGACGTTGTCAGGCTGCGGTAATAGCTGGGCCCTTCCAGTTTCTGTCGGGGTATAACTTGACGGCAATTCCAAGGCCTCAGTTAACACAGGGTTTCAACTCACATCACAGTTCGACGAGAAAAGCAGGAAGGGTTTCATCAGTTCATTCAAACAACGTCAGTTTCGAACGTCTTCAAGAATAACTAAGAAAACAACACCCGAGCATCACTGAAACGTCCAGCCATGCCACAGCCGCATCGCCACTGCCCGGCAGGCTTAGGCCAGGTCTCGCGAATTCTCGCCCGCCGTGCCGAGAAACAGCGGGTGGCCTTATCTTAGTTCGCGCGTGTTCCAACTGAGGCCATAGCGATTTTTTTTTTTTTTGCGGCGGCGGCGGATTGCACTTATTTTTAGGTTTTAGGTTCGCGCCCTATCGGGCTCGCGTGCTTGTCTTTTTTCAGGCTGGGGCATGCAAGTACTTACCACGTCACCTGTTCATCACGATCGGAGAGACGGCTACGGAGCACGGTTTTCTATCACCGAAACTGCGGTCACTTGAATGGCTGTCCTGGAACCTTACCATGGTATTACGAGAGCAGAAACAATGCAAGAAAGCACGTTGCGGATATCTATTTCGTCTCACGAAATCCCCTTTGCCGGCCTCTAGTAGTCGAGCAACTCTTTTCTAGCTGAACGATCACTTTCCTTAAAGAGTGCAGCGAAGCTTGGTAGTCACGGCGCAAGCTATGCATATGTTTTTTTTTTCATCCTTACCACCGAAATTGCCGCAGAGCACTTTACTCGAGTACCTTAAGCTCAAGAGAAAAAGAAAACTTTGCTGTGACGCAGCTCCAAGCGTCAAGTATACCCTCCGCCGGAGTCACCAAGCAATCACCTTCACATTAATCCCGTGTCCACAGCTATCGCTGTAATCTCGCATTCAGTATGGTGCCAAGTCACAGGTCCTACGATTTCTAGGATGAACAGTGCCGCGTTGTTCGAGAAGCGAAGGCTAGCACGGTGTCGACACTCGTCGAAACGCTCCCAAGGCGGGCTAAGGAGGTGCAAGGTATGCCCATGTATTAACACGATAGCGTTAAGGCTTTTGTTCTGTAGAAAATCCCCCGTCTTCGTCGGCGCTGTGAGAAAAAAATCCCCAGAGAAGAAACCTAGGGTCGCCGCCTAGGTCGCGTGACCTTGTGGGGTCATCACAACTTGGCCACCCGATTGTGAGCGAACTAACCACAGTGGCCAGTGGCAGTTAATAAGTGGTCGCGGCAGACTGCTCGGGAACAGCAACTTCGGTCGCAGAAGTCCCACCGGTGGCAGCACCTACCATATAGTGGTTGGAGCACCTAGCATTCCTGCTACAGCCTCCCGGTTGAGGCTAGCAGTGTGTTGAAATAAGATATCGCAGGGTAGCGGCTCATCGCTTAACCACTGCACCCCCGTCAGAGCGTAATGAATTCCCTCGTAGTTCGCATTAAAACGAACACGGTTATGAAATGTTTCTCTCACTCTCAATGTGCCAGCAATTAATTGTTCACTTAGTTTGCTGCTTGCAGTGTGGTCAGAAATGCGCAGTAGAAAGCAAGGAGTGAGATAAGGTGGCGGCCACAGTGTGTCAAGAATGTAGAATGCGGCCGAGAAAGCTGCGTTATCTGTCCACTCATCCCCTCCACATCTTTAATAGAACTATTTCTTTCAAAGTATTCGCGTACTCTCTTGGATACGGTGGCCACCACTGGCAAAGGTCAGGGTTAATTGGATAGACATGAGAGAGTTCTTTGCCCTGCAGCGGGCCTAGTCAGGCTGATGATGATGATGATGATGATGATGATGATGATGATGATGATGATGACCGTCGTACAAGGTTGCACGCGATAGCTTTCGCTCGTTGATGCCGCTTTCGCAAGCGTTAGTTGCGTCATGGGCGCACCTTGTGCGCCTAAGTGAAAAGTCCAATGTGTACTGAGATCGGCATTCTAGCAGAGCATATGACCTGGATAGGTAGCGCCCTATGTGTAGCTTCTGAACTCAACTGAAAACATTTTGGGAGGAACATAAAAGTCCAGAGGGCGCCTGTGCGCTGTCGGCGATAGGCGATTGAAATGTCATCATTAGTGGTTGACTGAAAATCATGATAATTACTCAACTTTATTACATAACCACTAAATTCTTGACGCACAAATAGAAATACACAAGGACAAGGAGGTGTTTTCTATGCGTCACGTAAACATAAGAGAAAAAGCTGGCTCAACGCAGAGAGAGAAAAAACGCAAGATGTAGATAATCGAGGCTTTTAACGAAAGCATGTGTGCAAACGGGTCGCAATGATTCTTCATATTTTCCCCTAAGTAACACGTAATCATGTTTTTAATAGCCTGGAACGAGCACCATCTGTCGGGAATGAGTTGAAGCTTTATAACTGCAGACCCCTAAAGCGTATGGGTATGTTTAAAGGTGCAACCAGAAAACTGCTCCCAGAATGATTTTAAAACTAAAATGGCACCGTCTTTTCCGTCTTTCTATATTGCAGTTCACACTGCTCCTGACATCACAGTGCGAAAACAGGTATTGAAAAACTGCGCTTGAGGAAACAGACAGATTTTATTACCAGCAGACTTATAACAGAGCACAGGGAATGGTTATGGGCAAAGTTCAACGTATCTATGATTATAGTTGAAGTCATGAAAAAAGCCAGTGTTTGTTTCCGAGCTTTGCACTCTGAAACTGCACGAAAGGAAACTATGTTTGAACACTCCTGAGACAACAATACACCGTTTTTTTAAGTACACACGCCTCAGTAGTACCGGGAACAATGATAGTGGTAAAAGGGCAGATTTGTACAAAACTGGCACCCCCACGACCCTAACCACAGTTCAGTTGACTATTACATATGCTTGGAAGGTGTTCGGAGAGATGCGCTTCCGATTTTTTTTTTTTTCAGTACGCTACTTTCATCTGCGGTTTCCAGCCCCAGTGGCGAAGGTAACAGAAAACATAACGAAGTCAAAACACCGTCATAGCGTACATCCACTATCATGTTATACAGGCAAAAACCAATCCAATGTGCATGCATCTGTCCCCGCATCTTCGAATATTCAGGATGAATATCTGAACTTTTTCCTGTGTCCTCAACTTTCCGTGCTCATATTTCACACCACCATTTCACAGTTTTTTTTTCTGCATTAATGCTTTTAAATAGACGTCTCTTCTTTCAATCATTGACTGACGCGTTAACACTTGCTTCATAAGGAGACTCTTAAAGCCATTTTTAAGCAAGGACACTTTTGCTTGTGACAATGTCGATCTTTCTGTTCTGATTTATCAGCCCAGCTCCAATATCAGTCATTGCGTTCTCAGGTTTCCAAATAGCATGACGTACTGTTCTCGGTTTAGTATATAAACCCGCATTCTTTTCGCTGAGAAACTGGTCGTTCGGCGGGGCTATCCGTAAATTACAATGGTGTCACTGCACGAAGCGGCCATATGCTGCGTTCAATTGTAACGTTTGAACCACAAACAGCAGTGCACCGCTTTGTTAATTGCAAGGACAAAAAATGTCTGTAGCTGCATATTTTTGTAAATATTTCGAATCAGTACCATGAGCATACGTGCACGCAGGGTCAAACTTCTTCGAGCCACATGGTTTCTTACACAAGCGTTTTTGAGGTTCCCTTAAGATATATCACTGAAGTTCTAAATCTTCGTAAAATGCGCAGAACCTTCGTCTCTATCTTCCAACGCTTTTTTTTCTCTTTAGAATGCCGTAAGGGGCTCCGCTTTGCAGCTTAAAAGCTAACTATACGTGGCTTGATTACTTCTGAACGAGACTGTAGACTTCTTAAACATTTCTTTTAATTCGCGTTCTCAGAAAGCGCCGTTCGATACACGAACAACGCGATCTTAAGGCAAAATTCTGCCCACCTCAGAAATGATTACCAACATGTGAGCTAAAGTAACTATACTTGCAACAATTTTACTGATGTTCTCAAATAATACCGAAACCGGGCGGAACTACTATCAGCGAGAAGATTTCGGTTAGCAAGGACTTCCGCAGTGGTACTGCGTAATCAAACAAGAAACTTTCTGCGGTAGTGCAGAATCAAACGAGAAACTCCCCCCCCCCCCCCTCCCATTCTTTTTTTTCATTTTTTTGGCATCTACAGACGTGCTAGTGCTTATTTCACTGCCTGTGGGTACCGCCGCCTGTAACGGTGCCGATGACATCGCCGATGTGGACATCCCCGATGTAGACGGCTTCAGCGGGGACCTCCGTGACGACCGACACCGGGTGGCACTCCAATAAGTAGAGCACATGCTGGTCTCTGTCGTGGTGCTCTTGCGGATACAGTAAGATCGAAGGTACCGTTGTGTACGGTACGAGAAGAAGAGCGTCTTCTACACGGTCGCCGGTTCCTGCACGGGGCCCCGCTGGAGGTTGAGAGTGAACAACAGCAGATGCTGGAATGCCGGCCTCGGGGTCTTCGCGCTAAATCACAACGAATGAAAGATAGCATTATGACAACAATAAATAGGTAGGCGATCCTAATTTCTACCGTCCGCTCATTCTCCAGCTGTGCACTGTGCAGCCACGAGGCCGAGAACCTAGTCAATCCGCAGTGTACATTCACAAGCGCTTCAGGGACAGGCCTAAAAGAAAAATACACACCCACGAGAAACCAGAAATTAAAATAATGGTGCTAATTTTCAGCTTAAAACAAAAAAAATGAATTTAACTTGAATAAGAGTGCAAAAAATACACGAACTAAGTGTTATCATCCTGCGTACTCACTGAGGCTTGTATCGGAGCATCAACGCCATCTATCAATGGCTGCGTAAGCTCTCCCTTCTTCGTGTCCGAGGCCCCGTCTATTTTATACGCTGTGAACTACCCTTCTCCCGTAGTTTCCACATCGCCACATCCTCTCTCGCTTAGAAGGTGGTTTTAGACTGTGTGTAGGCGTGAGCGTATGCTTGAAGGAAATCATTACCCAACCCACTTGCCAACTCCGACGTGAGCGACATGAATGACATCCCTCGGGCGTTCGTGTCCCTAGAGCACGCCCTTACCAGACGCGCGCGTCTGCGGTGTCCTTGACTAGCGGACGTTATCCCATGAACAGCTCCTGCTGTACAAGCGTGCGTGACAACTTCTTGTACGACACTGCAGGATCTTAAGCATCGCAGTAGCTGCCCAAAACTGTAAAAACCACACAATGCATACTTCATGAGAAAAAAAAGCGCTGTAACGTTAACGACAAAAATGGGACAAGAAATGACGTCTTCTATACATAAAACGTAGTGCTACTCCGCTGCTATATATCGCCGTTATTTTTCTCTCTCACCAACTACAAAATAAAAATGAAAACATACGCTGGTCGAGTAGTAACACTGACCCGATTTACAGGTAACCTAATGTAATTACAAGTCCTTCAAGCTTGTCACTTTCTCAGATACACCGATACACTTAGGCACACGTGGCTTTACCGCTATCGTTTGGAGCACGGATCTGACAGTGTTGATAGCCGCTGTGTTTAAAGGCTGCTGCTGCCCACCGCTGGGTGTCATTGCCAATGCTGGCTGTACCAGCCGCGTTAGGCAAGTAGGCTTACCTGATTATTCCTGTCCAAGTACAATACTCGAACCTTGGATGGTCATTGCTCGTCTCTCAAGCCAATTATTCAAGCAGCTGTAAGTTCCTTATTAGCTAAAGGAAAAAATCTCGGTGCACTGTTTTGCTTTTAATTTTGAGGGTAAAAAAACACTGGGCTGTTGAGGCATTGTTTGAACTACCGATCTCACGTCAGTGCAGCAAAGTTTTGGTTCGTTCTGTATCGGTAGAATAAGGGGATATAAAGGAAACCTTTTTTCCCACATCCACTCAGGTGCCCACGCACCCTCCTGATCGTAGAGCACAATTCAGTGTAGTAAACAGCAAACACTTACCTCCACCCTTGTTTCTATATAATCATGGTACCACTGCTGGGCAAAGTCCTCTAATGCGATTACGAGGCCGAAGATGATGATCGCCACGATGACACTGTTAGGCACAGGAGGCATGAGTTCATCAGCGGGAGAATCTGCGTTTGAGGCATAGAAACATTTTTACACTCTAGTTGAATACCGCAAACGATTTGCATTTTGCCAAAGTGAAGTGCAGTCGAACGCTCAAGCAGCACTCAAGGAAGAGGTTGCAGTATTTAGGCCATTGAAATGCGTATGAAAGGTCGTCGTGATACGAAGTTATATCCAGCAAGCAACATAGTTCGCTTTGGCGGAGAGGGAATAGCAAATTAATTTATGCACATGCGTATAAACAGGGCGAGGGGGGTTCATAGTGATGATCGATCGCAAGAGACCTCGGTCATCCTTGCCTCAGTCATAGCTTTATTTTCTCGCCATATCTTCACTGCATCTCTACCTGACAATTCACCGCGTATTAGCGCAACACGCGAAAACATGGCTGCCATACCTCACAGCGGCCGCTTGCATAAAGGGGCTCTCCATAAATGTGCGGTATTCCTGGGATGTTTAAGACGACACTTCACAAATATCCTTCAGCATGATTTTTCTTTGTGCTCTTGTAGAAGCTGATTTATCTGTAGCTAAATTTGAATTTCAGCATTTTTGTGCATTTCGCTCTCCTCTCGTAACTTTTCACATGCTCAAAGGTCGGTACTGCTGGTCCAGCTGCCGACACGTGCGGGAATTGCACGGGGAGGGTGGAGGAGGGGGGGGGGGGGAGCGTTCTGACCCGCTGGAACGGTTGATTGCCGCGGCTACGGTAGTTGCGTGACGCGCGAAATAATCTAACCAATAGCCATCTCTGTACAGAATTACGCAGCGGCGTCCTAAGGAAAATGGCGTGATCATGAAAAAGTAGCCGGAAAGGACTCGCCAACTTTCGCGTGCGATTGTGGGTGCTCTGCTCTGCGTAGAAGTACATTATTTGGCCCAGGTGTTCAAGACGAATGAACGTAATGACTGAGCGAGTTTATAGACTCTCCTCGCAAGGTGTTTCAGAGCCCCTTTAAGCAAGAGAGATCGCTAACTTTAAAGGCTTCTTTCACATCGTAATTTACTCTGAGAAGGATCGGACGCAAAATGCCCATTGGTGTAAGCTTGCTTAGCGACCAAGTGGTGCATTTAATTTTATTAGCGAAAACTATGTAAGAGAGGGAGGCAAGGTTACTTGAAGGCCGCCCAGGGTTCCCGGTTAGGTATAAGTAGCGGTCGGTGAGGGCCCGTTGTGCCGATGCGGGGTTATGGGTGTAAAACACCCAGATAATGTGGATGACTCCTTTTGAACACGACAGTGAGAGAGTGGCCGCCCTGCTGGTTACTTTGGTCATAGCTCAAGCCTAAAGTGATTATAATGGCAAAGAGTTTGACGTGGAATCGTTGCGGACGAGACCGAGAGGATTGCTAAATCATCTTGTTGAATTAATTTGCCGGATAAAGGCACTGCCAATTCACAAAAGAAAAAGTAAAATAATAGGTTTTCACATTCGACTTGCAGTAAATTTGTCTGAGGTCGTAGTATTGGAAAAGGAACGTTCATCAAAGAATCAACGGCGGCACGCACCCGCACATGAGTTTGAAGAAAAGTGGTTATTGTCTAAGAATGCAGAGACAATGAGAGCGGAACTCACTCTTTTCGTGGAAATATGAATCCTGAACCTGAGACAGAACCAAGAGGAGAATGAAGCAGATGCATACAGCGATATTCTGAATTGAATCCATGCCACTTCGCAGGTAAAGATGCTGGCTTCGGTCAACTCTGCAAATTACGAAACACCTTTATCATAACAGAACGCAGTTTTGCATTAATTTCTTAGCGCACTCATATAGGCGAAATTCAAATAGGTCAAAATTGGTTTTTACGCACGTCTGAAAGACATTTTGAGAAAGAAGATAGTGCTAGGGCACCTTACTCATCACGTCCAAAAGCTCCTAGCCATACTTACCGGTGAGCCAACGATAAAAAAAAATGACAGACGAATACTATAGTCGGTAATGCGAAATTTGAGCGCATCTGTCACCGCTAGCAGATGGCGTTTTACGCTGCTAGCCACCCCCGGGACTTTCCCGTGGAAGCCATCTTCCGGTTGTCCATTCCTCCGCTCTCGCCGTTGCAGGTGGCGTCTCGCTCTGCTAGTGCTTGCCACGGTCGTCAGGTGGCGTGTCATGCTGACTACGCCATGGCTAGGTGGCTTGAGCCACCGCCCGATGTAAAGGGTTCAGCCGTATCCATTCATCCATCCATCCATCCATCCATCCATCCATCCATCCATCCATCCATCCATCCATCCATCCATCAGCCGACGACGACGACAATGACGCGGAATTCACAAACGGGTGCCCAAGAGCTGCGCTCTAAAGCAGTTACTGGAAGCCTCAATGGCGATGGCTCAGCAAAGAACAATCAATGCACCAACCTATAGCAACCTTTCTAGGAGCTGCTACATTGGCTCCGCTCAAAGTGTGTCTTGAAAGACCCTGCTTATGAAATAGGTCACATTGATGTATGCCATGAAGACAACGGCCTGAAGTCCAGTAAATTAACGCAGACCACCGGACGTCCGCGCGTGGGTGCAGACCTTAAAGACGAACGAGCATAATAACGCAAAATGGTGAATACGTGATCGTTACACACAGGAAAATACAAAAGGGTCATATAGATTCGCCTATACATTGAACAGTCCAGGTCGCGAACCAAACCTTGCACAAAGCGCAGCAAACTCCAGAAGCTGCATGCGTTAAAACGCGGGACTTAATCTAGACCTCCCGCCCTAACTTTCCTCTGGCCTCTAAAGGGAGCCCTTTCCGAACCGCCAATACACTCCTCGAACTATGACGACTTTCACCTGAGCGAAGATATCCTGTGAGAACTTAAGCAGCACATCACAGCAACCGTCACACGTACTTTAGGGCCGCGTGTTGGGCGTTTTTGTTTGTGATCAATCGCTCACTGCTCAGTTCAAAATAACACGGTATACTGACGATATCATTTAAAGAGATCAATCGCCTTACTCACAGCCTCAGCAGGGTTGTGTCAGCGGCTCTTCACGCCTGTATCACAGCGTCGGATTTGTACCAGCGCTGAGTCCAACCCCCGGAGGCGGTTTCTAACGCGACTGCAGTGTAATAATTCCTGAAGGCGCCGCGAGGTGGCTACACGCGAAACCGGATGCAGCTTCTCCCTTTCCACCCTTGCCGCGCCTGCGCGGAGTGCCTGTACACATCCTGCTCGCAATATGAGCACACGTCTCCTTGTGCCGCCCGACGCAGCTTTGGCGACGCCACAGTCGGCACGTGGAGACAGCGTGGTGTTGGTAACCATAGACAGAGGGACACGGAGAGGAGGATTTCTCCGGGGAGGAAAGGTGCAGTAGCTGTGCATCTCTGCGACGGGGCACCACAACCATGCCGTGAGAGTAGGCATGAAGGTGATGCAAAAAAAAAAGATAAAAGAACAATGTAGAGGTATAGCAGACGTTTGGTCTTAGATGTCTGTGGCTGCCTGCTCTGTACGGTCTTGCTGCTCGTACGGAGGAGGTAGAGGAGGGTGCGGAGGAAGAATGGTATCAGGTGCGCGACTGGGCGCCGACGCAGCCAGACGCGGCGACTCTTTCAGCCTATTTGAGACATCGGCGTTAGACGGCGCTCTGATCGCGATCACTTTGTGCGGCCACGGTTTTATTCAAATGACAATCGTATACGCCAAGCTACGAAGCGTTGAACAACTGCGCGAAGGTTGACAACCGGGAAAGTCGGTTCTGGCCAACATGAGTCGTTTAAAACATCACAGAGGACGAAACAAAAATTGAAGGAAGGCAAATGGAAGGTTTTTAGCTTCAAGACAAATGCAGGTTCACCTGAAAGCACAAGTGGAGGCGACGTTGTAAAAACATGTAAAGAGGACAACTGTCCTTACATCGACAAAACAGGCCCATACGACGAGACAAGAGAATACACACAAGCGCACAGAAGCGCCAAGCTATAGGCCGTCTTATGCTTCCGGTATTTGCTAATATATGTGTGGACAAAATTGCTGAACGATGGGAACTTTAGGAGGAAAGCAAAGCAGCGGCAATTGTTTTGCTTCTAAGAAGACAAGCCCTCTTGTCAAAACGTTGGCTAGCGGACTGAGGCCCTCCTTCCGACCATTGTTCATTTTGTGTCGCCAGTTACTTTACTTTGTTTTCTGTGTGTTAATTTCTATCCCCCCCCCCCCCCGGCTTCTGCTTTGTCTATTTCACTGATCATGCTTCGCAATTCGTCTCCTACCTTATATTTAACATGTCATCAGTGAATCGCAGATTACTAAGGTATTCTCCATTAAATAATATTCCCTAATCTTCCCAGTCGAGATATATGAATACTTCCTGCAAACACGCAGTGAACAGTACTGGAGAAGTCGTAGCTCGGCTCCATACCTGAGAACCTTCTCGATTGGAACTTTATTTTCTTGTGGAGGACTGTGGTGGCTGTGCAGCCGCTATAGATATTTTCCAGCAGTTTTTCAAATTCCTCTTTACACCCTCTCTCCGTGATGCCCGCTTGACTCATGCGATTTCGACTGAGTCAAGTGCTATCTCATGATCTGTGGAGGTTATAAATAGGTGTCCGTCATAATCTCGGCTGCTGACCCGAAAGACGCGGATTCGATCCCGGCCATGGCGGCCGAATTTAAATGGAGGCGAAATTCTAGAAGGCCGTGTACTGTGCGACGTCAATGCACGTTAAAGAACCCCCGGTGGTCGAAATTTCCGGAGCCCTACACTACGCCGGCCCTAATAGCCAGAGTCGCTTTGGGACGTTAAACCCCCATAAACCACAGGCCAAACCTATATAATTCGCATTAATATGTTAGCTCCTTAATGCTGTGTATATTGTCGAGTAGCCTTTACAAAAGCCAGCCGGGTTATTTGCTTTATAAGTTTAAGGTTACCCCGACTCTTTTAGCGTTTACCTTAGCAAATACCTTGTGGATCGCGGGCAGAGTTGACAGGTCTATAATTTTTCAAGCCCTTGACGTCCCTTTTCTTAGACTAAGATAATGTTAGCTTTCTTCCAAGATTCTGGTACGGTCGACGTTCTGAGGCATTGCGTGAACCGGGCGTGGCCAGCTTTTCTGGCACAATCTGCCCACCGTTATTGAACAGATTTTCAGTAACCTGATCCTCACCATGCACCTACATGCTTTCTCTCTTTGCGTTGCTTTTAAAGGTTTAATATCTTCCACTTTCGTTATCGGTGGGAGGTCTGCTTCCACTGCACTGCTGCCTCCGTCATTATTGATCGGTTAATCAGCTCAAACGCTACTGCAAGGTTGCCGCTCCCAACAAAGCGCTGAAAGCGCATATTACTATACTCAAGGACAACTTCCCTGGACCAGGGGCCCCAACCCTGTTAAGACGGGCTGCAATAACTCATCGGAAGATGAAGAAGACAGCCCGCGACCGCTAATAACACATTTTAATATCAAATATAAATAAAGTTTTTCCTCCTCCTCCTCCTCTTTGGTAGTGCACTAGAGGATGAGCAGGAAAGGGAGGGAGACGGGGTTTGTCCAAGTGCCGTATTGTTCAACCCTAGCCCGAGCAATGGACACCACCTCCATGGGAACAAGAGCCCGCCTCCGTCCGTTTCCTGTGTATTCTCAGCAGCATTGCCAAGAAGAGCTGTGCTCGAGTATAGCAGACCCTACAAGGGCTCGTAATGCTGGGGAACATTTGATGGAAGCTGCTGTACTCCTTCGAAATCCTATAGAAACAAACCTGCGGAACGGGCGCAAGCCCAGTGCAGAGCAGTGCATTTCCTTCCACTGATCCCATTCATTGTGACCATGTACCAACAGGCCTAGGTCACTACTTCTAATTCCTTCCGAATTCGCCAGCGTGAAGAGGAGGAATACGGTATGTTTAAGGTTTTCCGCAGGCTGTAGTGAGGCAGGCTTCCATGAACAACTGGGATCGGTCGTATGCTCGTTATGCGTTACCAGGTCACTCTTAAATCATCACGACTGCGCAAAACTGGCTCTACGATGTTAGCGACTGATCGTGTCGTTGTGGCCGTGCTATCTGAAAACTTGCCAATAATCGTAAGGTTAATTAAAGCGAAGCGCGGCCCAGAGCGACGGTCATTGTGAAACCCCTGATTACCGAGTACCTGTGTCCCTGTCGCTACGGCCTAGGTTTTTTTTTTTTTTGGGGGGGGGGGGGGGAGGGGGGCTAAATTTTGCGAAAACTGACAATTAGTTTTAGAGCTATACATCCAAATCTGCTTGTCACCCTTCTGGTCCGTCCATCACCATTTTCATCTAAAGCATCCCCCACGTATACATAGTGCTTTGAAAATACCAACAAATACGTTTGGCTAACTTCACTTTTAAAGAAATAAATGCTTAAATCTAATAAAGATACCCACAGTTTATTCTCATGAATTCATTTTCGAAATTCAGGTTTTAGTTATCGTACCCCTCATCTAGACGCATCTTTTTTCCCCTGAAGTGTTTTTGTGGCTGAGTCTCGCTTTGTTTCGACGACGAGTGCTCAGAATATTTTAGTATTCCGACACATGACTCATACGTCCTCACCAATCGCAAAAACACGTTCGCTTTTTGTTTACGTGCGATCTGATGCAGCCCACGAAGCACTGTTCGACAATACACTACCACGCATCGCGCTCCGTTTGCTTGTCCATCGAGTCCCATCGCAAAATATTTTGCAAAAAAAAATGGCGACGCAAAGGACTGCCATGTGCACCTGCTTCTTCTGAGACCGCCGTTCACCAGTAGCAGTGGGCAAAACGTCGTGTGACACGCAGTCGAAAACAAAAGCAGAAAAAAAGTAGACTTGTCGTTAACCATCCCATTGTTTCGTGTTGCATTATCCGCTGTTTATGAAACGGTGGCGTAGTGTGCGACTGAAAGCCGAACAGCACGCATGCTATATCGACTATAAATGAGCGCGGGCACGGAGATAGCGCAATAACGACAGTCATCGTCGAAGGCACCGTAGCGACCATATTCGAGAGGAAAATGAAGTCAGTTCTCGCTGCCATCTTTGCCCTGACTCTTCTGAAAACTTCCTTTGCTGGTGAGTGGCGTGCAGTGTAGTTTCTCAAGTGGATCGTGACGCTTAAGCAACAGCATACTGCAGGAAGCACTGGAAGATATGACGAGGTTTCTTTTAAGCGGGAACTTAAGCTTCAGCCAATTTACGGCTTTGTATCACCGATGCGCTAAGTACGCAAAGGGGTTCTAATTGGATGCACTGCTGAATTAGATTAAATTTATTGGACTAGAAAGGAATGCGGTTAATACTACAGCAACAAATTTTGTTCACTCCTTGAAAGGATCGCCAGCTTTGGAAAATTTTCATATTGTGAATTCATCAGTTTCTTAGCAAGCAGAGATATAGATAAAAACTAAAGATACTACAGCGTTTAAAACTGACGACTAAGAATATTCTACAACTCCGAAAATTACATTGTTTTTTTTACAGTTATGCGGCCTCACTAAAGTGTAATGGAAAGATGGGGCGGCGCAGAATAAAACTAATAATAATAATAATTGGTTTTCGGGGAAAGGAAATGGCGCAGTATCTGTCTCATATATCGTTGGACACCTGAACCGCGCCGTAAGGGAAGGGATAAAGGAGGGAGTGAAAGAAGAAAGGAAGAAAGAGGTGCCGTAGTGGAGGGCTCCGGAATAATTTCGACCACCTGGGGATCTTTAACGTGCACTGACATCGCACAGCACACGGGCGCCTTAGCGTTTTTCCTCCATAAAAACGCAGCCGCCGCGGCAGAATAAAACTGGCAGCATCATTTTTGGCCACTTTGAGCGCTTCAGTATAGATAATAATAATAATTGGTTTTTGAGGAAAGGAAATGGCGCAGTACCTGTCTCGTCTATCGTTGGACATCTGAACCGCGCCATAAGGGAAGGGATAAAGGAGGGAGTGAAAAAAAGAAAGGAAGAAAGAAGTGTAATAATTAAAGTGCTCCGGAATAATTTCGACCACCTGGGGGTCTTTAACGTGCACTGACATCGCACAGCACATGGGCTCCTTAGCGTTTTGCCTCCATAAAAACGCAGCCGCCACGGTCGGGTTCGAGCTCGGGAACTCCGGATCAGTAGCCGTGCGCCCTAACCACTGAGCCACCGCGGAGGTTCAGTACAGGGGCAGTTAACAGAAATGCGACATATATTTTTGTAGGGCCGCTCGAAATTTCTGGGAGAAATATTTTAAAACGACGACAAATGCCGTCACGGCTGCTTTTCTCGACTAGCTCTTTATGCTATCGCACAAAATCACCAGTTTCAAAAGTAAAGCAATGTGTCGGAACGCAAAGACGTCACGTGCGAGACGTCAGACGTGTTCAGTCGTCCGCAGCTCACTGTTTCGGCCTGCGTATAGCTGTCGGGAGCCGGCGCGCCCGCTGTTTTAACGCGACAGCGTTAAGGAGCTCGTGTCGTTGAAAAGCCGGTGTCGCCGGCGTTAGCCGTGAGCGAAAAATGGCACGTCTCGGTGAACACCTGAACCGCGCCGTAAAGGAATATTTTTACGGCGTGGTACGGGCGTCCAGTGAGAATTGTAAGACAGGCGTCATTTCCTTTCCTTAAAACCAATTTTAATTGCATTTTCCTTTCCTTACGGCTCGGTTCGTGTGTTCACCGAGATATATGAGGCAGGCGTCCTTTCCCTAAATTGTCCAACGGGCCACGCGTAGCGTCGAACGGGCGATGGCATTCCGTGCACGCCATGGAAACGCTGCACCACGCTGTCGCGTCTCACTCTTAAAGACGAACCTTTTAAGCGTCCTCCAAATTTTGCGTACTGAATGCAGCCAGGAAACGGGGTTGCTTTAAGTTTTCCCGCTACAGCACACTTTATTGTTTTCACCCCGTCACATGCGGCACCTTCGAACGCTGCGACAACGATCACAATTCCGCGCTTGAGAGCGCTGCTGTCGCGACGCGGGAGTACGTGGTCATTCGGGATTTTTTTCATATTTCGCGCGCTTTCTTTTCACCGCGGAAAAATCTACAGCACGGTATCTAAATAAGCACCGATGACTTGGACGTTTTTTGGGTCTCACTGCACTGGAATTCTCGATGGAAGCGCAATACCTCAGAATTACTATTTTTCGTAGTCAAACTTGTTATTCAATTGACCAAACAAAAATAACGAGGGGGAACTTATTTACGGGTATATTACGTATGGAGAATACATCATTGGACCAGCAACTCTGTCATGGGCACCACCGAGCCCGCTGCCCTTCAATAGGGCACCAACTCGCTGGGAAGGCTGGCTCCCATAGATGCCCTTGCATTTGTTGGTCGACATTTCGACTGCTGACCGATGCCTGACAGAAGTTGCGACTAGCTTCAGTTGTCAGGTGCAACCGAAGAACGAGGCAGCAGATGCCCCTCAAAAGAGGCCCTCCAGCCAATAGCATCGACTGACTTTCGTAATGCCGTGGCTAGTCCGCATTAATTTTCAGCCCCTGCGATTTCACACCAGCATGTCCAAAGGGATAGGTCAGGGGGAGAATCTGTCAACGCCATTGGCTGTTGGGACTCATGTGAGGGGTATTTGCGGCTTCGGTCTTGAGTTGTACATACGACTATACAGTCCCCCACTTGTGCGATGATTTCGGGTGCACAGTCTTTGCGCCAAAAAACGACTCCCTGGGCAAGATGTTGTCCACTCTCGAATTACGCATTGCATAAGGTAAACCAAGCACGGCAGGTGTCAGAACATTTTTGGTTTTGTTACGTCACTTGTGACATCACGATTTGATATGGCTGTCACCGCTGTTTCGGCCAATCAGAACATTTGTGAGAAAAGACGCAGGACGGCGGGTTTATTCTATGATGAGGCCTCATTGCAATCACATCAAAATAAAACCACAATCTGACTTATTACATGAAATGATCAGCAACATGGTTGAAGTCGCCTCCCCTATTACGCCACGGTACATTTTTAATCCGGTATAAACACCCGGTATACTCATTACAGGCCCAATACTCGTCAGGGTCTATTCGACGCCCCTTTAACTCTTCAGAATGCAGAACCGATAATAAAATCGACCAGCTTCTACTACAGCACGTAATGTGTCCTTTTCTGTCACGCTTCCCTCTTTATTTAAAGAACTTCCTTTTATTGTTTTCTATTCGCACGATCTGACCACATGTATACAAACCTCGTCTTTCCCGAGGTGTCATTTTCGTTTCTATGTCTCCTGTCCCATGTTATTCGCGCAGTCCTACCTGTTATTGAAATGGGCCAAGTAGCCCGCTAGAACATTCTCCTGATCTTTCTCTCGTAGCTCCATCATGCGCCGAGGGCGAAGTGTACCGGGATGGCGGTCTGTGCGAGGAGAAGTGTGGCGAAAAACCCGCCACCATATGTCCGCTGGCGCTGGTGACAGGGTGCCATTGCAAGAAAGGCTGGATCCGGAGCCCGTCCGACAATAAGTGCATCACCAAAGACCATTGCAAAACAATTTTAGACTTCTCAGGAAGATGAAAATGTACGCACATCCGGGAACTTAATAAACTCTGCGCTGCTAGTCTTCTAAACTCAGAATCGTGTTCCACAGAAGACACATAGTGAATCTCATTTCTTAATAACAGCTCAGAAAACTGTCTTGTGTAAAATGTTGGCAACTGGGACGTGACTCCGGTTGCGTTTTGAGTGCCACATTTGGCGCACCAATCCTCAAATGACGCTTCAATTGGAGTAGTATAACACCAACCCTTTTCATATCACACCTTCGGTAGACCTTGGGTCATGTAATACTTAGTCTAGTAAGATGCATCCTCTCGACATTTGGCCTCACGTTCCCAAGCACGCTATTCAACTCATGGGCACTACACCCCCTCGCCAAGCTGCACCAAAGCACCTGGACACTCGGCCACGAGGGACTGGAGGGCAACGAGGGAGCACGCTCGGCTATTAAGCCGGAGTTCCTGGGTTCGAACCCGGCCGCATTTAGAGGCGAAACGCCAAAGCCGTTCGCGTGCTGTGCGATGTCAGTGCAGCACGTTCAAGATCCCCTGGCCCTCGAAATTATCACAGAGCCCTTCACTACTGCACCTCTTACTCTTCTTTCACTCCCACCTTCCTCCCTTCTCTTATGTCCACCGAGATGCAAGAAAATTACTGTGTCATTTCCTTTCCTCAAAAACAATTTTTCAATTTTTATTCAATTTTTTTCATTGTTTCCATTGAGTGAATTACCTGACCGACATGAGGTGAGGCACAGCACCCTCACACTACTGATGTTAAGCGACTCAAGTCATATCCCACAGATATCCGAAACATAGCCAAATATCCCAACACGTTTGACTACTTGCAAGGGATGTCAGTGGCAAGTTCTTGTTTTATATACACTTTCCGGTGGATATCCCGTTCGGATATTACGGATGCTATCTTGATATGCATATTCTTTCTGTAGAGATGTCAAGCTGCCACATTATCCCGTGGATAACCCATTTGAGTGATATTACGGACATTGACTTTATGTCTCATGTACATTTGCATAAGTTCGCAACAAATTTGGCAGAGTGGACTCGTTTTTTTCTAACAGAATATATCTGAAAAACGTGGTCTGCTGATTTCCATTTCTTGTGTCATCACAGATTCATAATTAAATCAAACAATATTGCTAAAAATGCAAAAGTCACTGCCTCCAAAAGGAGTCCTAGATATGGAGTATATAAGCGCATGAAAAATGTTTGTTCTATGGATGCATGCATATGATCCGTGTTTCACACAGCTTGTTGTTAGACGTTCCCCATGACAGTGTGTTATGATATGCAGATTTTACCCATAAAAATGTCGGCACTGGAGGAAAGCAACTACAGCACTGTAAACAGCTGTAGTCATCTCTTTCTTCAAGCCTAAATCATTGAAAATGTCAATTGGCTTTGCAAATATTGTTCACGTGGGCCAACAAGTTTTTTTCTCTTGGGACCATAAACCATTTACCATTATTTCACCAATTACCAATGTGTCCTTGTTAAAACTATGAAAACCATCAGGGACTTCCTACAAACCTCCCTTGGACATCGAAAGTGCGGCCAGGATTTGTGAGGGATGCCCGCACGAGTTTTTCGGCATGTTCTTTCAACACATCACAGGGACAACCCATGGATGTCAGTGTTGTCACTGGGATATTATGTCGTAAGACACGCTTCTGGTGCCGAGAAACCGGCACCAGACGTTGTTGTGAGCTGCATGAATGGGAACATTTAACAATTTTTTGTAACAGTTACCAATTATTTGTAAATTATCCGTTCATATTTGAAGACTGCTATACGGATGAACACTCAATAGACGCATTAAATACCATGCAAGCATTTTATGTAGGCACCTCCGAAGTCGTTTCATGGTTAAGATGAGACCAGCCGAAATGTGCATTTTGATCTTCTCTAGAATGACTAAACCAATATTTCTGAAGAGGGCGCTCACTCATGTACCGTGTTCCACATCTGCTTAACCATGAGTTCCTTTGAGTGTGGTGAAAAACTCTCTCGAAGCACTGCATAATAATGTTCGCTATATCAAAGCAATTCAGAAATATAAGAACACACAAAATCATTTCATTAAGGACAAGTCTCTATGCAAGCATATGCTCACGTTAGCACTTTATTAAATAGGCTGGGGTAAACAACTGACATACCTCATTTATGTTAAGTGAGAGTAAAGCAGACAGAGCATTGAAGTCATAATTTAGGCTTCCTCTGGGTGACAATAGTAGCCGACATTGTTCGCAGTAGTTCGCTAATAAATTTTCTCCACCCCTTTCTAGTCCCATTGCGGCCCAACTTGGATGTAGTGTACTCTTGTGACATCATTACATACACCAAACAGCATCAGAAAATATTTCAAAGGCAATAAATGTGCTCAAAGATGGCAAGCACTGTTTTCAAGTTATGTTAACTTGCATGAAAGTAGTACCTGCAGCCATTTCCAATGACATTTAGCTAAGGCACCATGTTTATGTAAGTACATTGCAAAGTTAATTGACGCTGGCAGGAAGTAATATAAAAGAATAATAATAATACTTTTATTGACTGTACAACATTCAGTACACGTTTGTTGAACCAGAAGCTCGGCAGAACTGAAGACACACATGCTGCAAGCTTCAAAACACGGTACTGCTGGATGAAGGCAGGACAGCACATTGTGCATCACAGTGAAAAAGGCACAAGCAAGAGCAGTAGCTTACATGAAACTGTGGCAGAAATGCGGACGTAATATAAAACAGATATTGCAAACAAATTAATGTTGACGTTCTGTGCCTGACAAATAAACACAGTACATTTTCATGTGCAAGACGTTAAAAAACGGAAAGAAGTGCTCGGCGGCCCGTACTGAGTCCCACATTTTGCTGCGTCAGCTGGCAGTGTATTAAAGTTTGAAGCATGACATGCACAGAGCCTCAGGACAAGAGTTCTGTGCAAGGTTATACTATGAGGCAGTCGAAAAGTGCATGGTAAAAATTTTACTATAGCACCACATTATAGGTTGACAGCTGGCAAGAATGCTGTCACCAAGAAGTAGTCACTCTGTATTGTAGAAGAGCAGCTGTGTGTAAAACTAAAAAATATTCTTGCCTAATGACTTCATTGCTCATGTGCCATTTTTTTTTTTAAAGTCAGCTACACATTCTAGTCAAGCATAATACATATCTGCACATGAAATGAAAAAGTTTGTGACACCTCTTACTTAATGACATGGCAGCAAACTCCAGAGAATACTGATGGCACAAGACCGAACATAGTGAAAAAGTACCATGTCTACAAGCCCATTCACCAGAAGCCAAGCTTGCTGCTAAAGTGGGGCATGGTTTTAGGCTTTAGCACAAAGGCTAGTAACCTGTGTCAAAGCACTACTACAAATTTTTTGCTTTGACAGATGACAGACTTCCTGCAAGGTAAAATTTGATGGTTGTTCCACTCAAATTTTGAGGACAGTGCGGAACAGCTACAGCTGTTGCCTGGGGGAGCAAGAATTCTGGACGTGCTTCTTACAGCAGCCTCGCACAAGGCTATAGCAGATAACATTTGCTAAAATAGTGGAGTGATGTTCTAGTGTTCCTTCATAAAGTATTTGGTATTGTCATAGCATAAAAAAGTAAGAGTACCAGAGACATGACCAGAGCAAATGGTTCAGGGGCTACAGCAACTTCAACAACATGAAGCACAGTCGCTCTGCATAGACCAGTATAGCAGTGCGAATAAAATGCAGACCATCAGTGCTACTGCTTACATAGGACTCCAAGTGCTCTCAGTAGGGCCTTAGCAAAGATTATGGTGCCACAACGTTAGTTTTACCCTCCTGACCTTCGTTACCTAAACCGAGCACATAACAGACTTCAACCATTCAGTGCGAGCACTAAATTAATTAATTAGTGCCTTGTAGAATATATTTTGTTTTAAAAATTAAGTTGAACAACAATCATGCTTGCTATAACCAGACTTAGTACACAACAATTTTTCATTCATGAAAAAATGGCTTATCACTCGTCCGAGTATCACAGTCCTACACATAAAGACTTGAATCATTCATAAAGTCACTCTTTTCTGATACTTCTTTGTGAGCATAAAGCAGTTGCATGCCGCTAAAGATGCATGTCAGGAACTATTATGCAAAAGTACTTTAACATTTAAGAATTTGAGTACTTCAGTTTTAGCTGCGGTGACCTCTATGCAATGTCTTTTTCTTTGGTCCTGAATATCAAGTGAATATCAACCTTCTGCAAGCACAAGCTAAGACAGTGATCACTTGATGCTTACTTTTCACTTGCTGTAGCAATAAAACTTTGAAGTTCTTTCTTCTGTGATTTCCTGCATGAACAAGCTGATGATGATGATGATTATGAATCTTTATGGCGCAAGGGTTCCTATGGCCAAAGAGCGCCATGGCACGAGGTATTTTTGATTTCTCAAGGTGGGTTCAAAGACCCATTTTCGAAGCATTTCACCCTAAATAAGCCGAGCACCAGACCAGGATAAAGCTTGTACGCTTTGTATCACCGGTGGGTACCAGGCGGCACTGGGGATCGAACCCCGCACCTCCCGCATGCGAGGCGAGGCCGATGCTCAACCACTTGGCCACCGCTGCGGTGCTGGGAAATAAAGAGAATTAGAGAGTAACATCCCGAGAAGGTTTAACATCCCGAAGCAATGCACGGGCAATGAGAGACACCCATGGAGGGCCATAGATTAATTTAGACCACCTCGGGTTCTTAAACACACCCTGATATCGCACACACATGGGCATTTTTGTATTGCACCTCCTTCACAATAAGACAGTCACCACCAGGGTCAAACCCACAACATTGGGATCAGCAGCTAAACACCAAAGTATCTGCACATATACATATATAAGGTGTATGGCACAAAATGTCCTTCAAACCTTACGAGTCACAAGGCAAACTGAGAGTTTACATAGGAGAAGAATGTGTACAAAGTATGATCTCATCCCACTGTAGAAGCATATCACTGATCATGATCTATGTGAACTTCAGAATTGCATGATTCTTCAAGGAATCCCAAACATGTGTGTATAAAGCAACACGTATACGCTGCTTTACATTCCGGGATGCCATGAACACTTCTTAGGCAATGATCAATTGTAAAAGCTGTCAGCTAATAAGGCTGCCATGAGTGGAGGGTACTACAATCTCTTCAACATTGTTGCATCCATGTTGTGGTACCCTCATAACAATACATGCCATCCTGAGCTGCCCCTCAAGATCCCAGGACATGTTGTGGCACTCTCATAAAAATAGCTGCCATCCCGAGCTACCGCTGAAGCTCCAAAGTCAATCTTTAGAGCACCAATCACTACAGAAAGTAGAGAACAATAAAGGGTGTAAAGCACTGGCTTACACCTGTCATCGGAAATTTGATATTTGTAGATTTAGAATAGCTGACAATGTCACTAATGATATTGAAGGAATCTGGAAAGCATAAAAAATTCTCTAGTCTTTCTGTCATTAGCTCAAGCAGCATAAATGGTGTCAAGAGTGTACATTTTTAAGTTTTTGGAAATAGCCCACTCGCTTAAATTCAGGGGGAAGCAAAAGGACCAGCTGAACATCTGAAATGCTCGCTACCAAGGAATGAACAAACAACAAGCAATAAACAAGACAACATATTTTCTATGTCACATGTAGTTATGTTAATCTGTTTTGTATGATATGAATTTTGGAAGGCTAGAAACTGCGCAAAAGACACAGGTAAAGAAACGAACACATCACAGGCAGTGTTGAAGGATCATATCATTGTTGGAGCATAGTAACCTCCAGTTTGGCTTGCATCATATCTGCTGGCACTACGCTCCACAAGCACACAAACAGCTTTTTCCATATGACTGCGCATTTGAAGATAGTTAAGAGAGCTATAGCAAGCTCATGCCTAGAATATGCTCCTACAAAGTCATGCCCGCATGCAATGCAAACCAGCTTCTATAATCCGATTAACAGGCTGCTTTCAGGCGGCTTGCCCTGCCGAGGTCATCTCAGCTGTGGCTGAGAACCTTCTACAGACAGTAAAAGAAAGAAAAACGCAGCAACACCACTGAGTGCATGCTGAGAAAGAAGGCCACGGTTGTGCCGTATATGCACAAATTTTGCCTAGAACATGAAAAAAGTGGCAAAGAGGCCTGGCATCCACATGTTTTTTTTTCAGCGCCATGAAAGCTCACCAGGTTATGCCTGAGGATCTGCAATGAAGGAGCTCTACTACAAGGCAGATGCAGAATAAAGCAGGCGAAAATATACGTCAAATGTACCTTGGGCATAATATATCAAACCCTGCTCAAGTGTGGTCACGTTATGTTGGCCAGACAGGCCGCTGAGTGAATGAACAAGCAGATCATGCGCTGTCAATTTGGAACAGAGAAGGAGCGAACTTTCCGGCTCATTGCATTACATGCAAAGGTTGTCAGGCACGGCTCAGGAGCGTTAAGAGTCTAGGCAGGAGAAAAGACAAAGTAGCTAGCGAGCTTCTAGAAGCGTACCACATCAAGGAAAAGAGTGAGGACAGCATTAGTGACACTTCTGTTACCCTGTATAATGTGGAAAAAAACTTTCTGGCAGATATTGTCCATTTGTGAACAGGCTTGATTTGCCCTCTCTCCCTCTCTTTTTATGCATGTGTGTACACTGACTATATAAGCTGTAATAAAACCAATAAAACAAGTCGATAGTTTGCGCTCTTTCTTCATTGTCTTTCCTGTGTTGGTCTTTTACGTGTGCAAAACTCTAAACAATTTCACTTGCATTTCTGCTTTTATTTCTTCTGTAATAATAGTATTGTTTCTGTACCCTTAACTCAATGGCCTTTTGGGCTGCGCAAGGTATTATAAATATATATTTAGATAAACGTAACAACAAAGCACAGAATGAACACTGAGGTACTATCTCTCGTCTACAGATGCCAGTCAGCACAGCACTGTATATGTACTTGTTTTCTACAGTACTCAAGATGCTGAACAATGGATATTGGGAAAAAAGTGCCACAAAACCGTACACATAAATATCAACACATGCATTAATTCTTCTCAGTCACACAGAGAACTTCCAAAACATTTCCAGGAGTCAAGAAATTTTGTTCGATTCAAAGTTGAATATTGTGACATGGTGATACCTATGGGCAGTTAATGCCAAAGTGACTTATAAAGTTACTGCTGCATGCCAGTACAATGCTACATACAAGCTACATACAAAATTGACTCTGCAATTAGAAAAAAGAAGGTATTGCAAGCTTCCCACATGCCCAATAGGCTGCATTTTGGAGTGAAGATAAAGTAAGGTGCACTTTTTGTTTGTCTCAAAAGCTGTCCAGCTGGTAAGGTTGGCAAGGCAAGATTATGAATGTGTGCCTCAGATGTTGTCCGCTAGCTGAAGTACAACACATGCTGGTGGTTGAAGCATGAATGAATATAAAAATGACAAGAGTAAAAAAGGGACTGAATGACAATCCAGTAAAAATAATCAGTATGAAAAGCAAAGGCTTAGACAACATGCATCACCCCCTGTACCCAGCAATGGTACTGAATGCTGTGGAACATGCACAGGCACACACGACAACAGTATTAGCATAGATTCATTCCTCCAGAACAAAGTCCACCATAAACTGGCGGGCAGAACAGTGTTAGGCATGCTTACAGAAAAATAACAACCAAACAGCAATAACAAACACCTAGGTTTTTAAAACTATGCCATCACCAGTTTTACCAAACTGCTTCACATTTCACCTGATGACAAGACCAGAGTGAAATCTGTGCATGTGAAAAACGCAGATGAATACATTGCAAACTGTGAACTTCTGTGGCTCTTACTGCTGCATGCCCTGACCCTACTTTCCACAGGAAGCAAGACACGCAAAAGAAATGCAGGCACCATATGAAGAGGACAGGAATAGGAGTAAAGGTGTCACTTTGGCTTGACGCACATTAGCTCCCTATTGGACAAACTTTTTTTCGAAAATGGTACCACAATGGCCATTTAGTACCCATGCTGCCATCCTTCGGCAAACAAAAAAAATGCTATGGACGAGGCCAACTTGCCTTAACAAGACACATAGTGCCAGAAAACACACGACAAGCTGGACTTGTCATAAACAGAAATGAAAGCCGGCTTTTGAAGAGCCTGGATCACCCAAGTCCGCTAAGGGGTTAAGATGCTGGCATTGCTTTCAACTCAGAAAAAATAAATGTGACGGCCAACACAACTGATGAGAGCAAGCACACCACAATGTTGACCCTGACAACAGTAACCCAACAGTGACATAGAACACTGAGATGTGCAGACAATTAGTTAGGTCTGAGAAACTACACGGACCTTACAAGTTTGTCTCCTCTGTGCACACTGAACACTAACGCAGAAAAAATTCAAATGGAAAAAAAAAAAATGAAAGTGACTGTTCCTTAAAGTAGTACCGGGATCTGAATCCAGAAACTCACTCATGAAACAAACTCACAACCACAAGCCAACCCTGCCATCATCTATCTCAATGGCAGTTCCTTCAAGTACTGCAGGGATCTGAATTCAGAAACTTTCACTCGTGAAACAAACTCACAACCATTACCAGGCAAACCTGTTATCTAGCTCAATCCACCGCAGCTCAACAGCAGTGCAAAGTAAAAAAGCAACACTTTGTAAATTACACTCAGCAGCAAAAAAGCAGCGTTCCTAAACTAGCTTCTATGGAACTATAGGGTTCCTTGGAGTACTTTTTGAGTTCCCTAAGCACATAAATCCATGCAGGCCTCAATCCTTGCCTTTCCTTTTACCCTCTTTTAAATTTTGAGCTCACCATATTAACCCTACTGGCCATACTCCAATGCCTTAAAGCAGATTGTTTCACTCTATGACCAGCCACAACTATACTGAATCCACCTATCTTTGTTTAGGGATTGTGCATAAGCATGTTCTTCTTTACGTGCATGCTCAGCAGGAAGGAATGAGGGCCAAGACATGTAGAGCTCCTTAGCACCTTGTGAAAGCCCCTGGGGTTCCCCAAGGCTACAAAGGTCAAGAATACCTGGACTAGCTTATACGAATGAAAACGTGCAGTTTCACACACTGAACATTTCATGTGCGCTATAGTGATACTGAGATTTAGACAGCACCATGAGAGTAGCCACATGAAACTGCAATGCTTCATGTGTCTGCAGTGCTTACTGTTTGCCACCTTTGCCTTCGGTGGTGTCTTCAGCAGTTTCAGAGAGGCTGCTTCGTTTCGCTGCTGTAAGTATTGTAAGGGGGTGGTGGTTCACGTGGTGCAGACGGCATTGCTGCTCCACTTAACAGCTGAGCTGATGGTGCGCTGTTGAAATTGGCATAGGGCCCCTCTGTTGGGCATGTGGCCGGCTGCGGTGGATAGAATGCAGGTGGAGGAGGTGTGACCGCTCTTGGAATGAGAGGATTCACTTCCGAATGGCCAAAGGTGATTGCACCGGATGTCACTGGGCCAGGACCCGGAGCTGGCGCCAGTGGAGGTGGCATACGGCACTGCTGCTGCTGCTGCATTGCCTGCAATATGGCATACAATAAATGATTTACCCTAAAAAGTGTGATGCTGTGTCATCCGCTCCCACTGCTGATTGCATTGCGATCTGTATTTAGAGCACGTATTGTCTGTGTTCTTTTTTTTAAGTTCACATGTTTTTTTTCCTCACAAATATAATCTGCAGTGCAATCTATCAAAGCCTCGATGAAAAGTAAGCGTCTGAGTGAGCGAGAGAGGGAAGGAGCAAGAGTGTGAGTGAGGGAATGAGACAGCGAGTGAGTGTGACTAGATGGACGAACTAATGGACCTATTGTGGCGATGTCAGCTTCAAAAGGCAATCCAGTTTGCTGTTTACTATGGAGAAAATTCCCCAACAGTAACTACCATAACGCTGCAACAAAGATAACGGCAAACTGAATGTCATTTTTAAGGTAACTAGAAACTATGCTGAAGCCAGTAAAAAAACTCACTTCAAAAATATTTCATTAGGCCCTAAGCAACAAGGTCATGCACTTGAAATTTGAGAGCATCTTTTCATGATGATGCATTCTGTATTAAAGTTAAACTGAACAACGTGTTGGAAAAAAGCAGTATGTGGCATTAATGTTTTCTTTCACGTTGCAAAAGTCTTGCTGAGAGACCCAAAAAATCAGCTGTAGTCAGGGAACAAAGAAACACATAGAATTTTAACATCCAAGGGCATCAAACCAGAAAAATTATGCTTAATATATGCACACATTTAATTAACGTCCTGGCTTATTTACATGTGCTTAAATTAAGCATGGTGGATATTTTCACAAAAGGAAATGTGGCCACTTTAGTGCTGAAATGTGCAAGGACTTATCTGTTACAGCAGCTGTAGGTTATATAGCATGCTTAACAAGACATGCACTAGTGGAATTAAAGGTGGGAGGTGGCGGAATTCAATTTGCCATTGGAATGGTTCCGACCCAGATTGTCCAACCCCGCAATGGCATGCAGGTGTGGCGCAGATTCTAAGGCTGACTTGCGCAGAGGCGCGGATGGGCAGTGGCAGACCTACACATATACTTGCTTTCTGGTCTGAAACACAATGCACTTTTTGTTCTTGATAGAATTCGACTGTTTGACTTTCTGTGTTCTAACACTGCTCGCTCAGCAGCAAAAAAATGCATTTATTACTGAAAAATTATGGTTTGTAAATGAAATACTTTTTTCTGCCACTCGGTATGTTGAAACAACCTGATAATTATGGACTCCGTGATGAATGATTGGAAACGAATGACAGCGTAGACTGGCCTTGGAGATCTGCAAACAAAAATGTACTCGACCAAAATGAGAGTTACCATAATTAAATGAGAAAAAAATGAGTCCCCAATAAAGTAGGCAATTTAATTTACCTTCATGTCATAATACCTGTGGGAAAAGATGCAATTAAAAGTTGGTAACTGTAGATATTTGAGTCGGTGTGATCATATTTCTAATAAATAACTCTTAAATATAATACATATCTAGTATTTATTACATTTATTATTCAATAATATGACACTTGATCTCATTTATAAATGAAAGTTATTAAACCTATTCATGTATTCATTCAATTTTCAGGTATGTCTGTAATTATGGAATATATATCAAAGAACCACACTTGATATAGTACACCACAGCTAATAAATGAATAAAGTTGTGTTGTTCTTCAAAATCTTTGTTGTCCTTCACCTTCGTGTACCTGCCATTTATGTTAGTTTTTTGCTGTGTACTTGTTCTATTGTCATAATCCGTCTACTTTTATACAGCACTTCTTCGTTTAAATCCGTTGCCAGCCTTACCGTTTTGGGTGTTTCCAAGACTGAGCGAGTCTGTGGAAATTAATTCAGTGAAAGAAGCGGATGACAAAGGCTCCTGCCTTGTGGAAAAAAAGGCCGTTACACACCTATGCAATGTTCGCAGTTCCATTCACTCACCCAGAAACGCTGCCGTCTGTGATACCAGATGCACCAAAAGATGACACAGCTTCCAACAAACATCAGCACCATGATCATTGGCACGACAAAACGGGCCACAGTGAAAGACCTGTCCATTTTTTCCCTCACTGCACAGAAAATAAAAGGTTAATTATTTATAAGCCTTTCACAGTTACAGTTGACATCATTTTCAGGAGACAGCCCTATCATTAGCCAGTGCAAGCTAAATTTCAGTCCAGAAAAAATGTGTAGCAGCCATCTCTTGTGGTCCTGCTGGTTTTAAATCAACTTTTCTTAGAAGGAACCCTGAGTAAAAATTGATTCTGGGCTGTATTGATTGGTTATCACATTTTGATGTGAAACAGGCTGCGTACATTCAAAGGGGCAAGAACAGAACAAAAAATGAAATAAAAGGTATTGCCACCGCATGTTGTGTTCACAAGCAAATTATGAATGTGTCGAGTATTTTTTTTTGTCAATTTCAGAGGCCTGATTACGCAGCTATTAATTATTAGCAGTCACAGAGTCCATAATTTTCTCGACGACATCATCACTACAAGTTTGGACTGAGTGGCGGGAAAACAGTATTACATTTTTAACTTGAAAGTTCTCAGGAATAAGCACATCTTTTGCTTCCAAAGAAACGTCCACAAAGCCACAAAAAGTCATGCAATCGAATTTCATTAGGAAAAAAAAACAGGTGGAGCTGTCCTCAGTGCCCCTTTGAGGGCACTATGTGCTATAGCTAAGGGCTGGAGTTCTGAGTCTGAACCGAAAAAAAAAAAATAAACATGCAAAGACAAGTGTTTGAAATTCGGTTTTAAACAAAAAAAGGCCTGTTTTCTTCAAATGCGCGCCAAAGCTTGCCAACTAGTGAGTACGAGCCACAGTCAATAACAAGAGCAAATTACCGAGGTGTGGAAACCAGGAGCATCATGAGACTGCTGTCAGACAGCACGGTGAAACAGCCATTTGATTTAGCAGCGAAATTGTGCATTTTCAGTCATTGCTCCACTACTTTAGACTAATGCCGGGCGCAGCTGAAATGGCTATACAACATCGTTAAGTTTTGTCTATTAGCATATCACCTTCTGCTCAAAGATTGTCATCACCTTCTCAGAGCCTCTACACGGTATAAGAGTGTTTGTATGGCATGTAAGGGAATTGACAATAATTGTAACCATAGCAAGTTATCGTCATGTTGAAACAATGCACAAGCATCACAAAAATGTGTCATTTTCTGGCACCCACAATGATTCTAAGGTACTTCCATCCTTGCCCTTGCTAGCCGGACTACGTGACCAGAGGCTTTCTGGCCCCTTTCGAATTGCAGGAGGAGTGATCACTATTTCTTTCCTTTTAACCTGAAACTTAGTTCTTATGATGCATTTGTTGCTTTCACAGTTTGTTCCATGACTGAAGGCGTAAGCAGAGTGTTGCAAGCAACAAATACCCTTCCATTTATCCACAAGACAAATAAAAATATTCTAACATGAAGCCAACTAGACAGAAAGGCCTGGTCCCATTAGCTAAGGAAGGCAAATGCAGTCTACATGTGTTGTTCCCCTTTTATTTCATGTTTTTTCCTCTCATTTGTTTGGCACTTTGCACAATCAAGAAATAAGCCACACAATAGAAATAAGCTATTTACTTTTTCTCATGGCCGGATCACTTAACTTACATGCTCTTTTTTTTATGGTGGTAGTGTTTCATACTGCAGCCACTGTAAACGACTATTGGAGCATTAATTACTTATACACATACTACTTTCACTAACTGCCAAGCACAGATAAATTATATGTGATTCTGAGCTCAAAACAGTGCCACATATATCCACGAAAAAGACCGGTGATGCTTTCGCGGAAAATTTTACTCACCAAAACAAACAACTGCGTTCTGTAATGAACACCGAGAAAAGTCAGCTGAATTTTCCGAAAATAAAAGCTGCAATGTCTAACCCATAGCTATAGCAATGTGCTCAGCAATCTCTTCTATAAGCTTTTCAATAGAGCAATAAAGATGAACTGTTCTAATTAGGCTCATAACTGGTGAACTGAAGCAATCATAGAATACGCAACAGAAGAAGTACAAAAATTATGCATATATAAGAAGATCAACCAGATGCATTAACATGTCAACTATAACTCTGAAATATTTGCCATGCAAACGATAAAAAGATAAGAACGATAAATTAATTTCAGTGCTCAAAGATAGCACAACAAATTTCAATGCTGATTGTAAGGTTGCGATTTACTGATAGCCAACACGCACTAAAATGGCTGCCGAGCATAAGACCACGAGGTATTACTAACAGGGCTGCTCAGGTACAGTTTCAAGCAATTTTTTTTTTGTAAGCAAGCAGCTACAGTGATGTGTAATTCGTAAAGTACCTGCTACTAAGCATGACACTGCCACATGCCGTGCTCAAAAGGTATTACGGATATATACTTAAGGGAAAATAGCGCAAAAGACGGGGACAAGTGAAGAAAACAACAGGACCAGCACTGGTCCTGTTGTTTTTTTTCTTGTCCCCGTCTTTTGCGCTATTTTCCCTTAAGTATGTATCACCAACTCGCCCGTCTTGCCATTATGGATATGACTGCAAAACGTGAGTTAAGTACAAAAAGAAATTTAATGCTCCACTCTATTATACACTGCACAGCTGCTTTTGTGCCAGCATCACAGTTCACTCACCCTGATTTAGTTTTTATCATGGTGAGTGATTTAGTCACTCACCATGATTAGTTGTGCTTTCTAACAAGGCAAAGATGCTTTCAAATGAAGTTACCATCAATGGCTCAGTAATGCTTGAGTCTATGATCAATCGCCTAGTGCAATTTAATTTCTTGCCCCGCAGGAAATGTGCTACAAGTGACTTAGTTGCTTTGACTACAAGTTGCTGCTACTTGTAACAAAAAAAAACGCAATAGATCAACTGCAACATTTAGGTTCATCTTTAACTTACACATTTTTACCGTAACGTGTCTGACTGTTACAAAAGTACAGTGGCATGTGTCTGCCTTTTTCTTCGTGAGGAGGTAACCCTCTCAACATCTTTCTGAAAGCATATCTAGTCACACTGAACAGAGAAAATAAAACATTTGCAGACTAACGATTTTTTTCACTTGCCGTGATCAACAGTTTGTGAACACAGCCAACATGAAGTATTACCAATACGAATTACTTCAACTTGGTACTGCCTGCGCAGTTCTCAAGTATTTTCACGTTAGTTTCATTGCCATTTGCAAAGCTCTTCTAACTATTCTTTTCCTCCTGTTGTTTAGAAATTTCTTATCACTTGCTACCTTTTATTGTCTGCTCCTGTGGATGAGATGCATTTCTGATAGACAAATTTGTCATATATACATACACATGCATCCCACCCAGCTTGTGCAACATTCCTTATGATCAAATAAAATTAGACATAATGTCTACAGGTCAGAAACTGCGAGGCTCAATATTTTCAGTTTAAAATGACAGTGGCAAAGAATCTTACTTTTCTTGCGAGCATCTTCAAAATCAGAGGAATGAACAACATTCCAAAGAAAGCTGCCGATGCAGATGCCTCCAGCTGTGTTTTGTATGAAACGATCCATGCTGCCTCCAAAGTTCAGATGAACTTGTGTTAAAACTTCTTGGCAGGCTGGGTCATTAAAAAGACAATTCCTGTCCTCGAGCTGTTCCCCTTCATCAGATGAACTTCCTCAGGCAGACCTGCACCCGAGAAGAAGCATGATATTACAAGTGGCTTAAATGAATACCTGTTTAATTGAGCACATTGCAACTAAATGCTTGCAGAAAAGCATCTATTTTATATGTACAGGCCCATGTGAAATACATTGCAATTCCAACAAAATGCCAGTTTTCTTTTACAATTCAAAAGAGACATGGGTAGGGGGCACTACTTTCTTGCATGAAGGCTTCACTCATACTTATAGCCTTTTTAAGGAGCTAGGAAATGTAGAACCCTGAATAACGTTTCACTGATAGTTCCAAGCTCACTTTAGTAGTTCGACAGATGACAATAATGACGAAAAAGAATGCTTTCCCTTTCCAACCTAAAGCAGTCAAAAAAGATTAAACAAACAGCGTGATAAAGAGCCGAACAAGTATTTTACTCCTTGCGATGATGATGTGATACTACAAAGACACTGGCCCTCTTTGTATAAAACATAGACATGCCAAATGCTCCTCATGCAACATGTAGAGAAGAAATCAATGTTTGCAAAAAAAAAATGGTGTTGATTTCAAAACGCAGGTTCCAGCTGCTTTCAGCAATATTATTTTCCAATATTATTACCTTTTTTTTTTTTACGGTGGTATCATAGGACCGGGTTAATCATAGATATTGGGGAGCACTTTGCCTTGCAGTAAGCATAGTCGTGTTTATGATAATGCTAATGTAGCGTTCCTGTGCAGCCAAGTAGCTTGTATATTTTGGCCATTTTGTCAGCACCAGCAGTAGCTTTGCCGATAATTAACACACACATGGTTGTACAGTACAGTCCACTGTTAAAGGAAACATGCGATCGCGTGGTCTCCGTGCTTCACAGAGCGCTGCCACCGAGAACTTGTGTGAATTATCGCCACAAGGCGCATGCCCAGTAAGCATGGAGGCTGGAATTTCCGCGCATGGCCCTCATGCCGCTCATTCTCGGAGCGACTAAGCAGCAGGACTTCGTGAAGCGTGGAGGCCACGCAATAGCATGTTCCCTTTAGCAGTGGACCGTACTGTACATACAGCTGTGCTTTTCGAAGGATATGGCATTGTTATTTAAGAAACAAGTGTAAGGTAAATGATGGAACCGTCAGACAAAAAACACAAACTGAAGTTCACTTTTAAAAACTTCGTTATCATGTCGCCTTTGGGCTGTTGCTCTTGGTTGAGCAGAGGGCTGGACCTCTGCATGCTGACTGCAGTGATGGAACTACCACTGAACCGTTTCAGTAGACCAAAAACGACACTCTTTTTGCGATGCTTATAAATGGTGTGGACAAATCTACTTATCCAGGTAACTTCCCTTTCCATGTGACAACAGTGAACATCACTACGCTTGCAAATGAAGTTTGGTAAGGTGTGAAACCTCCCGGTCTGCAGAGGTGTGTAAAGCAATGAAGAAATGCCTGAAAGCATACAACTCGGCTATTTAATGTAAAACTAACAGTGTCTCACTGCACCCGTGATTTTCATGCAATTGAACAGAAGGTGTTTTTCTTCTGTTCTGCTCTCCCAATTCATATGAACCACTCAACAAAAATTGCTGAATATAGAATTTGATTACATCAATGTGTAATTGCAGGACAACTTCTCAGCCAGGGTGTGGCCTGTTGGCACGGCACTTGTGTCCATTCTCTCCTGTTGTCTCTCTGCCTCTCCTCAATGCCTTCTCTTACCATCGGAACCTACTCGGCCAACAGTTCTTTCACCATGCTCCTCAGATGACACCGGGTGCCCTTAGAAAAGTTCTTGGAAAGCTGCAGCATTACACTGACTTCTCAATTTCGCTAAAAGATTGGCCCTCTCGCGAATGGTTACGGAAGGATCAAATGTCCCTTTTCGAGGGTGGTGTGTTTTTCTGCAGCCAGCATCTCTTCTCTGCTCCTAGCCATCCGTCCAGACCCAACTTGCCAACACAGTCGCCAGTTCAAACAGAACAGTTTTGCGGCACGTAGTGACTGCAACACATGGTCTGCATGCATGCACGCACACGTGCATACACACACACACAAACATGGCAGTCCTTCTGCTCGCTCCCGGGGGCGGGGCAACGAAGACTGGCAGGCAATACATACCTTAGTATTTTCTCCTTTGAAGAATACTGACCTTTTTCGGTTAAAATTGAATTTTGAAAATAGAATTTGTATACTTTTTTTTCCAATTTGAACTGAGTAGTACAACCCCCGGTTATGATAAATGACTTAATTTAATAGCTTGAGCTGCACTGGCTGAGATTAACAGCTAAAGCATAGAAAATAGTGATAGATATCACTCAAGTGTAATAGCCAATTTCCTGCCAGGCAAATTTCGAGCTAAAGGAAAATTTTTAGCACACAAGAAATTACTTCTAATGCAGTAAAAGCGTGCCTCCAGATGCAACTGTATCAAATATTTAATGCTATGGATGGTCACGTCCCGCCTGCTCATGCTCAAATTATTTTTTTTTTTGTAGCTACCTCCGACTTTCAAGTGAAATCTCATTCTAGAATCCTTTTACCAAGTAATCACGGATATGCAGAGGTCGCACACCAATAAAAAGTGCGCACCAGTACTAATATTTTGACTGGATGTCCGTACGATGCATGCAAATCCTCAATATTTGTTTTTCAATGTGAAATCAATATTTGGATTTACCACATAAATTTGTGGGCCATACATTAGTGGACATTCGGGGATATTCCACAGCCATTTTTAATATCCAAAAAGCATGTCCATCAGCCGTCCACTTCATAAATTCCTGCATGGTTACTCCAATTCTGAAAAACTCAACTTTTGTTCCATTTGGAACTTCCAAAATGATTCTTAAAATGTGTAAAATGGGATGTACTGAAACTGTGCATAGATGTCGAGATCGCAGAGCAAACGGGCGTTTTTGCATTTAGTCTGCGTCGAAATATGGCCACCGCGGCCAAGACCGAACCCGCTACCCAGGGATCAGCAGCTGAACGCCCAATACACTGCGTCACCGCGGCGGGTCAAACTAATGCCTGTACAAGCGACTACGTAAATCTTCGAGTGCCCATGCTTCGGTATACATTCGCAAAGTTTCTCCCCACATATCATTACGTAAAGCGCGCGCACCGCACCGCAAGGCTTCTTCTTTTCGATTCCACTGGCCTCATGTCGATCATGTATACGCGCGGACTACGTGTTTACATGGATCGCACTCAAGGACGCCAACCGAGTTCGCTGCAACTCGTATTACGCTCGCCGTCCACAGACGCAGAAGCCAGGAATGAAACTGACCGATGCGCAGATCGCAGGACAAATAGGAAAAGAGAAGAAAGTGGTATACGCTTTCCCTGGTTTCACACTTCGGAAAGGCACATTAGCCTGTTGCGTTCACTGCTTCTTTCCTCACGCATTTTCGCCGAAGGGCACATTTTCATATCCCGGTTTAGAATGTCACAAAGGTTTTCTTAGTAAACAAAAACACGGCACCCGTGGCACACAAGAGTGGTACTTCACTTCGACGCGCTGCTACGTCTACTGCCGTGATCAGGCAAGTAGACACGCCCCACTAACAGTGCATACACTATTATGTCTAAAAAACTAGAGAATTTGAGCACCGAGCATGTTCTATCTCAAGAGAGCGCAGTAGCTCCTCGCACCCTTTATCGACAAGGCCACCAGCGAGTGCAGCCTGATAATACGTTAATAGTAAGTTAGTTACCTCCTGTTTATTCCGCTGTTGGGAGAAGGAAAACGCAGAGGCTGGCTTGACAGTCACAAAAATCGCACCGTACACAAGTCTACACACGTGAAAGCCACACAGCACGCACGGACCGTGTGAGCGAAAGTGCGGCCGTACCTGTGCCTAAAGCATGAACCAGCCAAAGAAGCGCTGGCGCCGCTGTTATTTATGCCACACGTTTCGTAATGGTAAGGAGAGCAAAACAGCGAGAAAGGGATATGAAAGCGTCTGCTCGGTTACACTCGGTTACTTTGTAAATTCAGCCCTCCTCTACCGCTGCTGCCCTCTTGTGCCGGCTACACAAAGCGAGGCAATAAAGTGGTAATAACAGCGTAACAACGGCGGTCGGACTGAAGCTGAAGCGCACGCGGTACTACGCCGAAGCTTCAAAGATTTGCAACTCAATTCCGAGGTCCATGCGTCCTATGCATGCGCGCCACGCCGCCACGCTAAGGAGGCTAGAATCGCTTTGTTCTGCGGCGCCCCCGGCGACGCTGGCCTGCAGCCCGATTTCATCACACTACGCCGCGTGCGCAGTGCAACGACTGCCGGCCGGCGAGTTGGGTCATCCTAAATTTAGATGCCCTACAAGCAAAGTTTATTGCTTGCGTTTAGTTGCTCATGTGATTGTCAAGCCCACTTCTCCAAACACGCGGCGAATTTGAAAACCCGTGTGCCATCATTTGCTGACCTCTGGAAATTGATGAGACTGCCAAAATTAAGCATATGCCACAAAGTCGCTAATCACCATAGAATGTTAATTTTGTTTGCAATATAGCTAACGCGTTCTGTAATTTAATTAAGTTCCCTACGTCATGTGACTGCCAATATTAGAACATGCCACAGATTCGCCAAGCACCATAGAATTTAATTTTGTTCTTTTACGAAATAGCTAACACAAAGTGTAAGTAAATCAAGCTCGCTACATTGATGCGCTTTTGCATGGTTTTGTAGAGTATGTGCTACGGTCGGGCTAGCTTTATAATTCTCTAAAAATTTCAATCTCGTTCTTCATCATTCCTTATAGAGTGTAAAGTTTGTTTTACCTCACTAAATATAAACAAGGATAAAAAAAATGGTGACAGCAATATAGCACAGTACAGCAGCTAGCCTTAGATCTTTTCCTGCATGGTGGTGTGCTCTGCGGTGAGCTGGAAATATGGGCCTCTGCATGGTCTTGATCGGCAATTAAGAGTCACTGGTTTTCTGAAAGGCAGTGATGCTTCGCTTGAGCTGGAAGCAGAAGCAGTGCAGAAGTTCGGCTTGCTTGGTGCATAAACTCGACCGTTTCATGATAACATATTGGACAACAGAGAAGACCCATGTGGTGTTGCAAGTGACACTGAATATGTTTCTTTGGAGTAGTAACTGACGTTAGGTACAGCCCACAGATACATAGACAAGAGTGCATAGAAATGAAAATAAAAAGCACTCTACTATTATTCTGATGTGTTCCTAAATAGATACAGAGAACATAAACAAAAATAGAAGAGGCAAAAAATTATTACAAGTCACACATTGCTTATGTTGGATGAAGCAGGCGTATCAATATGTCAGCACATCCCTGCTTGCATCACAAATTAAAAAAGTAAGGACCGACAAGATGTGCACACGGCACGGTAAAGCAGTGAATTCAAAGCCTTGAGACTGGATGCCAAGAGAACTAAAGTCAAGAGAAATTTGTGCATATGGAAGCCTGCTTCGTCATCTGGCCTCAGTGGTGAATTTATCAATGCATCGTCAATGTCCTTCACCAAGAAAGAAGTCGGGCTCCTTTAGCACGACTCTACCATCTTTTGCCGCAAACCTGTGAAAGACTACACCAGAATAGCGATTGCAATCTCACGGGACACTGCTCGCCTTTGTTTTGCCTTTTCATTTTCCTGTCTCTTTTTCATATTTACACCCTGCTGCTGGAGGCATCCACATAAAGAAAAAATAAACCAGTTAAAAGTCCTCTCTTTGTCCATTGTAGCTATACCGTAATCAGGCACGCAAAATAATCAGTCCGGTCTGCCCCTCTCCTGAGCAATCCTGGACGGAGAATCAACCAATCAGAAAAAAAAAATCACCTTGAAACAAAAACAAAGCTAAGTCAGAACTGTTATCATGAAGAAAAAAATGTTAATGTTTTACGAGTGCCTGAATCACACTCATTATTAAGGAAGGAATGAAGAAGGGAAACATGGCAGCAAGAAAGATGTGTCATAATGGAGGGCTCTTAATTAGTTTTGACCAGGATTAATTTTTGGATTACTTTTTGGAATAATTGCTACTTCGTTGTTTTAATACACTCCAGCACTAATGTTACCCGGGTCCAGAAGCCGAAATGACAGCGAGTGGACAAATAGCTGTAATACAGAAGTTCATTTATGCCTCACATATCATACCTAACTGCTGTTCGACTGCTAGAACTGAAACCAAAATTGCCCGGAAGAATAAATTCAATTGTTTACTAGGTGGAGGAGAATTTCAAGTGGTGAGTCACATTTGCCAACATCCTATGCATCATTCCAAAGCAGCAACACACACTGAAAAATTTGGGCCTCTACAATTCTCACAGCTGCTGCTGAAGATTGTCTGCAGGTTTTGAGCACAAATCCGAGAAATCTTCAACAGTATCAGCGAGCCCAGGTCGGTCACAGAGTGGGTGCAGTCACAAAACAGGATGGTAATTAAGATGAGGTGTCCATAGCAAAAATGTATGTTTCAATCCCACCCTTTGACATGCTCATCACCTTGGAAGATAGACACTTTCTCATGTATCATGTGTGCCATATCTGCGCCTAACCATTCCTTGAAGTGCAATGGAATTACCTCTCCTTTGAAGCACTGCAGAATCCCTTTCATGCGTAATTATTTCAATGCACTTCAGAAGCAATTTCAAAAGGCGCAAAATTGTCTCACCCAGACCCTTCTTTGCGAGCGTAGACTCCCTTCAGCATCTTCAGAAATGAAAGTGTGAGCAGCCATGCCAAACTTGTTTTGTTGCTAAGGTAAATGAGTGCATATTTGGAATATTATGGTGCATAAGCAACAAGGCTATCATGCACCAAACAAAGGATTGTAAAAATGACTGTTGTACAGATGGACTACTAGAATCCACAGTGTTAGTTTGTTTCTAATAACTTTTTCTTTTAAGAACCTAACGACTCGCAATAAGTCTACTATTACACTCTCTTAAGAGTAAGTTGGGGTGTAAAGGAATGTGGCATATTTTTTTTAGTTTCTTTGTAACTGTAATTTGTAATTTTTTATTTCATCAAATAGCACATCACAGTCTGTACCTCTCTGCTTAAGAGTGCAGCTTGTATGCAGACAGGGCAGCCCATCTGTATATAATCAGGAACATATGCATAAATGCAGCACAAATCTCAGTCTTTCAGATCACCTCAAAACATTGGTTCATTCGAACAATTCAAATCGAAGCACCATTAGCATTCACTGCCAGAAAAAGAAAGCAACGAAGCTAGCAAACAAACAAAATGAGAAATATCTACCTTCAAAGTACATGCCTGATATAAAAACATAGGTCGTCTGCTACTAAACATATCAAAAGCATGCACATCCCCCATTGTAGCAATATCAAAAGAGCAAAAATATGGTTTACTATGAACAGCAACATACTGAGGACAAGACACTGAAATCCTGATACAAGTACTTTCTTGGTGATGTTAGAGATAAAAATATTTTTCTTCACTTCTTCACCAGTCAAGCACATGCTATCCATCCCTTGCATCTCAGGCCAACTTGCATGGTTTCTTGAGACATCACAACAATCAACAAAGAGTGCTGGAAATTACTGAAAAGCAAGAAATGTACATAACAATGGTGAACAAAGGTTTAATATAATGTTGCCTTACAAAGAAATAATGCCTGCACCCTACTTCAACTGAAATATGGTCAACACACCAAGGCCAGCAAGTTGTAACGCTAGGCAAGATATAGTCTCTTAACTGACTAACAGTAAATAATAAAGAAGATAACTATAAATAGAATGCATAGCAAAATTAGTACTGCTTTTATTCATCGGGCACGAACAGTCAGTACATTTCTGTTGAGTCGCACTGCACAATATGTTGACGTTTTGTACAAGCAGAAACTCCGCAAAATGGGCTAAACACATGTTGCAGGCTTTGAAACATGAGACTGCCGGGACTTAAAGCAGAACACCACATTGCATATCACAGTGTAAAAGGCACAAACAAGAACGCAGCCAACATGGAATATTGGCAGAAATGTGGACGAAAAATATAACAAATATAAAGTATCGCACGCCGAGTATTGTTGATACCTGACAAACAAATGCAATAAATTTCCCTGTAAAAAGATATGTCAAAAACAGAGAACTTCTTGGCAGCCTGCACCTACAATACTTGGTGCATTAGCTGGCAGCATAAAAAAAGTAAGAATTGTGCACAAGGTCTCAGGACAAGAGGTCTGTGAAAGGACCCCATGAGGCAGTAGAAAAGTAGAAAACATCCTCTGTGAAAGTACTGCATTAAAGGCTGAGATGGGAGGAATAATGCCACCATTAAAGCTAGTACTCTGGATCAGAGCAGCACTGCATTACTTTTTGCACTGATGCCTGTACTTTCTCCCAAGCAAGCAATGTTATGGTAATAGTATCACTGTCAGCTAATTTATGTTCATGGCATGGAAGAATGGCTTTCTTAATGCTGTCCAATTATCTCTGCTCTCTGCCAGCTTAAGTTACTCCATCCAAACAAGCATCTGGAACCTGGCAGCAGTGGCCTTTATTTGATAGAGGCAAAACACAATGGGCTCCCATGTGCTGTGCGATGTCAGTGCATGTTAAAGAACCCCAGGTGGTCAAAATTATTCCAAAGCCCTCCAACGGCATACCTTTCTCTCTTTCTTCTTTCACTCTCAACTTCCTCCCTTCCCTCAGGGTGTGGTTGAGATGTCCATCAAAAAATGAGACAGTTGCTGCACCTCTCATTTCCTCATAACCAATTCTCAAATTTCATATATCAGTGGCATATAGAATAAATATCCATTTTTTAATTGAAAATGAATTCAACCTATGAACTGCGGTGTGTCAATGCCACAGTTCACTTGAAAAATTGGCTCATGATGGCGAAATTTGCTTTTCTTTTTTGGCCTTTTCTAGATTACAAAAGCTCAGTTTTTCAATTAAAGTAGACTCTTTGCCATTCATCATTATCATCAGCTTGACTGCACCCACTACAGGGAAAAGGCTCTCCCATATCTCTCCAATTAACCCTGTCCTGCGCCAGCTGCGGCCACCATGTCCTGAAAACATCTTAATCTCATTGGCCCACCTAACTTTCTGCCGCACCCTGCCATGCTTGCCGTCTCTTGGAATCCAGTCCATTACCCTTAAGGACCAGCGGTTGTCTTGCCTTCGCATTACATGCCTTGGCCAAGCCCATTTCTTCCTCTTAACTTCAACTAGGGTGTCCTTAATCGCGTTTGTTCCCTGACCCACTTTGCCCTCTGTCTCTTAACATTACACCTATCATTCTCCTTTCCATAGCTCGCTTCAATGTCCTTAACTTGAGCTGAACCCTTTTCGTTAGCCCCACATTTCTGCCCTGCCCCGCAGGTGAGTACAGGTAAGATACAGCTGTTGTATACTTTTCTCTTGAGGGATAATAGTAAACTGCCATTCATATCTGAGAGAACCTGCCATGTGGGCTCCACCCCATTCTTATTCTTCTAGTTACTTCCTTCTCATGATTCAGATCAGCTGTCACTACCTGCCCCAAGTAGACTAAACTGTTGATCATTACTTTGGTTTTCTGCATGTAAATTTTTAGACCCACCATTTGCTCTGCCTGCCTAAAATAATCATTGATCATGCTTTTCAATTCATCTCCAGAGTGACTCAGCAAGGCAATGTCATCAGCGAATCGCAGATTATTTTGGTATCCCTTTGCCCTCTTTCTGTCTCTTAACATTACACCTATCATTTTCCTTTCCGTAGCTCACTGCATTGTCCTTAACTTAAGCTGAAACCTTTTTATTAGCCTCCACGTTTCTGCCCCATAGGTGAGTACCGGTAAGATAGCGATACCGCTTTTTTAGTAGCAGTTTTTTTATAAATGTCTACGACAAGCAGATAGCATGTTTCAATTATTCAGTACACTCAGTAAACAAGGAAATTAGGCAACATATTTCTTATCATAATGTTATTTAACACTGACAATATATGCAGTGTAGTCAAAGAACTTAGAAAAGCTATCATATGAAAATGAATAAGAAAGTTGAAGCAAGAGTTAAAAACAACTGTGCACAAAGGCTGTAGCTGTTAGAATAAAACCACTTAACCTTTGGGGCATAGAGATGGAGGACAAAGAATAGAATGAGTCACCTCATTTGGATTTTATCACATAAAGGATCTCTAATAATAAGAAAAGGGATCCCTAGGAGCATGGCTAACTGTGCTGCTACAAAATCTGCACACTCAAATGCTTGCCTCCCCATGCACCCGTGCACTCTCTTCACTAGTTTATAAAATTTTGGTGTCTCTCCTTCAGTGAATAAAATATGATCACGGTGGCAAATCAGTAATTTAATCAGCAGATTTAAAGCAGCTGAGAACATCACTGATGATGCTGAAGGGATCTGAAAATCACCAAAATGCTGTTTAATTACCTTCAGCATTCTACCATCACCTCAAGCGACATGAGCACTGTCATAAATGTACCCTTACAATTTTTTGAAAACAGCACACTCATTGAAATTTGGGGGGAAGCAAATGAACCAGCTGGACATATGGATTCCTTGCTAAAAAGTACTGAACAAGAAACAAATAATAAGCAAGGGCGCATTCTTTACCTCATGTGTACTGTGCTCATTTGTTTTGTAATCATACAAGTTTTGGGTTGCAGAAATAATTTTTAGTGTTGCACAAAAATTATTTTTAATGTTTTAAAGGGCACAAAACAGGCTATGCAGCCTGAAATATGAGGCAGTCTTTCTGTTAAGTAAGTATGCAGTGAATACTGAAGAACCTTTCCTTGTCCATATATTCCGAATCAAGCCCAACCCCTCAACAACAAGGCCACGTTGCCATCATCTAGCTCAGTCCATTGTAGCTCATTAGCAGTGCAATGCATAAAAGGTGCACCTAATAGATTTCACTCAGCAACAAAAGCAAGCAGCTCAGTAAACAACTTCACCAAGGGGTTCTCAAGGTTGGTTCCATGAAATCCTTGGGTACCTTGTTCCCAGAGCACCTAAATGCATTTCTAAGTTCCCTGAGAACCTAAATACATGCATGCCTCAACTCTAACATATCCTTTACTCACTTTATTTTGAAATTGACCATACTGTAATGCCCTGTAGCCGACTGTCTCACTGTACAACCACTGATTGTGTACTAGTGAATTCAACCACTTTTTGGGGGGAGGGGCTGTGCATTTGCGAGGTCTTCTTTGCATGTCCATGTTGGGAAGAAATGGAGAGTAAGACATATGTGGTTCCTTACCACCTTTTAGGAGCTGTTCGGGGTTCTCTGAAAAAAGGACTGAGAACCCCTGGCCTAGCCTACACGAATGGACACGTGCAGTTATCACACCCTTAATCTTTCATGTCTGCTATATCTTGATGCTGATACTGCAACAACACCGAGAGAGTACAGACACATGAAGTTTCAGGGCATCGTTCCATGTGTGGCCTATTGTTTGCCACCTTTGCCATCAGTGATGTCTTCATTCAACGGTTTCAGAGGAGCTGCTTTGTTTCACCGCTGTAGGGGGGTGGAGGTGGTGCGCACGGCCATGGAGTTGCTGTAGCATTGTATGGCTGCGATGAGGGTGCATTGTTGAGATTGGTGTAGGGTCCACCCCATGGGTATGCCCCAGCCGGCTGTGGTGGATAAGGTGCGGCTGGTGTAGGAGGTGCAACCGCTCTCGGAATGGGAGGGTTGCCATGCGAATAGCTATAGGTGATTGCACCAGATGTAACTGGACCTGGGCCAGGAGCTAGCCCCAGTGGAGGTGGCACATGGTGCTGCTGCTGCTGTTGCATTTCCTGCAAAATGGTACATGGTGAGTGTATTGACCAAAAAATTATGTTGCAAAGTCACCCAGTGCTACTACTGGTTAAAGAGCTTTATATTTAGAGCAGTACGCATTGTAGCATACCGCAAAATACCGAAAATCCGCCCATGCACAAAAAAGCGCCCACCGCCTTGTTCTAAAAATTTTGAATTTTCCCAAAAAACCGGTACTCATCTATGGGGCAGAAACGTCGAGGCTAACGAAAAGGGTTCAGCTTAAGTTAAGGACAACGCAGCAAGGTATGGAAAGAAAAATGACAGGTGTAACGTCAAAAGATCGGAAGTTGGCAGATTGGGTGAGAGAACAAACACGGGTTAGCGACATCCTAGTCAAAATGAAGAGGCAGAAACGGGCTTGGGAAGGGCATGAAATGCAAAGGCAAGATAACCGCTGGTCCTTAGGGGTAACGGAGTGGATTCCAAGAGAAGGCTAGCATAGCAGAGGGCAACGGAAAGTTAGGTGGGCGGATGAGATTAAGAAGTTTGCAGGGTTACAGTAGCTGCAGCTAGCAAAGGAAAGGGTTAATTGGAGAGACATGGGAGAGGCCTTTGCGCTGCAATGAGCGTAGTCGGGCTGATGGTGATGATGATGATAAAAACACAGCAACCGCCCATGCAATTATGTGCCATGTCAGGGAGAATGGGAAAATATGGAAAAGACACATCAAGCAGCCATGTTTCGGTATCTCTGCAACGCTTACCGTCGAAGAAAGGGGAGGATGACCGCGTCAATTAGATCGTTAAGATGACATGCCAAAGCTTTGATCGCCCCGTCTTTCGTGTCTTCTAATAAACTGTTTGAATCCTTCCTGTGGCATTTGGCGTGTTTACGCAGTACCGAGCTATTTCTAAGGAACATAACCAAGTCCCCCTCCAGCCCAGCTGGTGGCCACCATCTTTGTTTATTGATCAGTCGTCGGACAAAGCAATTGGGGCCCACTGTACCATGTGCCCGTTCTGGGTTTTCATGCCTGGACCTAACAAGTGCCCATCCCCCAATGTTTTGTGATTATCTCCAAAGTTTAGGTGGGTGCTCACTTGGTGTTTTATGGTATATCTAGATTTTTTTTTGTTTTCACGTATTGTTCTGTTTACTTGTTCTTTTGCCACTCTAATCAGAAGTTTTATAAATAGACAAACTGATGCCTGAATGAAATTATATAATCTATGATAGTGTCATCAACGGTGAATTCGAAGGACCCTGCCATTTTTCCTGAAGAAATTTCCCACACAGCCGTTGTGGTGATGCAGCAACAATGATAACCGTGACTTGAATGCCAAGCATGATAACTAGAAACTATACAGAAGGTTAAAAAGAAAATCACTTCAGGAGCTATGTCATTCAGCTTTGAGTCACAAGATCAAGTGCTTAAGATTTAGATCACCCTTTCATGCCACTGCATTCTGTGTTAGAGCTACAGTGAACAGGATAAGAAAAATGCCACCAGGGGCTATGATTATTTTTTTCACATTAAAATGCTGGTATTGAAACAGTAGCCTCGAGCAATCTGGAGTAGTCAGGGACAAAAAAAAATGCACAAGTAGAGTTTAACATCCAAAGATGAGTTAATTTAAATTCCAATTTGCACTCAGACAAAAACACCTCCACTTCATGCACGTCTTGGCTTCTGTAATATGTGGGCCTATTTTGAACATTGTACTCAAAGCATGGCACACTTTTTGGTAGCAGAAAACCTAGCCTGCCATTACACTTTGGTGTAAAAAATTGCAAGAAATCACACCTTAGCACCAACAAAGCAATGGTCTAATGAAAGCGGCACCAAAGGCAGCTCCATACAATCGCAGTTTGTTGCAAAGTTCGATTGTATGTTTCTCTGCAGCTCTGTTGACATTTATTCAGCAGCACAGCTAAAAATTTAGAGTTGAAAATAGAAGATTGCTTTTCAGTCTCTTGAATCAAGGTTGATCCTCTGTAAATGTATAATAGTTATTAAATTTAATTTTCATGCTCTATAAAAAGTTATTCATTCGATATTTGAACCAGCATTTATATATTAATCAATTTATTCAGTGTCTCATTACAGTGGCATTATAGAGGAAGGCAAGGGTATTACGTATCTGATAACTATAACCAAAGCTAATAAGTATCCAATAGTACAATAATTATTATAATAAACATAAACCATAAATAAATAAAGCAGTTGTTTTTTATAATTTTAGTCCCTCATCATTGTGTACATTCCCTTAATATATGTTCTATGCTGGGTACTTGCTCTATTAGTATGATCAACCTGTTCCTGTACCATTTCTGTTTCGACCCCTTAGCTCTAATGCTGTGGGCCTACAACACAAGTGTGTTTATGAAAAAAAAATTAAACAAATTAAAAGAAAAATAAAAATGAAAAGTGGTGAAAAAAAGTTCACAGCTTTGCAAAATAACGGGCCTAAGGGTGCCCATGAGATGTGAGCAGTCCCGATCACTCACCCAGAAGCGCTGCCGCCTGCGATACGAGATGCAGCAAAAGATGACACAGAATAAGACAAACAGCATCCCCATGACAACTGGCACGACAACGCGGACGGTGTTGAAGCTCCTGTCGAAGTTCCTGTGAGCACTTTCAACTTCTTCCTTCACTGCATTGAAAATTTAAAAACATTTAGGACGACAATGGCTAAAGTTAAAGTTGTTTTCAAACAGCATACAGCCTTAAAATTACTGAGTGCAAGCTGAATTTTAAGCCAGAGAAGAATTCACAACAACCTCCTCCTGGAGGCCTGCTAGTTTTAACTGTAAACAAACTTTTCTCTATATAGACACTGAGGACAAAACTGAACCTTGCCTTTATTGAACCATTACTGCATTTTAATCACAAAGAAGCTGCTTTCACAGAAAGAAAAACTCAGATGAGCTAGAATGAACCAAGAAATTAAAAAATTATAGGGGACACTTAAGATCCACCTGAAGGGTATGACACGACTGCGTAATGGGTTGTTTCTAATATATGTAGAAGGTCATTCTCTGCTTTAGATTCATATATCCCTGAGAATCCTCATACCTCTCGTGGCGCAGTGGTGCAACGGTTAAGCGATTTGCCACTGCCCTGCGATGGCAGGTGCTCCCAGTGGTGGGCCTCATGCGATCCACGTTGCTCTTTCCAAGCGACCAAATATTAATTTAACTGTGATGTGCCACTGTAGGCAGATTGCTCACTATCTGGTGGGCAGGTAGGTGGCAGGTGGCTCACCTACCACCTAGGTTGCTCTCTGGGGAGCACCTGCCAGAACCATGCTCATGATTTTTCGTTCACAACGCCTATGCCGACGATACATTTTCTAGAGAACGGGGCCTTTAACGCTATCGCATCAGGTACTGACACCAAAGCAGTTTTCACACTGAGACTACGATATGACGAGTATTGATTTTTGTTTGTAGATCTCACAGCCTAGAGTGCATCACACTCCATTTCCAGCTAACGACTACAGAGCTTTATGCTGCTACCACCACTGCCACCATGATCATCACCACCACAAGTGGTAAGAAAAAATATTCCATTTTTAACTTCAAATTTTCCAGTGGTACCTACATTTTCTTTTTACTGAACAAAAGTCAGAGAGCCACAAAATGTCAAACAATCTAATTTCATGAAGAATAAAAATTGGATGGAGCTGTCCTCAGTGTCCCTTCAAGGATTCTTTGCACTGCTGCAATGCGTTCAATGATCTCATCCTCAAGCTCTTCAGAGCAGCAACAAAGAACTGTTCCAATTGGGCTTGGTATAAGGTGAACCGAAGCAATCATAGGAGACGCAAAAAAAAAGGTAAGCCTGGAAGTTAGCTATGCACAAGGAGGAAAAGATGGATTAACATCTCAACTGTAACTTCAACTTGTTTGCCATGTAATCAATAACCAGTGGCATAGTTAAAAAGACTCGGAGCACAAAACTGGCAAAATTAGTTTAATTTCTTTCAATAAGGCTATCATTCAGTACATAATGGCAGATATGCACTAACATGGCTTTCAAGCAAAAGGATTATAAGGAATATTCCGGTGGGTGCACCTCACTTGCAATTTTAAGAGCTGCTTTTGTAAGAAGACAACTACGGTCAAGCCTAATCAGTAGGGTACGTGTGGCTGATAATTAAACACTTAAGATACAACGCTCAAAAGGCATTAGGATACAATCTCGCAAATCTTCCGTAAAGTTCCGAATAAAATTTAATGCTCCATGTTATTGCAGCATGCAACTGCTCTCATGCCAGTATGGGACCTTACTGGTTCTGAATTTAACATCACAATACGGTCACAAAACGCACATTAGAATTTCCCAAAACATTACGTAAAGGAACTAAAATCCCAGGAAGTAATTAATCAGAGTTTCATCTAAGTAGCTTTAATACTTTTGGATTTTGTCAATACCATACCTATGACTGCAACTAAAGTGGAGGCCTCTGGATTACTTTTGACTACCTCGGGTTCTTTAATGTGCACCAAAACTGCATAGCACACAGCCATTTTTGTATTCCACCTTTATTGAAATATAGCCACTGCAACCAGGATTGAACTCGTGGCCTCGAGATCAACAGCTGACTGCCAAAGCCACCGAGCCACTGCAGCAGGTGAAGTACTCTTACTGACAGCAATTACTAAACTTTACCCGTGGCGTCTCAAGTATTTTGATACTTGCTTCATTCCTCTATATTTCATACTATTCATCAAATGCCAATACCTTCCAGGCATTCCTTTTCTCCTGTTCTTCACAAATGCTGCACTGCTGGAGGAGGAGGAGGAGGAGGAGGAGGAGGAGGAGGAGGAGGAGGAGGAGGAGGAGGAGGAGGAGGAGGAGGAGGAGGAGGAGGAGGAGGAGGAGGAGGAGGAGGAGGAGAGACTTTAATGAAACAGGAGAGGTCTGCCTGGTTGTTACTGTCTGGTCTTGTAGCTGTCATTCATTCCCTAGTACCAATTTGTTATAACTGCATGGACATCTGGTCCTGCAACCCTGTGTAGTGTGTTTATAGTGATCAAATAAAAGTAGATAAAACAAGAGGAAGAAGGTCTGCAATTTTAAGACTCGAGATGTTCATGTTAGTAAAATGACAGCAGGACAGAACCTTACGTCTCTTGTGTTTTTCTTCAAAGGTTTCGAAATCATAGGAATGCGCAACATTCCAGAGAAGACAGCAGATAGAGAACCGTCTCGTTGCGTGCTGTATGAAATGGTCCATGCTGCCTCTGTCCACAGGTTCAGATGAGCTGTTTCAGGTAGGCCTGTCCCAAAAGAGAAGCACAATATTACAGGAAACATGCTGGTTTTAATTAATAGTTGCCTAATAGCACAAATGAAAGCCTGTAAAAGTACTAGAAATAAATTCATTAGAAAGTCACTTGAAACAAAATGAAATTGTAATTAACTGACAATTCTTCGGTCATACTAATGGCCCTAAAACTAAACTGAGATGTCCAGCCTCGAGCCGGATGCCAATGACTACTAAAATTTCTTTACAATAGTCATAAAAGAATGCTTTTACTTTACATAAGATTAAGGAAACAAATTAACAACTAGCCTAACCAGTTCCGTACTGTTTGCAAAAAAAATGAGATTGCTCACAACCCAGGTCTCACAAGCCCCATTGGTGACTGTTTGAAACACCCACTTGCCATGGCAGTGGCACATCGCTTCACCAATGAACCACTGCACCAGGAATGGTATGAGGAATCACTGCAATCTATGAACGTAAAGTAGAGAATGACCAATTCCGCATATATCGGCATGTAGGCAGAACCTAGGATACAGAGAAGGAGTACCTGCGGTAGAATGATCTCTAATACTAATGCATCATATTCTTAAGGACAGCTAAGGTGTTATGTGATGGTGAAAGAAAGTACAGCATTCATGACTGCGAAGTGAAAGGCAAAAAGGGCCTCAGGCCACTGAAGGGACTCAATAACCCTATCACGTCATACCCTTAAGGTAGAGCTTAAGTGTTCCTTCGAAGTTTTATTTCGGCTTCAGTTCAGCCAAACGGTGGTTGACATATCGAAGTTCAGGTTACAAGAGGAATAGAGAAACAGAAATGTAATCGCTGCTTCTTTGTTAGTTTTCAGTTCGGTTCTTAGGTCAGACTGACGTAAGAATGGTAATGAATTAAAATAATAAAGCAATAACTATGTCAAAATTTTTTTTGTGCCTCACGTGACATGAACAAAATTTTGATGTCACAACCACAGTTCGCCTGTTGAAACAAAAACCAAAATAATGTAAGAAAATGAATTTCATCCTAAATTACTAAGCAATGTTTAAGCAAATCAAACATGGTGATTCAGTATGCTAATGCATAATGCATACTGAATCACCAAGAAAATATGTTGCCCGAATTTCATGTCCATACTCTTAGCAACTGAAGACTTGATGACAGGTGATGAGAAACATTCCTGAAAATATTTGTCTTTCATAGTGCTTTTGTTCGTTACTAACTACTACTTACCTGCGTTTATCTCAGTAAACTCATGCTGCCTACACACTCTTAAGCAACCTGTAATCCTGGGCACTTCTCGTAGGAAGTCGAGACTTAAGCACCAACATATCACCTGAAAAGACGTCATCTATACTGTAGTTAGTTTTTTGCACTAAGTGATGAGTAAACAAACCTTTGTAATTTTTGCTGATTTCTAGTACTTTAACCCTTGAGCCAAACAACCTGAATATAAAACTAAAATTGCTCTTACATACATTATTTATTGGCTGTCCATCATCAATGATGAGTCTTTATTCACTTTAAAATGGCAGTATTTGTTTTAGTCAAGCTTAAGTCAATTTTTAGTGATTATGAATTAAAAGAATGTGATTAGTGCTGCAGGTCCCAACTGAGTGTTTTCACCCAGTGATTTTCTATGCCCTAACTGAAAAGACACAAAAATCCATATTTGAGGCTCTTTTTCCATGCACGAACTTGCAAACTGAGCGAATTTGAAAAAATGACACAATATGAGCTCCTAAAACTGCACAAAATGTCCTTTTTGGCAAATTTTATTCCTCAAATTCCCTAAAAAGGAAAAAAAGCTAGAGGGGACACTTAAGCGCCGCCTGAAGGGTACGACGCTATAGTGTTAATGCTTATTTATGCGGAATTGGCCACTATCTGCATTGCATTCATAGATCGTTGGGAGTACTCATACCTGACTCTGTAATTATAAGTGATGCGCCAGTGCCCAGGCAGGTGGCTGTTTCAAACACAGCCACCTGCGGGGCCGGTGAGACCCAGGTTGCTGTTCCCAAGCAACCACTCGTGACCAGTAATTAATTTGATGCCCACCTACCATGGTGGACAGTTTGCTCACAATCAGGTAGGTGGGTTGTGATGACGTCACAAGGCCATGTTATACCATGAAGGGCATGTGTTCTGAACACAATTAGAGCGTTTTCCTCGCATGAAAGTTGCAATACGATAGTTTAAACATTTTAAAAGCCATTACTGCGACGAATGCAGGTAATATGCACATAGCAAAGTTATCACTGAATCATATTTCATCATATAGCCGGGCTACCAGTTGCTATCCATTGGACCACATATTTTTGAAGGACGTCCGGCAAACCGAAACAGGACACCAACCAATGGTGCAACCATCGGATATTTTTTTGGCGTCCGGTTTCTTTGCTACAGCAGAAGTCCTGCAGATGTTTCTTCATGGGCTGGTGCAGCATTCTGAACCTCTCGTCCGGACAAATTATACACAGGAGCTAGAGTTCATTTTGGCAACAATTATAATGGATACTTTACATATCTCTGTGGGCAATCACCCATCACCTGCTAAGCCTGTTGGGCTCATGTAAAAGCTAACAGGTTTATATGCGTTGGTGTCAAGGCAAAGGTAGTTTGCTTGATACCAGTGCACATAAATGGAGATTACAACTACATGACCGGGCCATTGAAACCTGCAATCATGTTGAACTGGTGTGCAGCAAGTTGTTAGGGTTCACCCACAAATAGACCTCCAAGATTAGTGGTCTCTATGCCTGCATGCCCACAGCCCGCAGCAGCGATATTAGTCTGAATTTGGACAAAGCATGTGCATCCTATGGATGTCCTATATCTAAACAGGCTATCCTGTGGACATCACATGGATGTCTGCACTGGGTTCGCTCCGATTTTGAATGGCCCTCGGATGTCAGAATATCCTGTTTAGACCCTCGTGGGACCTCCTCACGGACTCCGATTCTTTTGCGCGGGACCATCCGACAGATGCCCATAGAAGGTCCCGCGGATTTTGGCGGACGTCCTACGGAGATCTGAACATCCATCTTCGGACATTAACCAGATGTCCGCTGGACATGCGTGATCCAATGGGCATGGTATCACGTTGTGACAACAGCTGCGGTTGACGCGGGAAATTCAAGGCAAGCTTCAACCTCGTACTTTCCAAGGTTCGTGTACATTACGTGCATTATTTAAATGACAAAAATAGTGCCTTATAGAGTTGTTGAATAATTGCTACTATATTTAACGTCCACGTCTGCATGAAGTCACCCGGGCTGACTGACTGACTGATGTTGCTGAGGGGAAGTAGGAAAGGAAAGAGCACGGGCCTGCCTACTGGCTCAAGCCGAGCCACGCTCGCTGCCGCGTACGTGTTGCTTACACCGATTGCAAACAAGGAAGCCAACCGGTGCAGCTTTCGCAGCAACTGATGTCACGTTCACCGTCCGAATAATGTAGAAGTCTTAAATGAAGAAGGACAGCTGTAATAGCCGGCGTCGTCGCTTCGGCGAACACGGTTGTTGCGCGTTTTTTTTTTTTCAATCTAGCCCCTCAAATCTTTCAACTCTTCTCTGACTGCACGTGTCGGCGACTGTGGCTTAGCTCGCGCCAGTGGGCAGGCCCGTGCACTTCCCTTTTCATCCTTCCTTCCTTCCTTCAGTCGCAACAGCAGCAGCGCGAAGTTCGCACAAACGAACTGAAAGTTGACATCTTCAGGAATTGCGTAAAACAAAAATAACAGACCCGTGATAGTTTTCGCACAGATTGTGATTCCTGAAAAGTAGCGAAAGCGTTTGACTTCGGGTAGACGACCCGCGAGTGCCGCCTGTAAATAACAGGAAGTTAGTTACCTCTTGTTTGTTTCGCCGTTCGGAGAACGAAGACGCACAGTCGTACTTGGCAGCTTCGACAGGCGCACTACACACGTCAAAACCACACAGCGCGGACGGATGAAGTCGGAAAACTAAACGCCAATACGCCTAGCGCATGGACCAACGATGCAAGCGCTGACGTCTATGTTATTGCCGCCGATTGCCACATGTTTTGTGCAATGGTTGAGAGGAAATCAAAACAAGTCTCGCTAATGTTTTGATACTGCTGCTGTCATCTAGTGCTGAAAACACCAAGCAAGACTTGAAAACATTATAAACACATGGCCTCCAAGATCTGAGCCGGCATGCTAGTGTGGCTAGCTTCGTGTCGTGAATAATCTCCGCACCTCGGATTTATGTACGTAACATAACCGCATTGGCCTCACATGACTGCGAGTGGACAGAAAAACGACTTCCGGCGAATTGCATTAGCCAGAATTTGGATGCCCGAGAATAAGTCTGGCGATATGTGGCTGCTTATTCGTCGGATACTTGTATCTTAGCGTGCAGCACTGCTGAAGCGGCAAATTTGAAAATACGAGACCGCTAAAACTTCCTGACCTTTGGAAATTGATCTGGTTGTTGAAATTACTGTATACTGTTCAACATCAAGACGGGCCACGGAGACGTTAGGCACCGTGCAACGCTATCTGTTTTTTTGTTTGTAATATAGCAAGCATGAGCGCCAATTTAAAGTGATCCTGAGGGCCAGTAAACGTTAGCCTGTGTCGATAGGGTACCGTCATCTAATCACAAAGAGACCGCTCTCACCAAAAACAACATTTAAAAGCTAGAAAAGACCCAAAACCAAAATACAGGTGTCACCACCGGCAGCTGATTTCACAAGTAAAACGCATGCATCGACACGATTGAAAATCGAAAATTGTTTTTCGGGGAAAGGAAATGGCGCAGTATCTGTCTCATATATCGTTGGACACCTGAACCGCGCCGTAAAGGAAGGGATAAAGGAGGGACTGACAGAAGGAAGAGGTGCCTTAGTGGAGGGCTCCGGAATAATTTCGACCACTTGGGGATCTTTAACGTGCACTGACATCGTACAGCACACGGGCGACTTTGCGTTTCGCCTACATCAAAACGCAGCCGCCGCGGTCGCGGATTCCCGAAGACGGATCCAAGGGCTGCGCTACACCAACATTAGCAAGCTATAGCAGAGCCGCCAGTGCGCACGCGCCGATTGCTCCCGATGCGGCAGGCGCGCAACTAGTTCACCGCCATCTGGCGCCTTCAGAGCGATCTCCGAATGAGCAGTCACGGCCTGTCTCGAAGGGAGCGCGCCGTGGCGCAGTAGCGCTCTGCTTCTCCCTGCTCCTCCTCTGTCATTGCTGGTTGCCGCGTACGCTGAGCCTGTGCAGTCGCCCGTACTCCAGCGACCGACTTCCGTGGTTGCCCACTCCACTTGCCGACATTTTCCACTATTGTAGACACACGCGGCGTTGATTATGGCTTCATTGCAACCTGGTACGCGGAGCTGTATAGACATGCCTGCACAGTTGTAATCTAGGAAGCGCAAACTACAGGACGAGGGACAGAGTGAGGGACACAAAAACGAGGTTCACGAGCGTTTTTGTGTCCCTCATTCTGTCCCTCATCCGGTAGTTTGCGCTTCGTAGTTTACGACATGCATCACCAACTAGCCCGGCAGCTTGCTCTCCTGAAATTCCAGCACAGGAGTAGGATGGACAGTTGGTAAAGCGTTTTGGGCGGAACAGCGCAAACGGACGAAAGACTCATGCGTTTGCGCACTTCCACGTAAAATGCAGGTCTGCACAGGATTGAGACCCGCCACGGTGGCTCAGCGGTTAATGCGCTCATCTACCGAGCCGGAGTACCCGGGTTTGAACCCGACTGCAGCGGCCACGTTTCGATGTACGCGAAACGCAAAAGGCGCCCGTGTGCTGTGCGATGTCAGTGCGCGTTACAGATCCCCAGGTGGTCGAAATTATTCCGGAGACCTCCACTACAGCACCTTTCTTCTTTCACTCCCTCTTTTATTCCTTCTCTTACGGCGCGGTGCGGGTGTCCACCTAGATAAGCGAGACAGTTTCTGCGCCATTTGTTTTCCTCAAGAACCTATTTTCAGTTTACAGGATCAAGCCCAGCAACCGCCGAGCCCGCCACTGCGCTCAGCCATGTCACGTGATCAGCACACCTGCCAACTGCCAGCTCTCCTTCAAAATCAGCCATGTCACGTGGCCTTATGACGTCGCAGGTCGGGGTGACTTTCCCCTCGCCGCGGTGGGGAGGGGAACATGACATCTCTCCTTTAAAAAAGTTTACCTCCTCCTCATGACGTCGCGCACCTCGGCGACTGATTACTGTTCGGCAATATCAGTGATCCGGCCCGTGACTTAATGGTCTCGATCCGCTAATTTTGTGACTAACCACGGCATGTTTTTTTTTTTTTTCGTGATGAGGCTTCTAACTCCATCGCATAGAAATAACTATGAAGATGCACAAAAACAAAACTGAGCTAGGAGTATGACTAAGATGGTTTTACCTGTGCGCAGGAGGCGCCTCTTGAATTGGTCCACAACGGAATTAAAAACGAAACTGTGGCTGTTACACATCTGCTGCTACACAGGGAGTTCTATTTTCTTACTGACTTCTACTATACAGCGTCACGCAGCAGCATGCCGTCTGCCTATTTACGTTGTGGGACCACGCTCCTAGTGACGGCTCTGAGGTCCAAAAATTAGCCGGGCTACAGAAAAATTTCCCGACCACTTTGTGCGGGTACCGATGACGAGGATGTTTCATAGCAGTGCAGCCCGCGTCTGCAACTGCCTTGGAGTTTTTCTGGAGACGGTCTTTTCTTTTAAGCAGGCACGCAGGAAACATTGCGCATCGACTGGAGCTCGCTGGCCTCACGAGTCGAACAGAATACAATGAAAAGGCTCCTCCGCTTCTACCATGCATACACAGCCATTGATTGACATGCATCACTCGGGGCCCCAGTTACACGGAGAAAGCATGCATGGTATACAAAGGAAGCATGGACTCATACTGAACTTGAAAGGTGTACTCTCTCTACAGGAAGCACACCATTCGAATGCTTAGGAACCTATTTTAGGTAACTTTTGGGGCCTCTCGACCAAACATGGGTCATCCTTATTCATGCCGTAGCTCTCTTTTTAGTGTTTATAAGGGCCAGATGTGCAACAAAACAGAACAGTCGGTGCAAGTGGCACAGCGGTATAACAGCTTTCGAAGAGTATACAGAACTGTTGTAGACAGTCAAAGTGAAGGCAGCTTACGTCAGACAAGAGTAAATCAGCTGGAGAAAGACGAAAAGCGATATTAACTTTATCGCGCTGTTGCCTACAACTACGGGCGTAAAACGGTGCCAAAAGTAGCAGCACCATGGTGTATAACGTGAGGAAATCCCCTCTTCGGCAGTGAAGATGAAGCTAGGTTTTAAACGCGTTTCCATATTCGTAAGTCATAAAAGCACAATGCGATATAGCTCGCTCTCTCTAAAAAAAGCTTTACAGGGCCCAGTATATCTGAACGCCAAATGAACATAACATCCAGGTGCATTGAAATAAGAGTACTGAACAGTTAGTACAAAACATATCTCAGGTGTAGTCACAACCGCATGGTCTTCTTGCCACATAGCCACAGTGTTGACGATATGGTCCAATAAAAAAGTAACAACATAAACACAACGAAAATAAATATGCAGGCGGCTGAAGTTTCCATCGCGAATCAAAACAAACTGAATGCGCACTACAAATATTCAGCCCAGAGTTGCCAGCCATGCATAAGGACATCCTGAAGAAATCGTGGTCCCGTAGCAGACTCTCCCTGGACTGTTGTTCCGATGGTCAGAAAAGCTTGCACCTGTGTTCCGGGTTCATGGGCGTACCGGGCTTGCACCGGAAAACGGCAGCGAACTCGGGCACGTGCTTGAAGGTGTCGTCGCACTGCACCCGAGAGACGCGGAGGTAACCCTCTTCTCCCGGGCAACGCGTGAAGCAGGCGGCCACGAAGAACAGCTGGTCGCTGGAGAGGGACTCCAGCCCCACCACACGCCGGTCGCGCCCCAGTGCTTCCCTGTCAGCCCGGTAGGCCTCCAGCGCGATCATCAGGGACACAGGCTCCATGTGCTGAGCGTAGTTATGCCGAATGAGCTGCAGTGGCAAGCAAGAGTTGACGCTTGAACGAGAAGGTGGAGCATAGCACTACTCGAAGAATACCTACATCCAGTGCATCATTTTATAACGAAAGCTGTACATGGAAGATTCTTCGAAATAACGTAGTCATCGTCGTCCTCTGTGCACGCCGCTGGATCCTCTTCCCTCGCTTCCACCCACACACCCTATTTGGGCACCTTCTGTACTCACACCTGCTTAACGCACCTTTTTTTTCCCGCTGCAAGAGCGTCAAGTAGCTCCCCGGGGAAACGGAATCTCGGCACGCATGCGCAAAAAGGCACCCGTGTGCTGTGCGATGTCAGTGCACATTAAAGATTCCCAGGTGGTCAAAATTATTCCGGAGACCTCCACTACGGCACCTCTTTCTTCCATTCTTTTTTAACTCCGTTCTTTATCCCTTCCCTCACGGCGCTGCTCGGGTGTCTAGCAAGATGTGTGAGACAGTTACTGCGTCATTTCGTTTCCTCAAAACCAATTTTCATCTTTTTTTCGCATGCGGAACACCGCGCCTCTCTCGCACAAATGCATTCTCGTCGGCAAGTAAGCAGCTAACTAAAAACGAAGAGGTTGTGTGGCGCAAGCTCCAAACCGGAGTATTCCCTAACCCTCAGCTTTATAGCAAGTGGCACCCTGAGATTTTCAGCCCCTGGTGCAAACGTTGCGACGGCATAGCGGACATGATCCATATGGTATGGACATGTCCGAGCTTTGGACAACTTGACAGAACAGATGAGTCCTGGGAGGCACTGCTTCACAACGAGGACCACAATCAACAACGAGAAGTCATCCGTCTCGCCCTTGCCGCTGCTGAGATCCAAGAGATCCCGGTCGACGGCTGAGGGGGAAAACATAGCTGAATAACCCATCCACCTGCACACGCGACCATGCAAGGTGTGTCCGCTAGACGGACAACTATCTGTACCTAGTGGCACCATGTCCCAGCGATATCCGAATCATAGCCAAATATTCTAACACCTATGAGTACTTGCGAGGGATGTCTGTGGCAAATCCTTGTTTTGGATGTCTGGACATTCACCTATGAATATCCTAACTTGATATGCCTACGAGTATTCTTTCTACAGAAATCTCCTGACATGTTATCCAGTTGATAGACTGTTCGGGTGATATTGCGTACAATTACTTGAATCACGCCTCATTACGTTTTGTTCATGTTCGCGACAAAGGTGGCAGAGTGGACTCGGAAGTTTTTAAAGAAGGTATCTGCAACGTGGTCCGTTCACTTTTCTCGTTTGTATCATCGCAGATTCACAACTCATTGAAATAATATTGCTTAACGTGCAAGAGCCACTGGCTCCAAAAGGCGGGTTTTATACGAGTACATATAAGCTCGTGGCAGTTCTTCGTTCTATGGATGTATGCTCAATATGTTATTAGTTATAGCAATGTCATAGCAAAACCTTCTTAATCAGCTGCAGTCGTTTCTGCAGTTAGGCTTTGCGATTATTTTTCACGTGGGCCGACCAGCTTTTCTCTTGGGCCCATAAAAATCCTCAGGGAAATTTACCGCTATTTTACCAATTACCGATATGTCCCTGCTAAAGCCTATGAAAGTCATCGGGGACATTTTGCGGACCACTACTGGATACAGAAAGTGCGGCCAGAAGGGTATATGACGGATGTGCGCTGACGTTTCTCCGCACTAACTGGGGATATCCGCAAGTCCTTTTAAGATTTCGCAGAGACATCCCCTGTATGTCAGTGCTGTCACTGGGTAGAGCGTCTGCGTTTGGAGACATTCTTGGGGGTGGGGGTCCTCATTGTTATATATAGAGAGTCAACTTTATTGAGCGCCTGCAGTCGGTATGGCTACCCTAACATGGGTGCCGAGTTACCGCGACGCGGCCTGGACGTCGTCACGTCAGCGCCTTTAATACTGCATCCGGGTACTATCCGCGGGTAGCGTAACGCTTGCGCCCTCCTCCGCTGAGTTCCCCGGTCGCTGTCCATCGAGGGCCGCCGCGACCTGCTGGACAGCCTGAAGTTGGGTGTCGTAGTCTCCACTCCGCGCTGCAGCTTCAAATTGTGGCGGGATCGTTGTTCTCGCACTGGCCTCCCACAGATAAAGTTCACAGTTCCACAGGATGTGGGCCGCAGTGGCCCGCTCCTTCGCGCATAATCTGCACACGTCACTCTTATGCACCTCTGGGCATATATGCTCAGCAAGCACTGAAGTTATCCTTATTGTTATATTGTTGAGCTTCGACTTGAGACGATAATCCAGGCAAGCTCTACTATATGCGGACGAAAAAATGTCAAGTTGTGGCGTTTGGGCTCTAAATGCACATGTGCATTGTAGTAAACGAGTCGTTTGCGGCAGAACAATCTCGTGTTTAAATGGGGTTTTAAGCGAGGGCGTTTGTAGGTTCCCATGTTCTGGAAACGGGTTAACATTCACTTGCCTAGTGGCCTGAACACAATTTAACACTTGCCTTGTTGGGAATGCTCTTTTCCATGCAGGCGAAGAACTCATTGACGACTTTCCCGACACGTCTTGGGCCGATATAGGCGTCGACAAAGAGCCTGCTGAGGCCCTCCGCCACTTTGCTGCCCACTCCGGCATAGTTGAAGGCTCGCGCGGCTTCCTGGTCGAAGTAGGGGAATGTGAAGGCGTACGGCATCAGGGCCAGGTCGGGAGAACCTTCTCCGCTCAAGCGGAGCAAATACTGGTGCCGGTCCATGATGGCCGCTGACAGACGGAAAGACGTCATGTCACCGAAAAGGCCTTGGACGACCATGCGCCAGTTCGCGACGAGCGCGTCGCTCTTGAACGTTGGCTTCTGTTCGCTTTCGTGGTTATGCTCCTCAGCGCCTACATCGAAAGAACAGGGAGTGCTGTACGCACCTTGTCGATCAGCCTCTGGGTTGTGCCCTAGCAGAGGCGAAATGCAGGTTAAGTTAGTTGACGCCAGATTGAAGCTTCAAAATCTCGCGCAGAAAGTTTGCTCCTTTGTATGGTAATTGGCAAGCATTTGCGGACATTGTGCGATGACAGATGATTTGAGGAAACCCAACAATTAGAAGTGATATGTTTTCATTTTCAAATTAATCGTGATTAAAGTTGTGTCCTAACTAGTTGCAGTGTAGTCTTGCGTTGTGCAAGATCAAGATTCTGGCTATAGCGCCGAAAGTATATACCGAACGAGGCATCATGTTTCGCCCTCTGCTTTTGTGAGACAACACAAGTCAATGGCTACATTTGTTTGTTTGTTTGTTTTTTGAACTGGCCTCTTAATCTGGCACAGAGCTTCACACCTGTGGGTGGGAACAATCTCTTTACTAAATTTGCTTCTTCCAGCTAGACGATCAGCAGCAGCTAATCGCAATCTGTGCTCTACTGCCAAGTGTAGAGGTGCTCTACCGCACTGACTGGGCTACCTGGATAATTCAATTACCCGTAAACGCTTCCGTCTCTGCCTCTCAATTTTTAGCACCACAGTCCACTCGCGAAAGATAAGTTCAGCGTCCAATAATTTCATCCGGTCATGATTACCATTTCAATGTGGTCTTGGCATTATGCACAATTAGTCTTTGTGGTAAATAATCGTGCCCGGACATACCCAAAATTTCTAGAAAATGCCATTTTTCAATTGGATCTTGCTTATGATGCAGTTTTTTCACATTTTTTAAGGCTGCACCGTAACAATTTATTTAATGCAAAAAACGATCCCCATTGGTTTCTAATGGGAGTCTCAACTACTAGGTGCGAGTGCAGAACGTACTTTAAGAGCAAGATGTTGCTAAGCAAGATGTTGCTAAGCATCGAAAGATTAGGCCCTTCTCATCAATAAGTTCCTAGCTCATCGGCAGCGGAACGCTGCGCTTACTGCCCAGGTCAGAACAGAAGGTCGCCTACTTTCGTCACTGCGTGTTCCTTATGCGGTCGCCTGCGGTTAGAGTACCATAGCATGCTGCGCTCAAAAATTACATTACCGAGGAGCGTAATCGCCGGCTGATTTTTTTTTTGTTTTTGGCCACGCCGTACTTTGACCTCAAAGCCGATGTCGTGACTTTTCCCGCGGGAGAAATCCTCTCGCACAGCGGTCCCAATAAATGCACCGAAGACGATTAGACGGGACGTTTACGCACGTTTCTGCGCGGACGTCCAAGCTTGGCTATTGGACTTCGGCCCGTCCGGTTCGTAGAAATAGGCTAGCGTCACGGCGGTCGATTTCCAATCACGGACGACAGTGATGTTCTCTCTGTGGTGCTCCCAGAGGAGAAGTCGGTCATGGTACGTGCGTCGGACGTCCAGGACAAGCTCCTCTGCCGCTGGGCGCATGGTGTTGGGAAGGAAGTTGCTGCTATACCTGGAAAGTGTGGTTTTTACCAACCGACTTAACAAAGAAAATAGAACTTAAAAGGATAGAAGACACAAAATTTTTCGTACTGTGTTTTAACTTTGAAACAATGCGTAAGAAATCGGCAAAGATGGAGCACCACGTGAAATTCGCCTGCGCTCATTAAACAATCGGTCAGCTGCGTTTCCGGAGTCAAAGGAAAGTGTCATGGGAAGGTCGCCGGCTAACGCTACTTCCGGTTCTAACTTCGCCTTGCTCGCTTGCTTCATCCCAGTCGCTGTGTTAATATCGCATATTCTACTAATTTATTCGCGACCCTGCACCGCAAAACCAACGCCACCTCGACTGTACTCTGCTTCTTGGAGCGTTTGCGCACGAAATGCAGCCGAAATATTGAAAATAGTCTAAGGCTTCGTACGAGTACGCAGTGCGATGTGCTGAGACGCGCTGTGGGCACAGTATCATGAATGGATTATTTGCTAGCCCATCGGCAGCCTTTACACGTTCTGAGGAAAATATACATGCTGACTTCTCGGCTGTGCTAATACGTATATCATTTGCTCAACTGTACGGGCTCGACGGGCTCGCATGAGGTCTCAAGAAAAGGAAGCACAAACTAAGGGTTGAAAAAGAATCCAAAACTTTGCGGACCAAGTCGGTCCCTTCTTTAGGAGTGGCAAGGTCGTCGGCACTCAGCAGCAGGTCTCGCTTTGTCTGTGGTCCCATAGTGTATAGTTGCTTAAATAGGCAGAGGGAGGAGTTCGTCAACATCTGTTTATTTTCACTTTTTGTGTGTTGGACATGCCACAGCGGAGGTGAAGCCTCCTAATTGCATTAGACGTGTCCAGAGGCAATGCAAATGCTACAAACTGTCTATATATACAATATATCGATTGAAGCTATACACGTTTAGTGGACTTTCGTCCTCGACAAAGAAAGAATAGTAAAAAGAGAAAAAATTATATATCATACGAAGGCAGTATAAGAGAAGCTTTGATTTGGTTGACGCTTGTCTATTCGTATGGTATGCAATCCAAACAGACTAACATCCGTCCAAAATATTCGGGTAAGCTTTTTCCTTAAGGTTTTTATTGGGTTTAACATCGCAAAGCGACTCAGGATGTGACGGCCGCTGTGGTTGGGGACTCATTTCGACCACCTGGGATTCTTTAATGGTCTCCGAGATCACACGGTGGACGGCCCTCCATCGAAATGCGACCGCCGCCCAGTCGGACAGATTTGAATTGGCCCTACGTGGAAGTCGCAAAGTCGGCCGCGGTCTGCTCGTTCCTGTGCTAAGTCGGGAAAATCCTTTGCGCTGGCGTCGTGCTACATGTTCCCATCTACGAATACCCAATTAACCGCTTAATAATGAACGGAATTTAACCACGTGAAACAATCTCACAAACGTTCATTTCAACTAAAATACTTTTCTGTTGTGTCCCTTATACAACCACATCTTATTATCATACGCAGTTGAGTGAGGCTGAAATTGATCTCACATTGCTGTAATATTTTTTTATCACAAGTTTTTCAGCCGTTCGCGTTGAAGAGCGAACTGTAGTGCAACGTACCCGTAAAGGATCTCGTTCCCGATGATAAGAAATATTTTGCTGAAGCAAGAAATCCCGTGTCTCAGTTCGGTCTTCACTTGGCTGCCATGGAAGTTGGCCAGTAGCCGCTGGTTGGAGAACAACGCCGCCACCTGAACTGTGCACCACGAAACGAAGAGGTGCATGGCCTCTTCCTTGTGCTCAACCCAGAGCTTTATTAAGTGGTAGATGAAAATATAGGCGTCAGTCCTGAAGACAATCGTATCTTTACGGTCCAGCGGGACGCCACAGTCTCGCAGGGTCTTCATCCAGCGTTTTAGAGTCAGGTCAGCGTGCACAGTGCCGTTCATCAGGATGTCAGGTACTCTGCTTATGGGCGTAGTATCCACGCTTCCCCACAGGGGGTTAAATATGTACAGCTCTACGTAACGTGTCTCCTCGAAGGATGCAAGGCTGTCCTCCGGGATACTTTCGTTCGCGTTAGCCAGGAACTGGTCCCTCAGGACGTCGAAATAGCGTTTCCGCCCGCCTTCGGATAAACTAAGGTGCTCGTCCATTTTCCGTTTCAACAAGCGGAACTCGTCGGCTATTCTCAGAACCACCTGTTTTTGGCCTCCGTGAGAAGTGATCTCGACAGTGAGGACAGCGCCCCAGCCGAGCTGGAGTGTCGTGTAGAGAATAGTCCGCAGAACGTCCGGACTACGTGCCACGCGGGGCCACACAATGCCCGCTTCTGCAAGCGCCGACATGACGTCAGGCAGTTGGTCACATTCGCCCCTGCCTACACATTCGCAGCTTCGGTAGAAGACCGCAGCGTGTTCGACGGTGCTTCGTCCGCTGTCGGGGACATTGAGGTTGGCGACCACGTGGGACAGGCGGTTTAGTACTGCTTGCAGTGAGTCCTCGTTAACGCTCAGCTCATGGCCCCTGCGCCAGCCATCGCAGACGTAATGCGTGAAACTTTCGCAGGGGCTGACGGACGTGTTGATGGAAGCGAGCAGGTGTTTGGAGTAGGCTTCGCAAGCTGGGGTGGCGCAAGCGTTTTTCTCCTCCTTCTTTGTCCCGCTGCGAATCAGAAGGAAGGCGAGCACGGATACGAAGGCCAGCGCAGCAATGGTAACCACGGCGTAAACCTTGGTTGAAAAACTGCGCTTGGTGACTGCTGTCCACTGAAGAGGGAGAGAGGGAAGGAAATTAGCGTCAAGTAACTACGAAATGAGAGAAAGCGACAGTGCGGACGCAGGACGATGAAGATGCAGGAGCACCCTTGTGAACTTTTCTTCTTCATCGGGCACTTTCCATTCCCAGTTCCTCTGGACTCCAACTGCCAATCTTCTACCGCCCCTGACGTTGGCTCATCTGATAAGTTACCTGAAGACTACATATTTTGTGTGCACCTTCGAATAAATGTAAGTTGTTAGTCAGCGCCCGTGTCGTTCATCTTTATTGTCCTGTGTCCTCGCTGTTCCTTTCCGTAATTTCAGACGTAGTAGTCTCCGACAGCACCCTTAATAATTACGAAGCTTTTCAAACTTAGTGGGACGCTGAGGACCACTCGATATTGGCCTCTCTCGGCTGATTACCTCGTTACTACGACTACTCTATCTGAAAACGAATCTTTTAGAAGCTAGAAACGACCAGTAAAATAAATCCAGGCCGGTCCTTCTTGTAAGCAAACGGCAGTGACATCAGAACACAGTTCTTTGGTGGCGGATCCCCTGGGCCTACGCCACATCGCCATCCGCTTCCCGTCGGTGGTCACGGAGTCCCTTTCGTTCTTGACGTCACGAGTTCTAATCGAGTGTCGGGAAAGAAAATGGGTGGCTTTAATACCCAATTTCCTAAATAATAAATGCATGTCTGCTGCCGAAGAAACATCCCGATAGCTAGATAGCCACGGAATCGAATTATAATAAAAACAGATATTGGATATAGCTGTCTGTGTGTCCCTTAAAGGGGCTGCGAAACACCGCTTGAACGGATGCCGCAGTTACGCTTCCGATGGATTCTTTATGTCACACAGATGCTGACTCAAAAAGAATTACGAGAGTCGATACATAGGAACGGGAGTTATTCAATGAAGAAATTTCAAAATACAAGCAAATAAAATGCTGCCCTCGACTCAATTTTCGAGCAGCTTCCAATTTCCATTTCACTCTCCCAATGACGACACCCAGGCCGACCAATCACATCAGCCTATCTTAGCACGTGGCGGAAGTTTGCACTCCATGGTTGCCTGTTCTCTGTAACTCCTTCATGCCAAGGCTGGCGACGCCGTTTGCATGGTTACAACAACCGTGTGAACGCCCAGCTGACCCAGCGATGCTTCACCGTCACGTCGACGGCGCAGAAAGGAACAGTGATCTGTGACGTTCCCTTACTTATGGATCCGAACTCGAGCGCGAGATACTGTGACGGTGTGACAGCCTGCGCAAGATATCAATACACATTTAGCATAGCGCGTACCGCTACTTCTTACCGCCAACCATCGCCCGTCCTAGCGCGCTGGTTGGCCACGGCGAGCAAGGAGCGCGCGCTGTTGACGGGAACGTTGCGCCATCTGGCGCCACCGCCCGGTGATTCTCCACAAACTGACGGTCCGCACTGCCTGCTAAATGTGAAACGAACGCATCCTTCCATGGGACTGAAACGAACACTTATAGAGTGCAACGGCTCGATCCGATCGATTCCGCAAAGCCGCTCTCAGATACATAGAGAGTAGTCATAAATGTTTAGTGCTAGGTCGTAGGATGTTTACAGAGATGCGCAAAGTCCTTCGATGCAAAAAGTAGCCAGTGCCTCTGGCGGCGTGTTTTTGTTTTACTTGATTTGTAGTGCTTTTATCTAGGGCAAACAAGCTGGTTTTGTTAATGTAATATAAAACACAAAAACTTGACAAAACGTATCTCTAGTTATTAAACAATTATCAGTATATTTACTCTTTGTTCAATCATCAAGCTAGCGCAAAGTGATGCCATATCCGCTGCTAAAAACCGCCACTCTATGGTGACACCGTCAGCGCCACGAATTTGTTTTTGCGAGCTAATTAAAATATTAAAAACCACAGTATACGCGGTACGACCGATGCTAATAGCATCACTATAACTCATTCTATGCAACCGACAAGCAAAACAATGCACTGAAAATGTGTTTCGGGGCCCCTTTAAGGCGACAGTTGTAACAGCCTGAACCTGCCAGGCCGCCTCTGCAACTCGACGAGTTCACAGAGGCGGAATGAAAGTGTACTTACCAAAAGAAAACTTCTAATATTTCAATGCTTGTTTGAATATCGAGAGCAGCTTATAAAGGTAAGGCTCATGTGTAGCTTTCGGTGATGAATTCGGGCTTAAAATTGGTGGCCTTAAGCGTCCCGTTCAGAGGAGAAGCCGCCGTAGTTGCATGTCGAGAAAATCGAGATTGGTGGAGTCATGACGACACAACCACATCACCTCGCGCGGGTAATTCGAGCACCTCGACACGATCACACAGTAAAACAATGATGGCGTGTTTGCACAGTTCCTGATTGGTCTAGCATTACGTAGTACCTCCGAAGAAGGAAAAGCTTTTGCGCTGAAACTAAAAGTGGTCGAGCCAGGACTCGAACTATACTGCCCCTTAGGTCTAAAAACAGGCGCGGTACTCCTCAGGACGTTCGTTCGAAATGATTAAATGAAGGCCATGCGCTTCTTGTGGTAAATGTAAATAAGATGAAAATTAAAAATAAAACAAAGAACCGTGCCCATGTCTGCGAAGTAATATGCAAAGAGGATCCAGGAACACCGGCCAATGAACGCACTCATTAACGCTATCGCGGAGCTTAAGGAAAGGCCCTCTGAAGTATTCCACTGATCGGAGTCTGCAAACGTTTCATTTCATCGCTTGCCCTGCGCTCATTTGCTGAAGGATGATCACGTGGTCAAGCGCGTGTGTATGTAGTGTGCTGGCTTCTGAGAAAATAAATACCCGGCCTAGTCAGGGCATGTTCTCTTTTTAGTACGCTTTTTAGTACGTTTGAGGAGATCTCATCACAGCTGCTGAGTAATAACTTGAGGCAAATTTTGTGAAGGTCTTCGGGGAACCTCGTATAAGTGAAGTCATGAAAATAATCAACTTACCAGACTAGGGCTCTCCGGAAGTTTTTCCGCGCTCTGGCGAAGCGTTACCGGAGATTGTGTTTTCGCTTCCGGGGTCTTTTGGGGCAAATTGGGGTCACTACCTCTAGCCGGCGTCGGTCCCTCACTTTGCTTGCCGCCCATAGCTGCAGGCGGCTTGCCTACAACGGGCATCTTGGCTTGAAGATAAGCGCCGATGGTCCGGCCTGGCTCCATCCGGCTGGTCGCAAGGGCGGTGGGAGTGCTGGCGCTAGCGGCCAAACCACATTGTGACGTCGAAACCAAAGCTTGCTTCTCACTAGACACGGGTATATTCGATTCTATCCTTTCCTGGCCTCCAGAGAATTGTTCTTCGTTAGAAAGAACGTCGTCTAATGCCTTGTCTTGGTTGCTCGGCAGAACCCTCACGCCTATTGTCGAGCCATTGCTTGATATTGGGACAAGTCCTTGGTACTCCCTGAACGGTGATTTCCCATCTTTCATTAACTTCCCGCTTGATAGTTGGTCTTGTAGGAGAGGCACGATGTCCGACTTATTCGTTGCCGTCGGGGATGCTGATCCTTTGCCTTGGTCGGCAATGGCACTAAGAGCATCCGCTGCGCTGGGAGACGGCGCTTCGCTAACGGCGTCTTGCAGCGCTGCCTCGTTCGAAACGACGTTTTGGGCATCGACGACAGCTGGTTGCGTCGGTGCTGTAGAGCGCTCAGGAAGGCTTGAATCACCGCCTTTTTGCTTCTTCTCTCGTGCTTTGGGCGACTTGGCTTGGTTTTCGGGGTCCATCGCTGAAGGTTCTTCAGACTGGGGGACTTTCTCAGCATTGTCACTGTCCAGAGATAGGGTCGTTTTGCTGGCAGCGGGCTTCGGGGTCTGCAGCTGGGCATCGATGCTATGGCCAGCTCCCGGCGGGCGTGCTGCTTGTGTCACTGGCAATTCGTTCGCGCTAAGGGGCAAGGTGCCGTTTGAAGTGCCGACAGGTGCTGGGTCCCCGCTCCTTCCCGGTACTTCTTGAACGTTGGTTGTGCGAACGCCTGCCTGTTGTTCTCGGTTTGAAGGAACGCCAGCTGGGTCACTCGCTGCAGCTGAAGAGACCAACCCTTTACCTTTCCTGCCTGGCACGTCGCTTACGCCAGTGGCTGAGCTATCACTTGAAGTCGGAAGCAGGGTTATGCTCTCGGTCTTGACTGGGCCCTTCGTGGCTTTCGTTTCTTTATCGCTAGAAACCGGCTTCTGACTTGAAGAGATGGCGTACGGGGGACTCGCTGCAGGCTGCAATGCTGGAGCCTTATCTTCCCTGCCACCTTTGCTGGAGAGAACACCGGGTGAGCTAGGAGTCGAAACTTTAGCGGGCGTTCTTTGTAGAGGCAGCTGGTTGGCCTCGCATTCTTGATGCTTCGGTGAGCTCGGGCTCTCTAGCCGCTTGGAAGCGCTGGTCTTTCCTTTCTGGCTTACTTGGATGGGAGACTCAACTGTCTTCCTGGAAGCTTTTGGGGAGCGTGGGGTCCTCGGGGCAGACTTAGAGCCTCCGGGCTTCTTTTGGGCCTTGGGGACGCCTTTGTCTTCGGGGCTGCCTTCCATGACGGAGCTAAGAGACGTTCTTCTGCTTCTTCGGCTTGGTAAAAATCCACGCTCGTGCTCACGCACAGTGCGAGGATGATACTGACGACGAGGAAGTCGTGCGCACAAAAGTGGCGAAATAAATCACAAAAATAAATGGAGAAATGGAAAGCAGAAGAGAGGAAGATATAGGAGAGAAAATTGGAAGGAAAGCATATGAAAGAAAAATAAAGCAGGTATATTAAAAATTAAATCCTTGACGTGTATATCTAATTTTATGGTTGTGCTTCAGATAATCCATAAAGGGAGAGGCACATGCTGGGCTGTACTTCGAGGCGCGGATACCTGATCTTAATTCGAGGTTTCAGTTTCTTACTGTGCGGACGTTTTTAAGGTCTTTGGAGCGTGTTCCTGGATTGGCTAACCCCATTTTCATAACGAACCCATCTCTATTCTTTTGTACTTCTTGGCCTAGGTGCAAGCTTCCTCAGGTTGTGTTCACTAATTCCCTGCTGTCAAAAATTTCCGTATCGATAAATTCTGTAGTACCAGTTATCCCCCGCCGCGCTGCTACTGTGGTCTCCTTTGATGACACCCTCCCAGGGAATGCGAAAGATCTGCCTCCCAGTGTACTAAAAGGGCTTATTGAGGAGTATCTGGATAATTTTCCTGACCATATTGCCGTTTTTATAGACGCCTCCAAGCAAAATGAAAAGGCAGCCATTGGCATTTACTCAATGGCTCTTTTTTGCATTAACACCTCTTTTTGGGCTAGTTGGTGCATACTTGATTTAGAGAAAACCTAGCGCAAAAAACATGTAACCACAAAGACAGAACAGACGAGACACAAGCGCTAACTCACAACTGGCTTTTTTATTGAAGCAGGATGCAGTTTATATACGGTGAAGCTTAAAGGGGAGAGAAGGGTGACAAGGAGGAGAAGTTGAACAAAGGGAACATCGCTTCGCAAAAAACAGGCAGGCAGCCAAAAAAATCATACAAGAAAAAGAAAAAGTTACATGATAACTGAATCTAAAAATCGATACTCTCTATCAAAAAGAGATAAAGAAGGGGTACTGATGCACCTGCTGCTATATTTCTTGATTTAGAAAGCCTCCAGACTAACACGCGCCGTCTTATCTTTGCTCTTGCCAAGAATCTTCGTCTCATTCAAAATCGCCTCGCACCCGTCGTAGCTCATTACGTGCGCAACCAAATGTGCGTACTTGTCTTTTAAGTCTGACAAATTTCGGACATGGTCCCCCAAGCGCTGATTGATGCAGCGGCCAGTTTGACCAACATAAAACTTCCCACATGTTAAGGGGATAGCGTAGACCACTCCCACGGAACACTTGATAAACGGAGTGTCGTGCTTTATCTGGCAACCCCGCTTCCTAGAGCTGGCGATTCGGGGGCACAACTTGCCCAGCTTGTTGGGAGCCGAAAAAACGACACTCACGCCATACCTGTTGGCCACTTTCCTCAAGTTGTGCGAGGTCTTGTGTAAATAAGGCACAACTAGCGGCTTTTGTGTCCTGGCACGATCATCTCCGGACTTTCTTCGGGTTCCGTGTTTTAGTTTTTGGAGGTGGGTCTCGCAAACAGCAACCAACACAGAGCAGGGGAACCCAGCCGCCGAAAGTCGGCCCATCTGATTGTAAAAGCTGTCTTGCAACTGATGCGGGCACGATTTCTTGAGAGAAGACTCCAGGCAATGCGACGCTATAGCCCTTTTAACAATCTTGGAGTGCCTAGAGTCATAAGGCAAAAGATCTTTTTTTGCACGCGGGTAATAGCCCCAGCAAACGTGTCTTTCAAGGAATGTTAGTTTCAAATCTAAAAACTGTAAAACATTAGTGTCGGGTAGTTCATGCGTAAAAGTTAGCCCAAGACCATGTTTGTCAAAAGCATCTAAAACTTCACCTACTGTAGAGGGGTAGGTGAAGGGCGTCTGCTTTTTTAAAAGTACTAAAAAATCATCAACATATCTAAAAACCTTTAAAACCACCCCTCCCGTATAAAAAAGTTTATCTAAAGATTGATCAACCTTTGCTAAAAATATATCGCAAAGGATAGGGGCCACCCAGGACCCTATGCACACACCGTTGCGCTGCAAAAAAGGCAGGTTGTCAAAATGTATAAAAGTAGCACCTAGGTAATACTGCAAAAGAGCGATAAAATTATCAACCGACAGTCCTGAAGAATTCTGGAAAGACACGTCGCCGTTTGCTTCTATGCATTCCCTTACAGGCAGCAAAAGCTGGTCTTGAGGTACAGAATAAAACAAATCTTGCACGTCTACCGAAAACCAAAAGCCGATGTCATCGGAACCCCGTAGGTACTCAGCGACAACTGCGGAATTTTTTGTGAGAAAGAGGTCGTCCAATTCAAGTAACTTAAGATGTTTTTGCAAAAAGCTGCTGACATTTTTTTGACAAAAACCTTCTTCGCTGATTATAGTTCTGAAAGGGGTTTCTGGCTTGTAGGTCTTGGCTGTAAAGAATGCATTTAGGCTATTACCTTTGCTCTTTTTTATATCCTTGGCAAGAGTTTGAAGATTTAACTCTTTACAAAAGTTAATGAATTTTGTCTTAATTCTAACAGCACTTTTCTTCACCTGTACAAAGTTCTTATTGACTGCCGCACGTGCTTTCTGATTGTACATTTCGTCAGGCAAAACAACAAACCCATTCTCTTTGTCAGCTTGAAGAAGCTTAAGGCTGTTCTGCCTAAAGAAGGAAACAACACCAGTCATCAATCTCTGGCTCTGCACACATACGCGGCTTGATGAACAGTTCCCCAAACAGTCCACACCCTCTAGGAGGCACCGGTCTTGGTTCTCTCCATCTCTTACTTTTTGGGCCAATTTCCTGTACGCAGCGATGAGCTCGTGTGGCTGATATACACCAGGCTCCAAACTGTACTTCGGTCCTCTTTGAAGAATTCGCATTACGTTGTCAGGCATAGAGTCGTCGCCCAGGACTGTAACATTACTCTTTTTGTCATGTGCAGTCTTCCTCCCCAGGCACAACAGCAGCTGGCTCACGATGCCTCTCCAATGGAATTGAGCGAGTTGAGCAGCAGTTTTCTTCAAGAAAGCTTTCTGACGGCGAGCCAATCGGGGTGATCATGGTAGCATATCATGCGCAGCCAATCATGGAACAGACGAAGTTGTCGCCAAAGTTCTGAGAGCATTAATTTGCAAATTATTTTCACATGTCCCCACGGTGGTTTAAAGGGCCGAAGAGGGCACTTCTTCAGGCATAAGCCCCTTGCGGATGCAGAAAGCGTATCGTCTTGCCCGGCATGTTGCGTCCACGATGTGCGTCAGTAAAAGATAGATTAAGTGAGAAGACGGAGGAACACAAAAGAAAGGGCCCACTGTATAAGAAAGATACTGCATTAACACCTCTTTTTGGGCTAATTGGTGCATACTTGATTTAGAGAAAACCTAGCGCAAAAAACATGCAACCACAAAGACAGAACAGACGAGACACAGACAGACGAGACAGACGAGCGCTTGTGTCTCGTCTGTTCTGTCTTTGTGGTTGCATGTTTTTTGCGCTATGTTTTCTCTAAATCAAATCAATGGCTCTTGATTGGAGTTATTCATTTCGGGCCCCTGACTATACCCCCATTTTTGTCACCGAGTTTCTGGCCATTGAGTTGGCCTTAATCAGGATTCCCTGCAATATCTCTCAGGTTATTATACTTTCAGACAGCCTTTCCGTCTTGGTAGCGCTCGAAAAATTGAGCGATACCCCTATGAGCCGTTCCCTTCAATTTTTTCTTCCTCCACATATTACAGATATTCGTTTTCACTGGGTCCCTGGGCACTGTGGCATTGTTTCTAATGAGAGGGCTGATTTTTTAGCTAAGTCCGCCCTTGGGGTACCTATTGTCCCATTCGTCCCTAATACTGTCTTCTTGACTGCAGCACGCTTCCAGCGGTTCCAGCGCCTCCACTACTTGAGCCATGAGCTTCTCCTTGCTGTAGCGAATTTTCAACACCTGGCATTTCCTTGGAGTGTGCGGATGTGCAGTTCGAGGAAATGTGAGGTGTTCATGACCCTCTTGCGTTGCAGAATATCGCGACTAAATCTCTATTTATGTCGATCAGGGTTATCGCTGACCAACCTTTGTGAGTCTAGTGGCGAAATAGGGTCAACAGATCACTTTTTTTCCTTTTTTTGCCGGCGGCTCGCTTCCCTCCGTAGAACATACTGGGAGATCCCCTCGCTCGACTGGGGCTCTCTCTATCTATTCCGATCATACTCTCCTTTGGGGAAAGCGCCAAAGGATATGCCTTGAAACCTGTGTGCGATTTTATTCACGGGTATATAATTGCAACAGGTCGATTCTTATGCTAAAATGTGAATTCACAGTTTTTCATTTCCTTTTTGTTCACCTTTTCTCATCCAAATTTGCGTCTTCTTCACAAAATTGTCAAATTACTCCACTCCTTACCCATGTGTGCGTTTGTATCAACAATGAACCCTGGCCAATCCTCCACCGTGGATACGTGCCATTCAGCCAGAGGCCATCATCATCATCATCCATACAGGGCGCTTAAGAAACTGGTGCTCGCTAACACGTCTTCTCACAAAGTGGGTGCAACAGGGCCAGAACATTTATTTTTGTTTTTACAATAAACACAAGTTCCGCCATAACGCTTGCCTCTATAGGTGCTCATCACCGTCTAGGAATAATGTTCTGCTTGGGGCAGAATGCTAATTTCGCGGCTCGGACCAATCTAGATGATTATCGCTTGTCCCTTGTTCACCTGTGAAGGACAAGGCTACGAAGGACGCCATACTTAAGGGCCCCGGAAATTTCGACCACCTGAGATTCTTTAACGTGCACTGACATCGCACAGTACACGGGAATCTAGAATTTCGCCTCCATCGAAACTCGGCCGCCGCGGCCAGGATCGAGCCCGCGTATTTCGTGTTATCAGCTGAGCACCACAACCACTGAGCCACCGCGGCGGCCAGGAGTGGTACGAGGAATCCCAGGGATCTATGAATGTTAAGTAGTGAGAGACCAGTTCTGGATATTTGGGCATTAACCCATTAGCTGTAGCGTCATATACACTTAAAGGGGCTCTGAAACACCTTCCGAGGAGAGGACATTAACTTGCTCAATCGCTGCATTGTGTAGTCCTGAACACCTCAGCCAAATAATACACTTCTACAAGCAGCAGAGAGCTCACAATCAGGCGCAAAAGTTGGCGAGCCCTTCCCGGCGACTATTTCATGTTCGCACCCTCCTCCGTCGCTCGCATCTACGTATACTTGTTGAGAGACGGCTTAGATTATTTCAGACGTCAGGCAGCTACCAAGGCCGCGGTCAATAAGCCGGCGGGTCACGAAGCTCTCTCCTCCTCCCCCCCCCCCCCCCCCCCCCATCGGAGGAGGTGGGGCCGGCGGAGGAGCGCCGACCTTCCAATGTGCCAAAAGTGACGACAGGAGAAGGAAAGGCGCGAAGACGCTGAAATTCAGATTTTGACCACACATAACTCTGTTTCTTATAAAGCACATTTAAAAAATTTTCCTGGACAATATTCCTGAAGCGGCGTGCTTTCACATCTCAGGCATACCGCAACTTTATTCGAGCCCCTTTCAGAGCCTCTTTAAGGAGAAGCGTGGGCCGCGGTACGGTGGCGACAGCCTTCACGAAGTTAGCGCGCAGATCAAAATGCGTGCGGTCGCGGCTACGCAGAGCCATGCGGAGGTAGAATTGCCTGCTGCGTGGCATCGGGTTACATGACACCGCAGCGCGCAGAGACTGCGTTCACAAAGTGAGAGGGCGGGCTTACGCCTTCTCACATGTCAGCAGTCCGAAGTGTCTCTGCCAACTTTGTTTTGCAGTCAAATACTAAAAGTTTTGTATTGTCTTCTTGGAATCATTTTTTTTCATGACAAAAACTTTTCAGCAGAAAAACTACTGCATAAGTAAAGAAATACACTGCATACCTTAATCAGCAATGTTTTTATTCCTCGGGTACGAACAGTCAGGACATTTTTGCTGAGCCGCACTGCACATATGCTCGCGCCGTGTAAAAGCAGAAGCTCATCAAAATGGAAGGAACACAAGTTGCAGTCTTCGAAACATGGGGCTGCTGGAACTTAAAGCAGAACATCACATTGCAAATCACAGTGTAAAAGGCGAAAACGAGAGCAGCAGGCAATATGAAAGATTGGCAGAAATGTAGGCAAAAAATAAAACAAATATACAGGCATTGTTCGTAGAGTATTGTCGGCGCCTGGCATATAAATGCAGTACATTTCCGTGCAAAAAAGACGTCAAAAGCAGATCTACATGACTGCTGGCAGCAATAATAATTGGTGCATTAGCTGGCAGCATAAAAAAGTTAGATCTGTGCTCAGGCTCCCAAGAAAAGTGGTCAAGAAAGGACCGCATGAGGCAGTAGAAAAGTAGGGAAGATCCTCTGTTAAAATACCATGCTAAAGGCTGAGAGATTGCAGCAATAATGCAACCATAAAATCTGATGCTCTGGATCAGTGCAGCACTGCATTACTTTTTTGCATTGATAGCTGCATGAGATACTCTCTCCCAAGCAAGCAATGTTATGGTTAAAGCACCACTGCCAGTAAAATTATGTTCACAGCATGGAAAAATGACTTCCTGAATGCTTTCCAATTATGCCCGGTCAGGCCCAACTTAAAGGTGCACTAAAGTTCGTACTTTAAATGTAGTAACTAGATATACACGCTCCAAGCATTCTTAGAAACTTCGAATTATTATTCTCTGCGGCCGATTTCCTTATTAACTCGGATAAAACTTCCCGGTGCAAGCCTTCTTTTTTTTTTAGGAACTCACCACGAAGAGCAAGAGTCACCCAATATGGTTGTCATGGCGAAAACATGTGCGGAGTGCCTTTCAGCCAATCACGAGGTGCCTCGCCGCTCTGCCGTCGGCGGAGTAGTGTGCGCATCACCCTTGCGGCAGCAGGCGAGGATAAGACATAGTCCGATTGCTTCGGGCTCATTTGGTTATGTCCTCTGAACCACAAATATGTAGCGGTTTTATCAAACTGTTTTTTACGTCGTGTCCAAAAGAAGTTAAAATTTTACTCTTTTTACAAAACAGGCCCGTTCACTGTTAAGAAAAATGCGGATGCAGTACTATCACAACCAAATGATCGTGGCCAGTGTGAATGGTCCGTTGTCTTACATTTTGGGATGCAGTGAATGCTTTTCTGAGGAACAATGGATAAGAAAAACTGCAACTTACTAGAACCACCATGACTGGAGAGTAAAATTTCTTCAATGTTGCTCTGTCCATGTAATGAAACCATCCCAGCAACAACTACCATCTTGAACTCCTTCTCAAGCTTCTAGTTCAGCCTTTAGTGGAACAATGACTATTGAAAACAAATTATTCAGGGTTCAAGCCCTCGAATACTACTCTGTCACTGTAAACATGATACTGGAAATTTGAAACGACTGAAAATGTTGCTAATTATACTGAAGAAACCTAAATTCTGCCAAAATGCCCTATTCCCTCAAATTTTTTCTATCACCTCAAGGAAAACGGGCAGCGTGACAAGAATGTGCTTAATGTTTTCGATAGCTGCATGCTCACTGAACTTTGGAGGCAAATGACCACGAAGATGTTTGCATCCTTTCCCAAAATATGCACTGAACAAGTAATAAAGAACAAGGCACATTTTTTACCCTGGAAGTGCTTATACTTGAACTACTTTGGGTTATAAAAAGGTTTTGAGTGTTCCAGGAAATTCTTTGCGATTTCACAAGATACAACACAAGCTTTGCAGCCAGAAAGATGAGGCAATATATTTGGTAAAAAACTATGCAGCGAGTATCGAAGGCTCATCCCTTGTCCATAGATGTCAGGACAGCAACATACCAGGTTTATACACATTTCATGCATAAATAACAAAATGCTTAGTTAATTTTCTCAGAGTAGCAAGAGACTTGTATGCATTTCCAAATGTCCAGAAGTTTGTTTGCTGCGAGAATTTTGTGCTGAAATATATTGATGTCGATGGACAGTTGACGTATGAGGGACTCACTGCTCAAGTCACTATTAGCTAGTTGCAAATCTGACTGCGTGACGGTAACAAAATTATGTTTCCACGCTTGCCATACATCCAATAGACAGAATTTTGGAAAGTACACCGTACAAGATGTGCCTTATGTTTGCTTAAGAAGTTTTACAACTGGCCAGGTTGTTATTCCCGTGAGTGAGCCAGGCGCCGAGGGATGTATATGACGTTGCCAACCAATGACACTAGCCAATGCGTCGCATTCGCACATACAGCACCCATACGACCATATCAACTGCTGGCCAAAACATGCCGCAGCGGCCCTCGTGGTAAGCGAGACCTACAAGCTTCCCACACACAAAAAGAAGGGACACTGAGGACAATTTTATAAATTTTTTTTAGTTATCAAAACTCGATAGTTCGGCATTTTGTGGCTTTGTTGCCGCTTGTCCCCCAGCGAAAGGTGCATTATTACTAAGGGATTTGGATTCGAAGTTGAAAAACTTTTTCCCATCGCTACGATTCAAACTCGGGACTCTCTGATGACAAAATAGGAGAACAGTGATGTAAAGCAGCAGACACACAAATGAGCACTCCTTGACTACTGGAAGAATGCGCTGCTCGCCCGCTTAGCAGGACACTGAAGGCCTCTATCAGCTCCCTGATGGATCCCGTTCCCGATTCCGACATGGTAAAGATCCCCAGGTGGTCGAAATTTTGCCGGGGACCTCCACTACGGCACCTCTTTCTTCCTTCCTTCCTATATACCTTCTCTTACGGCGCGGTTCAGGTGTCCACCGAGATATGGGAGACAGCTACTGTCATTTCCCTTCCTCAAAAACCAGTTTTCATTTTCATGTTCTCGCAGAGAACTGCGGCCTGCATTCAGCGACCTCAACCCCACACAGCCTGCTATGAGAGCCGTTGCGCGAATTTCGTCCAAGGAGCACTTAGAGAGGCACTTGGAGGTCGTCTGCTTCTCCGCCATCGTAAATGAAGGCGCATACCGAAAATACGCGGGCATGCAGAACGCATGGCCACGAAGCACCCCACATACTGAAACTCAGCAGGCCGCCTGTTGCGCCGCCAACTGCAGGTTTTCTTTCGACTTCAAACATTCATGTTGTCTTTTTTTCTGCGTTCCTCGTCAGATAAAAGTGCACTGGTGGTTTCAGAACTAAACTTAAAAGCTTCAATATCGATCAAACACGTAACCTTCTTGGACGTTTGTCAACTTCAGAGATCTGTGGTCTTGCACCCCAAAACTTTCACTTGCGCTAGCGTGATAGTGAGATTATGACACCTACAAGAAAGCGGAGACGTGAACTTTCAGTGCATCATTGTAATGGCAGCGTATCGTTTTCTACATCTGCCATCTGTGGCATCTTCAACAGTTTAAAACCAGCTGCTTTGTTTGACTGCTATAGGGGGGTGGTGCAGATGGAGACTGGATTCCTGCTGCACTGAGTGGCTGCGGTGAAGGCGCACCGCCTAGATTGGAGTAGCGCCCACCACTTGGGTACAGCGCAGCTGGCTGCGGTGGATAAGGTGAAGGTGGAGGTGTAAACCTTCTGGAATTGACGGGATTCACATCGAAAGAGGCGTATGTTGTTGCACCATACGTCACCGGGCCTGGACCTGAAGCTGCTACCAGTAGAGGTGGCACATGGCACTGCTGCTGTCGCATTGCCTGCGATATGTTACATGACGAGCAACTCAGGTTAGAAAGTATGTTACAAATTCGTGTTGGTGCTCCTGCTCAAAAGGGGAATTTATATTTAGACCAGTATATATTATACAGAGCGTACCTCATATATTGTAGCATACCCATTTGTATCTTGTTTCTGAGTTTTGTTATAGTCCTTTGTTCTTTAGCCTCTTCGATCCGCAGACTGACAAATAACCTAATTGAACCCTAAATGAATTAATGAATGAACAAATGAACAAATGAATTAATGAAGCTGTAAAGGTGTTATCAGCAGTAAAATAAAAGGCAACGTCATTTATCTTGCCAAAAATCCCCCAAAGCTATTGTGACATTGCTGCAACAATGATAACCATAACGTGAACGTCATAGTTATAATACTGTACATACTCGCGTAAGATCGATTGTTCGCGCTGATCGCGCTGAGATTAATTTGGGGGAAAGGTACATTGTGCGGGTAAAAAGTGTTTTGGCAGATCTTTTTTGTAAAAGTCGAAATTTCATGTATGTTCATCCGCCAGCTCCCAGAGATCCGCAAACAATAAGGTGTTTCGTTAGTGTTCCAACAGAAAAAAAAAAATGAGTTCCCACAAAATTAGCAGGTCTGGTTTCCTGCATGTCATAATACCTGTGAGAAAAAACTGACAGGGTTTATTGACACAAATACGCGAAACAACACTGCTAGCTATCAGAAAGAAAACAGATTTGCTGCACGTCATGAAAAGTTATTTAGAGATTTTAACAGGCAGGCTCACATTCATTTATTTATTCAGAGTACCTCCAAAGGCGCTGGTTGTAAGAATGTTACTAGCAGGGGAGGAAAAGGTGTTATGCATCCAATAAATAAATAATATAATAAATATCTAATATGTTATACAGTTATTATGATAGGCACGTATTAAACAGAGTGGCATTATTCCTGCTAATTTCCTTCCTATTCATGTGTATCCTCATTCATATTTGTTCTATGTTAGGCACTTGTTCTATTACTGCTTTCCACCGGATCCTTAACCAGTTCTCATTTGAAACCAATTGCGTTACTGCTGTGGTCCTACAACCAGTGTTTGTCTTCAGAAATAAACTCAATAAGCAAATATAAAAGAAAGCAATGAAATAAATAAAATGCCTTTGTGCATTCATGTGGTGTTGGCAGATGTGTCCACTCACCCAGAACCACTGCTGCCTGCGGTATGCGATGCAGCAAATGATGATGCAGGATCCAAGAAACAACAGCACGATGACAACTGGCACGACAACAGGCACAATAGCGAAGGAGCTGTCAAAGCTTTTGAATTCTTCTTTCGCTGCATTGAGAATTTAAAAAAAAACGTATAAGAATGTTTTACGACTGCACTGGCAGTCATTTTCAGCACATAGCCTAATCAATCATTAGTCCAAATGAGCTAAACAATCAAGAAATGAATTCGCAACAACCACCTCCTGAAGATCTGGTAGCTTTAAACTGCCTTTTCTCGAAAGCGAGGGTGTCAAACACATGGCCCACTAGTGAGAAATAATTTCAGCTCCAATTCCGGAACAATGCCACTCCTTCCTGCTTTGCTCCTTGATCAATGCATAGCCATAAAAACATATCTTAATTTCCTGTAATCTGTGCCTAAGTTAGCAGTTAGCTAAACTTGAGGAGGGCGCTAGAAAAAAGAAAAAATATTGTTTTTATTGACGTGTGGCCGTCTTTGCTGGAGTTTCTGACTTAATAGCTTTTTTTGGGGGCTCGAATTCGATTCTGGATTCCAAACACTTTTGGATTTTGCCAATAATAAAGCTAGCTGCCTTGAGTGGTGAGAGTTCATAATATCCTAGCTGACTAGCGATTATTTTGCTTAACTTTATGAATATTTTCCCACTACAGGTACCACGAAGTATTACCGATAGCAATCAGTTAAATATGCATTCTTTGTGCCATTCTCAAGTATTTTGATGTCTGTTTCTTTACTGTGTATTCTTTTGTATTCATCTAATTCCCAGCTCTTCTAAATATTTTTTGCTGTTCGTCGTAAATGTCGTGCTACTGACTTGTTTTCGTCTGTTCCTGTGGCAGAGGTTTATTTCCTATTTACTAATTCGTTATAATTTCATAGACATTGTGCTCCTCCCATCAACCGAACGGAGTTCAATGGTAAAAAAAATAGACAAATTAGAAGTGCAGGACTAACTACAACGTTCATGAGGTTCAAGTTAAGGTGACAATAGGAGGAAACATTACCTCTCTCGTGTGTCTCTTGGAGTTCCTTCGATGCTTCTTGAAAATTCTTGTGTGATTCTTCATAATCAGCTCGTGCTTTCTCAAAATCAAGGGAGAGTACGACGTTCCAGAGGAGACTGCAGATGTAGACAACTCTAGCGGTATGCCTTATGAAGTACTCCATACTGCCTCTGCTCAGTTCAGATGAGCTGCTTCACGGAGGCCTGTCGCAGAAGAGCAGCACTGTGGTATTACAGCAAACATTGCTTGTTTCAATTAACAGCTGCTTAATAGCACAACTGAACGCCTGCCAAAAAAAACATTTATTTTTATCGGCTCGCTTAATATAGATGATTATCTAGCCAAATGGCAATTTCCTCCTAAAACGGACAGGAAAATTGTCCCCTCAATCGGCGGACTGAAGCCTTCTACGCACGAAGGCTTCAGTGATGCTGGCAGCCCTAAAAAAGAACTAGGAGTTCCGAGCTTTGAGTCAGGTGCCACTGAATATTGCTGAAAGTCTTTACAGTACGAATAAAAAGCAAGGGTTTACTTTCCATCCTGACATAATGAAAAAAAGATAAGGAAATGAGGTATTGCCGAACAGCCAAACCATTTTCCGACTCGTTGAAGAGGAAATGAGATAAAACACGCAAAACTTATAGCAAACAAAACAAAATCAATGCACTATCAGTGCCAAAGGAAAAGCGAACAGGATAACTGTGATGCAAATAAAAGAACTAAACAAAAAGTAGCTCTTGAAGAATAAACAGGGGCAGGATCCATTTGCTCATACAGATATCGTTGCGCCATCGATGTGAAAATCAAATGCGCAGATGTTCAGGGCCACTCACGTAAAAACTTCTGTTTTTGCCATTTCAAATTTCTTCCTCGCGTTTCATTTGATGCTCACAGTACTGCAAGCTCCCGCTAAAAAGGAGGAGTATTTCAAGGGTACTTCTAGAACTAAAAGTAATGCGCATGTGAACTGTGCCAGCACTATGTTCACGTGAGCATTTAATTTGTGCGTGCGCGCGTGCGCGTGTGTGTGTGTGTGTGTGTGTGTGTGTGTGTGTGTGTGTGTGTGTGTGTGTGTGTGTGTGTGTGTGTGTGTGTGTGTGTGTGTGTGTGTGTGTGTGTGTGTGTGTGTGTGTGTGTGTGTGTGTGTGTGTGTGTGTGTGTGTGTGTGTGTGTGCGCGCGCGCGCGCGCGTGCGTGTGTGTGTGTGTGTGTGTGGAAAAATTTGTGCTAAAGTTTAATCACTGTGTACAAGTAAATTAATTTATGGAGAGCTGATATTCTGCTGGTACGCAAGCCGAGACTTGTGTTAACCCTACCAGACTAGTGTTTTCTTAAAAGCATGTGAATGTGAAAACACCTTTTGAGAAGATATGTAGGCATGCCTAGATAATTTGGATAAATGTACTGCGCTCAATTGTGGAGTACTAGGGATAGTACGGAAAGGACGTTTACCATTTGTTACATAGATATCTGCAGTTAACCAGAATCTGAATGCATTCCGGGCTTTTTCCACGTCTGAAAGTTGAAAATGACTGCTTAAATATTTTAAACAACCATATTACTGCGACGAATACAGCTTCTGCCATCTCACACAAACTAAGGTTACCTCTGAATCATATCTGATCACTTAAGTAGTGCTATCAGGACAACTCTAGCACGCTGCGGGACACCATCTAGCGTTGTTAGTGCTGTCGCCTTCGGCGCGACGGCTATCGCACGTGCTGACAACAGCTGCGGTTGGCGCGGGAAATTCAAGGCAAGCTTCAACCTCGCATTTTCGAAAAACAGTGCACATTACGCGAATGATTTAAAAGTAAAAAACAGCGCCTTATAGATTTGTTGAATTGCTACTATTTAATTTATATCTTGACACGTATTCACGACGTCACCCGGAGGCATCGTGCCCGGAACTTATCGTTTACACCGACTGCAATCGAAGAAGCCAACCGGCATAGCGTTAGATGCAACTGGTGTTATGCTCGCTGTCAGAAAGATGTACGTCTTGAATGAAGCAGGACAGGACATATAAATATAGCAAGGAAAAGACCTAAGTAAGACGGTGTGTCCGTGTGCGTGCGTGTGCGCGCGTGTGTGTGCGTGATTAGCTGCTTTTCATTGCAGAACAGCGCTTAACGGAGTCGCGAACCGAAAACCAACCCAATTGCTCCTCATACCGTCGAATAATTTCCTACTGTCATGGAAGCAAACATCTTTGCCTAATATTAACCAGGCTAATAAAAAATTTCACCTATATATATAGCTCGTAGCTCAGTGCACAAGTGGTTATAACCGAGGATATCAGAGCTCCGCGTGAATTGTGATTCCTGGGAAACTACCGAAAACGTATCTCGTTACAACACCAAACGCGCCCAACTATACCAAGACGACAAAATGGACCCTTTCGCGGATACGCGAGCTGCGAGTGGCACCCGCGAATAAAGCGAATTTGGTTACCTCTTATTTATTTCGCCGTTCGGAAATAGGAAGAGGCACAGCTCAGCTTGGCTTCTTGGCCATACAAGCACACCACACAAGTGAAAACCACACAGAACACTCCGCCAGGAGCACGAACCAAGGATACAAGCGTAAGAACTGCTGCCGTCTGGTGTCATTGCCGCCGATTGCCACATGTTTTGTGCAATGGTTGCGATCGAGGAAAACCCGAACCGTAAACTCCATGAGGAAAGAAAGCTAAACGTCGACTCGGCGACCCTGCAATCTTCTGGTACTGCTGCTGCCACATGGTGCCGCATGCACAAAGCAAGGCGTAGTTATTAACGCACGGCCCCCAATATTCGTCAAAAAATTAAAAAAAACACTTCTGTCATGAAAGCTTTGACGCGCATGGGCAGAAATACGACTATCAGCGAGTTGCGTTGTCCAAAATTTGGATATGTGCAACTACTTTTGTCCATTTCTGGCTGCTTATTTGATTTTTATTTGTACCCTCCAAGGCCACCCTGGGCGCGGCAAATTTGAAAACACAAGAATACTATAATTTCCTGACCTTTGTAAACTGATCTGATTGCTGAATTTGCTTAATAATCTTCTTCATAAAGATGTCTCACAGAGTCGTCAGACATCGTACAGAGCTTTTATTTTTTCTTGCAGAATAGCAAACACGAGATTCAATTTAAACCACACTAAACGAAAACGAAGCTTTTATAAGCTAGAAAGAACCCCTTAAAAAGTACGTGCGTCGATACCAACAGCCGATTTTGGAAGCCCCAAGACAACGCAACGCCGCCAGTTAACTTCAAAACGGCGACAATACGTCATTTTGGAAGGAAGTCATGAGTTCGTATCGATTGGCGTGATTATATTTAAATCACATTTTTGGCGTTAAACGCATATCGTTTGTTGCCGAACCCGTCAACATAGCCGCATAGAACCGTAGAATAATTTTTTACTGATAAATAAAAGATAACGGCAGAAAAAAACTACTAAACTGATTCAACACGTTTCAAATTCGTGACGCCCAGACCGAGAAGGAATGGTTGCCGCTGTTTTAAAGTGAATAGCGGTGTAGCATAGACTCTGGTCTGTGTTGTGTTGTGTTTGTGTTGGTTTAATGGCGCATAGGCAGCTAAGGCCATCGTGCGCCAAGCACAAAATATATAAAAGTTTTCTGGAGAATTTAAAAAAATGGGGAAATGGTCGGTAGTGTAGACGGCCTAAAATGTTAGTTTAAACACCTAGTAATGTCAAATAAAAGACATTTTAAAAATGGACACTATTAAAAGCTTTAAAGAAAGTCGGGTAACCTCTGCAATCATTTTTGCCTGCGCGAGGATGTCGAGGCTCTCAACCAATCGAATGAATGCGGCCTTCTTCTCAGGAATGGGAAATTGGCTGAGGTGAAAACACCTGCTCTCTTCAAAAACTTGAAAGCCTGTGAAATGTCAGCAAGAGCATGGGGCACACCACACCGGGAGCCGGAATTGCAAGCACCGCCTCGTGGTCCGGAGACAACAACCACATAGGCTTAACGAGGGTGCGGCCCAGCATCACGTGGAAGGTGCGGCCCAACATCACGTGGAGCATCACCCGAGATCCAGGCACCGATCTTCGCTGTCAGCCGTGGTGTATAGCACCTAGCACGGATCTTCTGCATTCTGCCTTTTCTGACGAATTAAATGTTCTCCAATCCAATCCAATCTTCACCTAAGAGTAATGTTCGGTGGAATGGTGTGTGTTCCCTGTAAAAAAAAAACTGCAATATGCTTTTCCCTCAGTGTTTGTAGCTTTATGCATGAATACAAAACATGACTTACTGTTAGCTCATCTTCGCATAGTTCACATTGGGGCTTATATTGTTTTGTCAGTAGGAAATTGTGTGTGAGGTGTGTGTGTCCTATACGAAGACGGCATATAATCACTTCCTTGAAAGCGGCTCGTTTCGGTTTCGGTGCGTTAGCACTTTCGTCTTCCCGGACAGTAGGCTTACTTGATAGAGCCACTTTTTGCGCGTTCCGAATGAAGGAAGGCTATCCCGTATGTATCAGGGATCAGCGAGGCGCTGGCGCGGATGTTCTGCAAGCACGGCGTCCATGTTGAACATGTCCGAACAAGAAAGATAAGAAATCAGCTTGTAAACGTGAAACACCAGCTCCCTCGTGCCAATTTTCCCAGCGGGGTTTACAAGATTGCCTGCGCCGACTGTTCATCAGTTTACATAGGCGAAAAGAAAGATTTCAAGAGACGTCTGAAAGAACATCAGTACGATGTACGAAAAGGAAAAGTGACAACGAACGCAATCGCGGAGCATGCGCAAAAGACTGGTCATGAAATTAACTGGGAGGAAGCAGATATAGTGAAAACGGAGAAGAATGTATCAGCCCGCCGAAATCTCTAGTCATTAATCATCCAGACTACGCCCAACACAATAAATAAGAATGACAGCACATTGCACTCTATCTAGGCGAAATGCCTCAGAACGATAGTAACCGCTCCAAAAAGCCCGGGACGTCCAGCTGGTTGCTCATTGAGAACAAGGGAGCCGTAGCGCTCCCTAAACGTCATTATTTTGTTGACCTTTGTCAGTGACCAGTGAACCTCATGAAGCCATGATTCCTGACCAGACGGTATGCCGTCGAACCCTCGACTACATCGACTAGGATGTCATTAACTCGCATTTGTTCCCTCACCCACTCGCCCGCTTCCAGTCCCTTAACTTTACACCTGTCATTTTTCTTTCCGCAGCTCTCTGCGTTGCGTTGTCCTTAACTTAAGCTGAACCTTTTTCGTTAGCCTCCAGGTTTCTGCCTCGCAGGTGAGTACCGGGAAGATTCAGATATGGTTGGTAGGTCTGATCTTTAATGAACGTAAAACACTGGAAACATCAAGTGGCTTTTCTTCCTCGAAAAATATAGGGCCGAATGGGATGTGTTACTCATAAAATTCCAAGAAATGTTTTTTTTTTCTTTAGTTCCTTTAGTTCTGACTGAAAACGATATGCAGTTCGTGGTGACCGCTTCTCTGCATTGCTCGCATGCCTTTTCCCCTTGCTTTCTGCTATAAAGCTATGTTTATGGTGCGTTACCAATGTGAAGACGGCATCAGATACCATCCGAGAAGCGTTCATTATTTATGCATAACTTCGATGGGCGTCAGCAGGTAAAACTTACTTGCGCTGACAGACAACGCAATTCTCCTTCCAGAATTTCTTCGCGGTGCTTTATCCCAGTCAGTGACTCTTTATAAAAGGAGGCATCGACGATTCGGTCCTTTAAAATGCCGCACCAAAGGTTCACTGCCCACCTTTGATGGCGTTTATGCGTTCGGTGAGGGTTCAAATCAGCCTAGTAATGGGTACTGTACTGTTCACAGACCAAGTGTGGCAGAACTGCAGGCTTCATCCCTCCAAATCACCTTCCGTAAAAAGCCAGGATCTCTGTCTAACAGAATGAGGGCTGAATTAGAGAAATCGTGCCTTCATTCAAACTCTGTCGCGCACAGCTACTGGTGCAGTCTCACACAAATAAAGGGTACATGCAGTGCTTGACAAGGGCTCTCCACACTCACGTCATGCTTGCACCGGCACATTGGGCTATTTGTCGAATGCTATTTTCTGACTGCGCTCTTAAGAAGGCATGCACGCTGAATTCAAACTGTTTGTCCACAACATACGCTTTAGGCCTCCTTGTGGATGCCACAACACACGCAGAAGCAAATTTGCTGCAAATCCTCACAAACGATGTCTCGGCTGGAAGCAGGCGCCTCGGGTGCTTCCAAGCGTACAACTGCGTCGCCTAACGCTTGTTCTTCTCCACAGTTACATATGCGACAGCCATGTCCGTTTTTTCTTCGGTTGATAACCTTCCTTCACTAAGCAACATTTCGAGGCCAATGCTGTCAAAGCCACAAGCGGTTATGGCACGAGCCTTTTTTTTTCTCACCCTTCCACAAGCTTCCACGTATTTCAAGCGCAATGACAGCGCGCCTTGGGTTCCGGCGCGGCGCCAATCCACGAAGCCGGGGAGTGAAGAGAAACTGGCAGCGATAACGCCTGCCCGCCCGTCTGGGCCTCAGGTGACGTTTGATGCAAAGCGCAGGACGTGCCGATCGATGTCAGAGGCGCTCATTGCCGCTGCGTTACGGTGTGAAGGCGCTAATCAGGGTGACTTTCTCGCCTCTTAAAGCGCGCGCTGCAAATACAAGAAGCCTTCGAAAATAAAGATTAGAAAAGTTGGCTAACGTATTTTGATTAGTAAACCAATGAAAACATTCTTCCTCTTACCTGATGCTCCAGGGCTAAAAAAATCTAAAGCAAGCTACCTATTTTTATTTCGGACCTTTTTAAAAAAACACCCGGTATATACCATGTGTCCCAGACAAATGTAACCTGGCTTTTAAACAATACCGGGTGTCCCAGCCCCGTAAAAGCAACTGAAACACGCATATTACACAAGGCGACCTATGCATATCAGGTGCCACAGATAAATGTAACCTACTTTTTAAAAAGGCAGAGTCCTAGCCCCGTGAAACCAACTGAGAGTTGTTCAGAGTCGCGTTGCCCAAAGTTGTTTAACTAGTAACAACAAATTAGCTAGCCTTTTAATTGTTGCCTTGAGGAACAAATTGCCAATACAAAAGTTGTAGATCTCAAAAAACAGCTAGCAGCACGTTTCCATCAGGGTACGGTTTAGGCAACTACCACGTGACCAGCTGCTGATCTCTACACCAGTGCGCACGCAAAGCTTCATCGCAATGGTGCCTCGTGTCCGCCAACACTGGTAATATTACGGCGGAAAAGCCACACTTTTACGCAAAAAGTGTATTTTTGAAAATTGCTTAAGGTCTTCCTGAAACACCCGGTACAAAACAGCTAATGTCTACATCGTGATTTGTATGAAAGTCTATTTCCGCCAAGTTGGTTTGTGCGCATGACTGCGGCGCAGAATGTACAGTCGCAGACAGAATTTTATGAGCCATGCCTCGGCGTTCAAGTTTTTCTGACGCATTACCTAGCAAAAAAATTCAAGGGTATTTGTTACCCATGACTCTCATGCGTTTCCGAAAAAAAAAACGGCAAACATTTCTGTCTACGCTACGCAGTGCATGGGAAGAGATGAAACACGAAAGCGCAATCCTTGTATTCCTATCCGCGACTACACATATTCACAAAAAACAGGAACAGCACGGATCGCGTAGTTCGTGTTTCTCGCCCTTGCATATCTTCCACCTTGCACTAAGAATGTGCACATTGCTGCTCGAATCTACATTAAAAGCAACAGCGTGGCAATTTCAACATACTAGGGTACATGTTATGTTGTGAAGAGGTCAAGGCAGGGAGGTGGTAGTTCCAGACCAAGGTGGTCCGAACCTTTCCTGCAACGAAGGGAATATTAGACATGCACATGCTCGTTAGATGTCACGCATGTAACCTAATGTTTTGGTGAATGAAGAGCTCGAGGTATTTAAAAAAAAATTAGCAAATCAATCGCTCACACACTCAATCTGTTTTAGATCTCACGTTCATTAGCCCTGGAATTGGCGTAACGAATTGGTCGACTGTTCACAGCGGCCCCTCAAGTGACCATATACCTATTCATTTTGATATCATATGTCGTGTTACTCCGGCGTCTTCTCAGTTGCGGTCACATGTAAATTATGACAGATTTCAGACGGCGTTGCGCTCAGCCCTTGCTTCAGTGTCTAACATCGCCGAGGTCCACCAGTCAGCAAGCATATGTCTGGCTATAGAGGAAAGCCGTAAAAAGTCGGAGTTCCTGGTGAGGCCAACAAAAGGGAATTCTTCTAACTGGTGGAATGCGGACTGTACAAGAGATTACAGGCGGAGGAAGGCAGCATGGAAAAAGCTTCTTCATAGCCAATGCCCGAATAACTGGAGTGATTATAAATTTATTGCAGCCACCTTTAAACGCACAGTTTCTCGCGCGAAGGAAAAATATAACTGATAACATTTCGATTATCTTTCAAAGGCGGGCAACCGACGTGCACTATTCGGTTTTCTACGGTCTGGGAAACAGCTCATGTCCTCTCATAATTTTCAGTCATTAGTTATGTCACTTGTAGAAGCTATCCAGGCGGTTGAATTAATTGCCACAGGCCTGCAAAAGCGGTTCTCGTCTTTACTACATTTGCGCCCATTGTTTTTTGCACCAGTCGTGCCAAATTATAATGCCTCACAAGTAAATCTATCAGAGCTTTCACAAGTTGTCCAGAGATTGCCAGCTGCTGCTCCTGGTCCTGATGGTGTTACTACTAAGATGCTCAAGATTCTATTTGAAGAGTCTCCCAACTCCTTATTGCACCAAATAAACTATTCTCTTAAACACGCTTGGATACCTTCTGAGTGGGAGCTGTCCAAGGTGATCCCTTTACTTAAAAATCAGGGTGGAGGCTATGAATTGGATAATATTAGGCCAATTTCTTTAACATCAAACGTGGTAAAGTTAATAGAAAGGGTGTTACTAATTCGGGTGTCAGCCATTGTGGACCGCAAAACTATACTCAGCCCGTGCCAACTCGGTTTCCGGCCACGGTGTTCGATATGGAATGTACATGCTGATCTTGAGAGCAGAATTCTCCTTGCTCGTCGTCAACGCCTGGTCGCGGCTTTGGTTACGTTAGACGTCGCCAAAGCTTACGACAGTGTAGAACACTCCATCCTGATACATAGGCTACAGTCTCTTCAATTTCCAGATTATATAGTTGCATGGATATCTGCATTTCTTTATAACAGGGAATTCTTTTGCGTCCATAATGGTGTTCATTCAGAGAGGTACAGACAAGCGCGTGGTGTACCGCAAGGAGCTGTTCTTTCTCCTGTGCTCTTTAATATTCTGTTGAGCTCAATTCCTCTCCACCGCCATGTACGCACTTACGTCTATGCGGACGACATTGCGTTTTTTTGCTGCTGCGCCGGATATACATTCTCTGTATGGTCTGTTGCAGTCATAATTGAAAACACTTGAGCACTGGTTGAGCGCATTACACTTGAAGTTAAATGTTGGAAAGTGCGCCACTCTTGTTTTCCATCTATTCACTCCTGTAGTGGTCTCTCTCACTTGCCAGTTAAAAATAGTACCGCAGGTTCAATCCCTAAAATGCCTAGGGGTCATTTATGACAACAAACTCACCTGGCGGCCTCACATTGACCATGTCGCGGCGAAAGGGGCTCGTGCCGTGGGCATGTTACGGAGATTATGCCATCACCGGTGCGGCATGCGCAGAGATGCGCTATTAATGATCTACACTGTGTATGTCAGGCCAATTTTAGAATTTGGATCAGTGTTGTTTTCAGGCTCGGCTACATATAAACTTCGCCCTCTCGTCCTTTTAGAGAGGGAAGCACTTCGCATGTGCCTCGGCCTTCCAAAATTTGTGGCTATCAATGTGCTGTACCTTGAAGCCCGCATTCCGTCTCTCTTATCACGACTTCAATTTTTAACTGTGCAAACTTACCTCAAGATCTATGAATCCCAATTCCACCGTTCCCAAAGCATTTTCTGTTCTCAGCCGACCTCCTTTTTTGGTGTCCCTTGGTCTCGTTTCAATTCCCCTCAGGTAGTGTTTGTGCAAAGATTACTTCAGTCTTTAGATGTAAACATTTATGACATCCTCCCTGCGCTTCGCAATGGGCCCGCTATCCACATTGTTTTCGACGACATATTCCCAAAAAATGCAAAGCTTTTGCCACCCAGTATTCTAAATGGTCTTCTAGAAGATCATCTGAGGACCCTACCTACAGTTATAGCAATAGCCACTGATGCATCGCAATGCAATGAAAAAGCAGGTGTGGGAATATTTTTCTCGCATTTAGACTCGTCCTTTTCACTGCGCCTTCCAGATTTCACCCCTATTTTTCAAGCAGAGTTTCTAGCAGTTGTACTTGCTCTACGCAAGCTAGACCCCTCTATTACAGCAGTTGCAGTAATTACTGATTCTTTACCTTTGTGTTCGTCCCTCGCTGCTCATGTTGACGGTCCCATTTTAACAACTTTCTTATCCCTACTTCCTCCGCATTTGAGCCTTGTTCATTTAGTATGGGTTCCCGATCACAGCAGTGTGACAGTAAATGAGATTGCTGATAATCTCGCAAAGGCTTCCCTCAGCGGCCCCGTGTTGCGAATCATCCCGGCTACAGCCTATATTACAGCATCTAGATTTCGGCGACGTGCGTTTTTAAGCACGCAAGACACATCACTTTTAACATCGGCGGATTATGAGCACCTTAAATATTATTGGAACAGGAAAATTTGTTGCTCTGGGCAGCTTGAAGTATCACTGACGAGGCTGCGCTGCCGCATCCCCCCTCTAAATTTCTATTTACTCAAGTCGGGTTTGGCGCTCTCTCCCCTTTGTGCATTTTGCCGTGAGCCTGAATCTATAGAACATTTTTGGCTGTATTGTCGCCGATTCAACTCTCTGAGAAAAAGGTTGCTGGAGCAGCCCTTGCAGCATCTTGGCCTTAGTTTGAGCAGCCCGCTCTTGCTATCATTCGCCGCCACCACATTTGTGTTCAGACACACATCTGTTTGTACCGCTGTTCTAAATTTCTTGATAGAATCTCACCGACTGCAGGCCTTGCTAAGTGTTTAAACTTTTCTTTTCCATCAATTATTACATTTTGACTAAATCATTATTATTTAATCCCTCTCTTTATTATTTTTCTTAAAATTTTAAAATCAAAACTCTCATCCCTTTTCTGTTCATGACGAAAAATTCACCGGTGTTGCGCTCCCACGTGCTTTTCCTTTTTTGTTAACTGCGTTCAGGTGAATAGCCACCCGATAATTGGCCGATCCCCCAGTGTGGGTATGTGCCATCTTTTGATAGGCTAACAACAACAACAATCTACCAGTTGCAGTTATGTATTCATGCAGAATCCCACAAATTGAACCCAATGCAAATCCTTTGGTGCTCGCACCGAACAATATATAATAACACTGACAGAGATAGCGGGAGCCCTAGCCTGGAGAGAGGAACCTCCAGGTAAATATTTCTCTGAAGTGCAAACTGTGGACAGTAGAGGAGAAAATGGCCTACAGATTCAACTTTCTCGCATTCGTCACATAGGTTTGTCGGTTTCAACCCACACCTGCATAGATACACATTCAAACTGGGAATCCTGCACCGCAACCACGTCATTGATACCTCACACAGCCTAGTTTTACACGAACGAACGTTCCAGTTACATGCTAAGGGCTGATAATCAGTGGTATTTAGTAACGGATCACGTAACCTGGCTGATATGTGTTGGAACCGCTGAAACCTGGAAATCGCCAGCGGGCTGAAATTCAGGACGGGATGTGTCACTGACCCGTCAAGAGCCGACCTTGCTAAGTAATCAGCCACCTCATTTGAATGAATACCTGCATGGCCAGGGACAAAGACAAAACGGACATCCTTCAAAGTGCATGAGACAAAAAATCGCAGGGAACGGCTCAGAAAATCTTTTTGTGAAGTTTCAAGCGAGAGTAAAACTGACAAACAATCAGCGAGGATAATAACGTGGGGCACATGACAGAATTTCGTGCAGGGCCATTCCAAGAGCCACAAATTCCGCAAAGTATATTGGAATATAACCAGGGATGCGGACAGAATAGCTCCAGGCCAAATCCTGCGAAAAGATGCCAACTGCAGCTTTTTGGCAGCTGACGGAGGCATCGGTAGAAAGCGCCGTATGATAGGGGCATTCCTCTATGTGATCAGAAAGAAGACCGTTTAAAATGTTTGCGGGCATGTGTTTCGCATGAGATGGGAAGATGTGGTCTTCTTTCACGCACGGCGCACCTCCTGGCTGCAAAGGCAGTGAATGAAATGATGACGAAGACCAGAAGTCTTGGACTATATTTCAGGTTTATTTAATTACCGCTATTGGCTTCCAATAGCTCGAAACGGTGCGAAATGAAAGAACTGATAACCGTTCCACTTCTGATGACGGGTGTTATTTTTTTGTGTAATCAAAGGTAGAGTGCAGTGAATGAGGAAAACAGCTACTAACGCTGGGTGGTGGACGTCACCGTTGGCTCCTCGTTCGAAATGAAGAAGACTCCGACACCACCAGCACTTTAATAACTAAAGTGTAGCCCACTTCGTGGTCACTGTTTCCGCGTACCTAGTACACTTCACAGCGGCCTCTTCGAGAGTCTTCTCTTGCGTTCTTGTGAAGGTGTTCTTCACTTAAGCCTCACGATGCTCTTAGTGCTTTCGCCGATAGCCTCCAGGATTCTTATGTCGTACGTCTGTAATCTCGGAGGCCCCACCATGCCTCGTACCCTGGGTCTTGCACGTCGCTGTAATTTAATGGTTCAGTACGAAATATGCACATAAGTGTACTTTCCTCCTCTATTAAAATGACAGCACGCCTATCATTGCGCTGTTTTTTATTTCGTTCTATCCACTCACATCATCGTTGGTCCTACGCAGCTTTAATGAGCCCCCATTCGAGTGTGCACGCTTCCTTCGGCCTACCCTGTGGCGCAAGTGTTCGCATTTACTCTCCGGCTGAAGACAAGCGAGTTTTGATGGATCGAGTAGCAAATGAACAACACAAATTTCGCAGTTTACCCACAAATGGCGGCGGTTATATTGCCGAATACGCGCATGGTCACGTACTAAGACATCGAAACCACATAAGTGGCTAGAGCGCGTATTCCGAGTCAAGAGGGAGGGAGCCGATGCTGACAAGTGCAACGCGATCACGGAAAAACGCAGCTTATAAACGTTCCTACAAGTCAGAAAACTAGATCGATTCCATGCGTTAGTCCCGGCGTACCTAAATTAGAAAGACTGAAGGCACTGTTGTATGTAAAGTCATGGTAAAAAAAAAAGAACTCAGTCTGCTGTCAATGGACCGGGAACGACAGCGCTGCCCGACGCTGGGGCGACTTTTGAGTGAAGATTCATGCAACGCTCTACAGCACAGAATATCGGGGCGATTTTTCATAACGTTTCCATTTTTTGTATTTAGTGCCCGTTCGGAACTGCTAGTCTGCTTTGTTACAAGTTTTCAAACCAACTGCCTGAAAAAGAATTTAATGTCGGTTACCTCGCCAAAAGGGACGCGTTCGTCATCTCGTGGCCGTGGTCATATCATAACCACCAAGGTAGTCGTCTCGTGGTCTCCTTTACGCAATTGCAACTTCAGGGTAATAAATTTCACGCTACCATAACGCCTAAAGAAGACGTTTCCCATATGCTCCTGCATTGTGTGCTTGGAAGTAGGTATTGACGGGAATGAGGCAGATCTGTCCAGGTCATCAAAACAGGCCAGGCAGTGGGCACTTTCAAAAATGGGGAGGGAGTGGTTGTAACTCGATAGGCTACACAAGCAGGGCGAACGTCCTCGAATTCCCAAATGTTTCCACAACATTACTGAGGATTTATTAAAAAAGTAGCTTTATACAATATAATATACCTTTCAATTATGATTATGATGACGATGGATTTATTTGATTTTAATACCACAAGTACAGCTGAGCCCAAAAGCGCCATTTCTATCGTGTTTGGTCAGCACAAGTTGGTCAGCTCAAAGAACCATTTTTTTCTTCACTTGTTTCACTTCTGTTTAGAGCCGACTCAGAGAGACCGGAGATGGCCCAGCACGAGGTCATGGGAGCTTACACCGTTTCAAAACCTTAGGTACACGACGGCGCTGGGGATCAAAGTTCATCGCTCTCGGACACAGACTTATGTGCTGTCAGTCGTATTGAACGCGGTGGTGTCGCTGGCACGAGCCAAGGTTTTGCCGGCATATACTCGGACATCGACTACGTCAACAGAGAGTGATAGCGTTGCGTGATTCGCTTCCGCCGGGCACCACTCCGTACACGCTGATTGGTCGCCACGTGGCAGGCGCACATGCAGCTGACAGGCACGTGGCGCCATCTGGCGCCCTCACGGCGTTCTGCGCACGCGCAGTGGCGCCTCGCGGAAAGGCACACAGTAACGGAACGCTGATCACGCTATGCTATAACTCTCCATTGCCTCAGTGCGGATAGTTCGCCCGGTAGCCGTAAGGCGGCGGCGGTTCCGGTGGCGCAGAGGGTGATGGCATTGGTATCGTCGACGGCTGCTGCAAGGGAGGCCCCATGTTGCTACCGACGTACAATCCTTCCTGCGGGTAGGGCGGTGCCTGGTTTTGATAGTAGTTCTGCTGTGGATAGGGTGCCACCGGTGATGTCATCATAGCTGGCACGGGAGGTTGCGGTCCAGGATAGCCGTAGGCCGGCACGCCAGCCGTCGCAGGAGCCAAATTTGGTGGGACCATGGCTTGCTGAGCTGTCTGCGATACATCAATATACTTATTTCAGTAAAAGTTGCACTACGCCAACACCTCCGCGGTGAACGCCGGTAATTATAATCCTTAGCGGAGTCGAAAGACGTGGGTTCGATCCCGGCCGCGGTGGTCGAATTTCGATGGAGGAGAAATTCTAGAGGCCCGTGTTCTGTGCGATGTCAGTGCACGTTAAAGAACCCCAGGTGGTCGAAATTTCCGGAGCCCTTCACTACGGCGTCTCTCATAGCCTGAGTCGCTTTGGGACGTTGAACCCACATAAACTATAAACCAGAAGGAAGTTGTGAAAAAATGAAGAGGGCTGTAGCGTACGTAACTACTCTTCGAAGTGACACGGCACGGCTTTTCTTGACCAATGCAAGTTTATTTGTAGGTATGAATATGCTGCGAACTGCGCCGTCAGGGTCACGTGTGCCTCCTATCTCTCTGCTATCGTTTGCGCCGAAGACCCCGCGCGCCACTCGACAACCCCATTTCTTTCCTCCTCCTTCTTTTCCTTGGCTATAAAATCGCAAGCCATCGAATAGACGCCGGCCACTTGCCCCGACTGCTTCCCTGGTTTGGTTCGTCCCGGCGCTGCCGCCGGCCCGTTGCTACTGAATACAGCTCTAAGTAAGCAGGAAATTTCCACTAGAGATTTATGTATGATGTGCCTAAAACAAGTATACCTATACCTTATACTGTGTACTTTCTAAAACAAACATAAAAAGCGCCATTTTATAAAAAGTTTTCACAAAAAGCACCAGTGACCAAAACCTTGAAAAGCACCAGTGTGGCTAGAATGATCTGAAGGTTGCTCTAGGGTTAGAAGTAGCAGCAGATCGGCGAGGACTGTAAGCATTACGGCCATTTCGCACGCTATGTGCATGAGCAGAGGGCGTATTGCAATTGTTCAGCGCGTTGAATGTACGAAAGAAACGGGCGGCAGTGTTAGTAGTCTCGAGAAAAAGTCATACGCCAAACTTGCTGCCATCTGTCGCCGAAAACTTAGACGGAAGAACAAACATTGCGTCATAAGCTGGCTTTGAACACTAAGTACCAAGGACAACGCTGTTTCTTTTCTAATAATAAAAACAGGTGCGATGTAGTATTTCAGTGCAAAGGCTAAGGTCGTATGTCTCGGTTTAATGGCGTAAGCATACCGCTAGAAAGCCCGTGAATGTTGTACTATTTTGCCCATTCACATTCACCTGTTGGAAGCCAATATATGGAGCATCGTCTAATATGAGAGAATAAAAAGAACGATTTAGAATGCAACAAAAATCACCTTAGAAGCATTAACTTTGAACTCGCTCAAGCGTCTGTCGCCACGGCCTGGACCGAACGCGGGACATGGCCTCAGCTGCCGAATTTCATAGCCACGAGCCACCATAACGGGTGAAAAACAGATAATTCTAGTGGCTTGAAAGCAGATTTATAACTCAGGTACTAATTTTAAGGACTTCGCGACTACTGCAGTTTTTAAACACTTTAAATACCTCATTCATTTTTATAGGTCTGCTCTCTCGTGGCATTACCATATGCCAGAATTTCATAATCGGCGCTCGTTTGAATGCTTAGCACACACGAAATTCATGATTCTCAATTTAATCCTGTATTGCGTCATTATTTTAACCTTAATACTTGTACATTTCTTTTGAACGATACATGAATTTCTAGCAGAGTGCAGGATGATAAGAACGCATTTTATTCTTTTTTTTTTCGAAACCGTACATTGCCATATTTTTGAAACTTTGATGTCTGTTCTTTCATTTTACGCATCTACAGATTTCAGTAGAAATGAAACTGCCTACTCTTGCATATCTGCTTTTTTCCCGAACTTTTCTCGTACAAAACTTAGCGTCCGTAATAAAGTTATTCCACATAATTTAGCTTTGACACTTTCTCTTAAGTGCAAAAAAAATGCCCTCATTAGAGCGCGACTGTCCGATGAAACCACTTCAGCCTTCTTTACATTTTCGAACACCACTACAATTGCTTCGGACCAAGCTCTAGCTCTGCCGTAGGAAGAAGCCAATGCATTTCATATTGCATGCGAAGTTCGCGCAAAGAAGCTGAGAGGAGGCGGTCTCTTTCGATGAGAGCTTTCGACTTATTTCACAGCGTAAGGTCTTTTAACTTCAGAGCAATGCTAATCCGGCAAACAGAATGTGCAGGGATCTGTTTACCGCTCCATGATCCCGTTACTTGCAAACAATGATCTTTCGGAGGTACGGTGTAGTGGTTTGAGCATCGCATGCGTGACGTGCGCGATTCGATCCCGGGAACCCACCGGTGATGCAATGTAGGTACAAGCTTTCCCCTGGCCTGGTGCTCGGGTTCTTTAGGGTTAAATGTCTGGGAAATGGGTCTTTTACCCGATCTTTAGTATAGCGCCGGGCTTGTGGTAGAGCATCCGCCTCGCATTCAGTAGGTGGTGAATTCAATCCCCGTGGCCGTCGGGCACCCATGGATTTTCCGATGGGTAAAAATTTCCTCCGGTCTGGTTCACTGTTATTCTGGGATGAACTGCTTAGAATAAGGTCTTTGGTCCCTTCGCCCTCACTCGAAGACATATCTGCACGAGACCGAAATCCGCCTTGTGCGGCAAAGCCCATAGTAGGGCCTGTTCAAGTTCAGAGCGATAGAATTTGTAGGAGCAAACTCCTTTCCCAAGTCATCTATCCTAAAACCTGAGCACCAGTCCGGAGGATAACCTTGTATCAATTTGAAGAAACCCGTGGGCAGGCGCCTGACCGTGGGAGTCGAGCTCACTTCCTTCCATAGCCTAGGCGGATGCTCTGCATGGACGTAAGATCCTTGGCGCCACCTGATAGTACATGTTTACATGCCAGAAATATAAACAGGGCATTTTCTCTGTGAGCAAAATGGTTGCCAGCACTTACAATCACTCGCCGCCTTCTCCGGAAGCAGAACCACCACACCGCTCCAGATGCCACTGCGATCACTCCGATGACAATGGCCACAATCTTTCCGGTAGACAACAGCGGCTTTTTCCGGACGTGTATCCCTGCATATTATCGTCAGACGCGGCACTTGAACTAATGTATGAACAGTCTTTGTGAAAAATATGCAGCCCAAGGGGTTTGCCTCCAAGCCGTGCAGCGGAGCTCTTAAGCACATCTGACAGTTCTAAACTTGGGAGCGTGGAGGGCTTAGATTCCTCCTGCCTTCGTGAGATTAGGGTCCCTGAGTATGCAAGAGGAGCCGCACTGCAGGGCTCAGAAGCAGATCCCTTGGTATACTTTTGACAAAGACTGTACATGTCTACTGCATCAATAACATATAATCAACTGCTCGTCAGTAGACAGCCCCGCAATAAAACCCTGTAATCATTTTTTCCTTTAAATTTTTTCATTTATCTTTAGTTTCCACAATGCAAAAAATTTTGAAACTGTTCGATGTATTTTATTTTTTAAATTGGTTTAAGTCCGTTATACTCAAGCGGCACGAATCGGGACACCTTATTTTTAATTACATTTTAGAAAACCCCACCGTGCTGTTGTTGGCTGTCTCCTGGACGTGGAGGAGGGTGGTGGAGTTGTGGGTGAGTGGTGGTAGGAGGCTTTTTGGAGCGTGTGGCGGGTGGCAGCTTCGGACACAGAGACACCGACATTTTCGCCGAATTAGTGCTGTGCGCATAACGCAGTTAAAGCAGTTACGACAGGCCTGCGCTTCGCAATAACCTGGAATTTAAAATTCAACGGTGTAATATGTGGCTAATATATCTTACCTGTCTCGTTCACCGAGGTCTCAATGTAATCCCGTAAACCTGTTAGCGTGAACGTTGTCTACTACAATAATAACAGTCTAGCTGCTAACCCAAGTATTTGGGCGTTCTATTTGCAAACAATTTATCCTCGTCCGATCACAGTACTTCGTTTTCAGCCAAGTGTGGAAAATTGGTGGAAGCATGGTGGTGACTTGATAGAGACTTGGTGGAGACATGGACAGGTCAGTACCGGTGATCCATGTCATGAGGGGTAATGCAAAACTGAGGCAACGGATGAAGAACAGATATACTCGTCATAGCGCCTGTGGTGTTTATATCTGTTCTTTGCCCGTCGTCGTGGTCTTGAACTACCCTTTGTGCCATGGACCTTAAAGATCAGAATTTCGTCCCCAAACTTGTGAATTTACTACTTTGGCTATTCGCATAGTATGTTTCACTTTCGTTTCAGGTCTCCTCAACTACACACCTCTTCTGCGCGATTTCCCTATCGCTGTCACGGTTACTATTCAATGGTGCCTGAATTTAACTATTTACCCTGCTACTTGTTAGCCTCCATCGCTATATATGTCCTGTACTGCTGACAAAAGACAAGTCTTCTAACAAACGATTCTAGTACTGATTAAAAACACTGTTCCCGCCTTTATCATTGGCACTGGTGACGTCGTTGTTGACAATCATCAATCGATGTTCTTTAGCTACGACCACAAAAGCGGGGTTGACCAATAGCAGTGAAGTGAAATAGTGCTTACAAAACACGACCCGAGGATTTTACTGTTTTCTTACCATGCCCATTGTCCATCTTTAGGCCGCTAACGATGGATGCGAATGCAAAACGCTTCCGCGTCGTTTCTGAATAAGCTGTGCCTTCTGACTTGAAGGTAGAAAATTAGTTTAATTTTTTATATAATTAGTCTTTTTTACGCTCGGCAGTTTTTTTTTCTGAACCGGCTTATATGAAACCAGAGGAGCGTAGAAGTTGAGAATATGTCTGCCTCGGCCAGCGTAGCCACGCCCTGAAACGTGGCAAATCCTGTGATTCAGCTACGCCCATGGTTTCGCTCACTATCTATGTAGCACTGACTCCTAGGGTGCTTTCTCACTATCGGACAGTTCAGAGGCGAACACTCGGGAGAAAAAGCGCCTCGGCAGTTTCGTTTTTAGGCCAATTTTTTGCACTGCTTTAGGCTGCTTGCAGTGAATAGGAGCTTAAACTCACGTACTGTGTTTGCATGTTCTTGCATGCTCTTCTCATTACAAGTTAGCCAGAACAACTGTGTTTGTGATGCTGATGCACACGCATATGCGTGCAGGCTTTCTGGACTCAGCGGGTGTTTTTAAAAGGGTACTGATGTAACCGATGTTATTTGTATCATTCCCAGGGTTTCCGCATCTTTGGGGCAGGATTTGATGTCGGCTAAACTGCGAACGTTTCATCCAACGATTTCCCTCCGTGGAATGGCCAACCATAGAGCCGAAAGTAATTGTCTTCTAGCGGAAATACTGTGCAATTAAGAACGCTTTTCTCCGAAGTATTTGCTGTTGCATATACATTCCAATTTTTTTTTTCTGAATAAAACCATACCTTCCCAAGTTTTGTTCATATTTTGTCTGAACACATTGCTTTCGAAGGAAAAAAATTCACAAGGCAAGAAACAATTTACCTGAGCTCATACTGTTATTATAAAGTGTACTTAAACTGGGTTTATTTTGATGTGTTGCATTAAATTTTAAACCGTGCAGCTGTTGGACCAAAAACGTTAACGGAAAGCCACAAAATACGGGAAATGTTTCCACGGTAGGAAAAAGGTTAATTTCCAAGCCTTTAACGAGTTCCACTTATCCTTATTTTCCGGCGGTGCGGAAGTGTATGAGTATTCAAAACGGTCCAGTCTCTTCGTTTCAAGGGAACAGAAAAGTTTACGCAGCCGCTGACGTAGACTGTGCGTCAGCGCCTCGAGCACTAGCTGACCTCCATGCTAACACCAGGATGCAGCTGCAAGTGGTCGTAGCGATAACATCTTCTTATACGGTATATGGTTACGACACAGCCCGAGGTTATTCAAAATATCGTAACCGCATGTCTCTTCCTGCTTCGGCAAGTATACTCCACTCGTAGACAGGATCGGCTCAGTGAGCTTAGCGTAAAAGATAGAATGATCGAACTGCGCTCACGTTTACGATTAGCCAGCAGTGCTGGTAGGTTCTTGAGTGTAGCATATATTTCCTTCACCAATAGCAACGTGAGTAGAAATTAATGAATTAGTGGACGGCCAGTTGGCCAGTCAATTTATAAAACTGTAAAACGGTTATAAAAGTTACTTTGACGGGAAGGTCATAAAACATTTCTCGGCTCGACTTTGCACGTTCGAGGCTTAGTGTTGGAGGTAACGATAGGCAAACTTACAGCTGTCGGAGTAGTTCGGCTGGTACTGACGCCTCATGGAGTCTTCCCAGTCTATGCCGTCGGCGCACGTCAAGTCCAATAGGAGGGCGATACAGACGCCCCCAAGTGTCGTCCACGTCCGAGGATCCATGGTTCCAGTTCTGAACGATCAGCTGTTTTGTGGAAACCTGCGCAATGGAATTAAAAAAGCCGTAAAGCTTTCAGAAATATCCTGTGGACCTTGTTTAGTCCATAACAACAGTTCATTTGCCGTGTTTACTGTGAAAAGGCTTCTTCTAAAGCGTTCTCATCGCCTGACACGCACGAAAATTGCCACCGGGAAGATATACAGCCCAAATTGTCGCTTAAAACTTGGCGCTTATTAATGCGAAAGATTATATGGCCTTATAAGGAAGGAGTTCTGTTCAGGCTCGCTATCATTTGCGGTAGTTGTTACATAGTTACAAAGAACAAAAAATTCCGCTGGTTCTAATTTTTATGGACTTGAGATAGTGTTTGGCACCCTCCGGTTTTATATTTTTTTTTTCAGAAAACATTGTTGTCCGCGAAATCTATATTCCCTTTTGGCGTCTTTTCTGCATAAGCGCCATTTGACCTATTAGTTTCCTCCGTGTACTCTTTCTGTGCCTTCTTGCCTCGGCAGTACGCAAAATTCATTACTTCCACCATTGCTTTGGAACTTTCTACTTTATGATCTCTTAAACCTTCCTGGTCCTCGCCTATCCACATTGAGGCATATGCAGACATCATTATTCTTGCCTCTTGTAGACTAGCCGCGAGTTGTCAACGCTGGGTTCAAATGTTATAACTTTAATCCATAACTGGTGTACCACGTATCGCGTTCAGTTAAATGCAGAAAATTGTTAATATGTTTTATTTTTTAATAGAGTTCCGGCGTTACACAAACGTAAGCTAACTATTCGACTAGACACTTACTGTCTGAAGTGTCAACCGAGTATTAAATTATTAGGCGTTGTTTTTGACTCTCATTTAAGCTTTATTCCTCATGTTAACCATTTGCAAACTAAAATTCTTGCATATACCACCAAGCTCCTTAATTAGTTCAATTTACATTTTCGTGTTTCTTCTTCTTATATGTGCCAAATTTATCATCAGGTTATTCTTCCCACAGTTACATATGCTGCCCCAGCTTCGGGGCTTCATTGTCCCCTTCCCCGACTACGAGATCGTGTCTTATCGCTTCAACGAATCGCACTTCTCGCTCTTACTGGTGCCTGCAATGCTACGCGAACCGCTGCTCTTCATGTTCTCAGAAACGTTCTTCCATTGCCTATCTATTGATAGCCTATTTACGTGCAGAGTTCATGCGCCTTTATCTCATCACTCGCTGGTGCTGCTTTTGTTGTTCTTAGCCCAACGCAAAATATTGTATACGTTCATCGTCTCTCTTTAGAACCACTCTCTATAGTGCATAATCCGCTGAGCTTGTAGCCTTTCATTCCATTATTTCTTAAGCTATTAATAGCCTTCCCTTTACACCCGTTCATTTTTACATTGATCCCCTATCTCTGCTTTCTGACTTGTCTTGTCTTCAGTTGCATTTTTTAACCCGACAATTATTTCCATCAAGAAAGATCTCTATCGTTTGTCTCCTCTCGCCCCATTTGTTTTATTTCACATACGGGGTCACACCTGAATTTTCGGTAACGAGTTGGCCGACCAAGCTGCTGCTAGTGCCGGGTAATACGGCAATTTACACACTCATGCCCTTTCATGCGGTTGCGTACGTTCCTGGTTACATCGTTCTTCCCTTCATTTATGGCTCACTTTTTCGCGCCAGAATAGTGGTGGCATCGAGCTGTCCAATACTATCCCTGATAAACTCAATATTCCCCCATTTGTCTACAGATAAATCCTCTTACTACTTTACTCACTTGGCGTGGTAGATTCGCCATTATTAATATTCAGTTAATAAGAAGTATAAAAACAGCCACCGCGGTGGCACAGTGGTTATGGCGCTCGGCTACTGACCCAAAAGACGCGGGCTCGATCCCGGCCGCGGCGTTCGAATTTTGTTGGAGGCGAAATACTAGAGGCCGTGTACTGTGCGATGTCAGTGCACGTTAAAGAACCCCAGGTGGTCGAAATTTCCGGAGCCCTTCACTACTGCGTCCCTCATAGCCTGCGTCACTTTGGGACGTTCAACACCATAAACCTAACCAAGAAGTTTAAAAAGAAAATTCGGAGTACGACCATATGAAGACCAGTAATATACACCGAGCCCAATACGTCACCAGTTATCGTTATAGAAATCACTTCATACGCAGTAGTCGGCGCAGAAACTCCAAGTAAGATTTTACAAGCCGATAAAGCGCACGTTACAGAAACTGATGAAGGAAAACGTTTGTACCCCGACTTCGCAGCAGCGCACGTGTCTAGGAGCGAGTTCCGCTTGCAGGACAGTTATAGCTTCGTTATCTTGAATTCTTTCACTCTGACAAACAGGATAAGATAACACATATGGTCTGTATTTGTAGGTTTTTGTTGCCAAGACAGGAAAAACCCTCACATTCACAGTACTCAAATCACACAGTATTTCAGGCTTCAATATCGTCATAACTGGGCTCCACTGATAAGAAGTCACCTGGAAAGCCATGGAAGCCAACACGAAAGACATCTGATAAGAACGGGCCTCCTGGTAACGGAATTTCGATGTTTTTCAGACTCGCCAACATCAGCAGGAAAGCTTACACTATTCAGGTGTAACTGAAATTCAGGGACCAGAAATCAGAGCGATTATGGGCGGTCAGGTCATGTAGTTCCTTGTTTAAGAAATTAAGCCTTTAGGTTTGTTTGTTTTTTTACCTCAGCACTTCGTTTCCACTCATACCATTTCTGGTGCCTCATTTGACACCCTAGTCTTGTAGAAACACCGGCTGCTATTGTTGACAACATCTGCAGCACATTCCGGTAAAACCATCATCATTAAACTATTACAATTCCCATTACAACTCGCATTGCCATTACAACCTCGTCGTGTTCGAAATTCTGTCCGTAGAAGCCGTTGAAATGTATGCCAGAAAGACAAACTAGGACCACATGCGTTCCGCTGTTAAAGTTATGTGACATTCACAAAAAAAAATCACTAGAAATTTTGTGCTTTGCCTTTACATGGGCTTGTGGATGTTTCTCACCTTCGTTATGAACAGGTATAAATGATTTTTTGGCGCGCAAATCGACGCTGCCGTCTGCAGGCAACAGTTAAGGCATATTTTTTGGATTAATGTGGACCGACTGGGGTTTTTTTAACTTGCAGAGGCCAAACCTCAACATGCGATCGTTTCCGTATTCCGCTTCGAACCGGTTGCGGCTGCGGGTTTCGAGCGCGGGACCTTGTACGTACGTACATAGCAGCGACCGCTGAGTCGCCGCGATGGATCACAGCCTATTTGCGACCACGCTGTCCTTACTGCCTTAGCGTCCAACCTATAACAAGAAGTAGGCTTCTGTAGTTCCTGTAACAGTTATTCAACGCGGCATATGGTATAATAGTCCTCTGCAGAGTGACCTAGCTCAACTCATGTCTCAAGCCGTAGCCAACGTCACTGCAAATCGGCAAGAAAGCAAACAAGAAAAACACTAACTCCAACTACGCTTTCAGAAATGACACGTAGAGGATGTTTACATACGTGTTTCAAGACGACTTCGATCTCAATATAGCTCGACGACGAGACGAAGCGAATGCGCTCATTTCCAGTAACCACGGCCGACAGTCCACAGGCGTTCGCTTTCAAGGTGGGCAAGCGGGTAACACTAGACGGCTGCCGTCGCACGAAGCACCCCCGCCGGCCGGCGAGCCGTTATCAGGGCGTCAATAAAGGGCGAACAACAGCGCGTGGGAAGCCCAGAGCCTGCAGCCGCGCTGAATGTGTTATCTCCGCCGCACTTTGTTCTTTTTCGCTTTAGTTATTCTGATCTGTTGACGTTTATTAAAAGGAAAGAGGGAAGAGTGCGTCACCACGCGACGTGTACACGTCATATGCTCAACCTGGCGTACGTGTTCTCCGCGGGTTAGAGTTTGCGCCGGAACTTGCGTGCAGATATTACTCTATGCAAGCAATGAAGCCGCAAACGTGGAACTCTTTTCCGCGCACTGGCCTGCAAGGAAACATTGACGCTATGAGTGTTTCAACTTTTGTGATTTGCTTAGCCAACCGTAATATAACATTAATAACAAAGGCGCGGCGGTTCGGGAATCGAAGCCGAGGTCACCGCGGCCGCCCAACAGCTGGGGAACAGCTTTTGAGATCACCCTGCATTCCTGTAGTGAATGGCGCAATGTGCTTCATCATGCGCCATGCGGTCATTTCACAGCAGCTGTTCTCCTTATGCAGGGCACAGCTATAGTGATGGCCTCGTAGGATAGATGCTACAAAAGTTGTGAAAAATAAAAAAACATCCATCGATTCGTTGTTTTAACGAGATAGCGTCCAGCAGGCCATGTCGCAGAAAATGCTGTGTTGGCGACTGTTGTCGGCGTCACGGATCGTGAGCGAAAATACTACAAAAAATTCGCATAGAAGGAACCTAGGAGGCAGGTGGGCCACTTGGGTCATGTTACCTTGTGAAATTATCACAACCTGCCCATCGTATTGTGAGCAAACCGCGCACCATGTCAGGCGGCAGTTTAATTAATGATATGTCGCGAAATGTTGCTCGAAAAACCAACCTGGGTCGTACAAGGCCCAGCGGTGGCAACATCTAAATGACATCGCAGGGGCTGTGGCGCATCGCTTAACCGCGGCCGCACTGAGCCAGGACGGGTATGAGGACTCCCAGGGGTCTACAAATGCTAAGTAGAGAATGACCAATTCTGCATATATGGGCATTAGCCCATTACCGTTATCGCGTCATGCTCTTAAGGCGCAGCTTAAGTGTTCCCTCGGAATTTCCTTGCACGAAACCCGCAACGTGTGTAATTCAATCGGCAATGTTTAAACTTTTCCTGCTCGTCAAAGTTCCATGCAGGTGTACGGTTGTTAACTGCCTGGCACTCATTCGCCGTTCCGAAATTGAGCAGAAAACTAGAGTAATTTTCGGGCTGTGACATATTACGACTTTTAATAACGGAGTAATTACTCATTAGCATTCACTCGAGCGCAGCCACACGGCTGCACAGTAATGCTATACAGCTTTAACCGCTCCGCGGTGGCTCAGTGGTTATGGCGCTCGGCTGTTGACCCGAAAGACATGGGTTCGATCCCGGCTGCGGAGGTTGCAATAGTTATTGCGCAGGAACAGCTTACGGACCAGTTGCCTTTGGTTACCCTAGCGTAAGATATCCTCGATGCCCAGTGCTGCGTCGTAATCAAGTTGTCTCTGTCATCTTTCACAAAAACAATCAGGTTACACCTACTCTTCTGGAGGTAAAAAAAAACGACCTTCACCAATCAGGGCTACAAACAATGTGCCCACCGAAAGTTTTCGGAAAGCTGAGAGAATAATGACTCGGAAGAGTAGTGCGGAGGACCCGTGTTTTTGTCCAAGACAATGCGCCCACATACTCTGTCGCCTGTTGAAATGTTAAACTTGTGACGCGTTTCTACTTTAGTACCACCCGAGCCGCTTTCTGAACGATCGCCGTGTTTACGTAAGAGGTATGCAGAAGGAATATTTTAGGGCCGATCATTTGGATTGTTGCGGAGTGAATGCGACAGTATTCTTCTTTCACTCGCCAATCTAATCAATTCTAATTCTATTCCGATTCTGAATGTATCACAATTCTGGCGAAAGAGGAGATGGGAACGGTTGGCAGGAGGCAGGCGGAGAGATGGAAATCCCTCTAAGCACAACCTGCCAAGGCTGGCAGGTGGAGACTTTACAGAGACTTCGATGCCGCCGGACAGTTTAAGCCTCCATGGCCCTCCTAATGTTTCGCAGTGAAAAGAAAAAAAAAACGAAGAGACAAGCTCCGCACCAAGGGTATGACGCGATAGCGTTAATGGGTCTTTTCGGCGTCTTCTTTTCGCATCGCTTCGCAGACATGGATACTATGCTTTCTTTCACAATAACATAACGCTTAACCTACGCTAAAGAGTACAATGTGACAGCAGTAGAGATCCCTCCCGTGCAAGTAATCTTCCTCGGTCGCCTAGGTTCTGCCTGCATGCCGATATATGCAGAAGTGGTCATTCTCTACTTTACATTCTTAGATAGCGGGGACATCTCATGCCACTCCTGGGGCCTTGGCGTAGCGTTTAAGCGACGCGCCACTACTCCGGAAGGTGGCTGGCTGTTCCAAAGAAAGCCACCGGTGAGGCCTGTGAGACCGACGTTTCCCTTCCCGAGCAACCACTTGCGCCGAGTCATTAATTTGCCTCCATGGTAGGCAGTTTGCTCACAAAGCAGTAGACAGGTTGAAACCTGAAACTGTGGGCAAACTGTGATGACGTCACAACGTCACGTGACAGAGATGGCAAGTGGGCTCCGTGCTTTCCCGCTCACAACGCCTAACGACGGCGCCGGATTTTCTGGACACTCTACTTTTCTCGTCCTCATCTGTCCCAAGGCGACAGTGATATCTCCCTCGCACATGCCCCAACAATAACTGTTTCTGGTCATAACCCATTAGGCCAGAAACAACCCATCCATCTATCCGCATGTTCCTTGTGGCTGAGGCCAACCTGGGCAGCATTAGCTTTGTCCAGCAGGTCAAAGCTTAAGCATTCGGCCTCGAATAAGACACCAGCATCGTTTAGACTGGACCGCGCCCATCTTAGTGTTGTCGCTCCAAAAATTAAACGCCTAACGGGGGTCGCGTAATTCCTTCCTATCCCAGGATTCCGAAACCGTCAGGCTGCACTTCGGTCAGAGTCCACGGCCCGCCCACCGATCTTTCCGTATTGACGAGATCGGGAGTGGACTGCTAGTAACCCCAGAGGAGGCTGGTTTGAACCGTGGCGAGGAGCGCCAGAAGCACTTCAACCCGCCAGGAACCTCACCACCTCCCATTCTCGCGGGGAGGAGCAGCCTTAACCACTCGTCCATGAGGGTGGTGATTACATAAGGTTATAAGGAAGCTCATATACGAGCAAGGTGTAGTCTTATACATGCTCATCGATGTGTTAAACTCTGTAGAGTTACATCTTGCACGGTGTCACTGCCGTAATCGTAGCGGGCGTCAGCCAGTACTGGAGTCCTGGTTTATACTGCGACGCCAAAATCGGCCTACCTGGTCCACATCCCTAGAAATAGCGCTCTCTGCACCGCCCAATTCTAATCCCAATTGTCAAGCCCATGTTGGCGAGGTACTGTTTTTGACCGGCAAAAGAGAGAAGGAGACAGACGCAACTTTGTTAAAGAGGTTTGACTTTCAGGGTGACCTTATTCCAGAAGCTCAGCGCTGGCTGCGGTGCCCCATGCATGGCGAACAGCAGAAGCAGAAGCCAATTGAACTGCTCTACGCATCAGGGCTAGTCAGTTGTTCATCATGTCACCCGGCAAACAGATATCCGACGGTGTCTTGTGGTAACAAAGCAGACCCATGCCCAGCTTTCTAAGACATTCGGCAGCTTGGGACATCTGTTCGCCGCCAGCAGAGATTCTGTGCGAGCATGGTGATTATCATGGCTGAGTCTTCCTCTTCACTGCAAACCCTGACCTATCAAATACATTGTCCTTGATTTCATAAGATCAGCGAACCTTTTTTTTCATTTAGTTACGCATCATCGTTATCCATCATTACATACCCTTTTATGCCCTGAGGCAATAAACATCGTTTAAAAAATACATCCTGCACTCGCGCCGCCTATTACCAATCGTCATAGAGAATTGATCGTAAATCTCTATTCGCCGGAAAGAGTTTGGTGCTAAGAGAGCGCCTTTAGTGTTCGAGAGTACATAGCCCTCAACGACTTTGGCTGTCTACTCCACCGCTAGAAATTGGGTTCTGGGGTCAGAGCTAGCCAGCACGGTCTCCCAGAGCTCAAGAGAAGAAACGGTAACTAGGTCCATCGGGGGTGGCTCTATTTTGTAATCCGATAGGATGTGATAGTAGTTGGCTCGTTGGTCGCAGTGTTTACAGTTCCGGTTGTACTGAGCAGGATAAATGTGCGCAAGGAGTGATGGGGTGTGTATCGATCTCGTCTGTAGACGACGCCACGTAACCTCTCGTTCTTTAGTCAGGCTTTTGTGCGGAGGGAGGAAAGTTCTCCTCTCTCATTTAAAATGATGGTTAGATCATGATACGTGATCATGGAGTCCTCCGTTAAATTCGGGGAGCCAGACTTATCCACTCTCCGATACACGAAACCTCGGACTTTATTGTAGTCTGCCTCGTTCCCCGGATTCTCCGAATGGGCTAGGACCCATATCGATTCGGAGTAATTTGGTGAGTGTCTCGTGGCGTTAAGGATTTGAAAGGGGATTTTCGCAATTCGCTCTCTTGCGAAATTATTGATAGCCATTCTAGAGTAGTTTATAATGGTACCCTCTTGCGTACACGCTTAAGCGCAGGCAATTGCTGCTTCTACCGTTTCAGAGGATTTGGTTTTGATGGTTTCCGAGACGATGTGGTCATCGTTCTCATTCGCAGCAACAATTGCAAAGATTCTCCCATAGAGAATCATTAGGCTGTGCCAAAAATTTTGCATTCCCGGGGCGATTTTGTGCGTTCAGCGCCTCGCGGCGCATGGTGGTAGCTGTGCGAACTATAAGAGTTTGTCCTCATTTCCTGGGCTTCTCCAAGGAAAAGCAAAAGCATCCCAGAAACGAACGAAAGTAAAGCGGATAGCTGAGACTAGAAAATTTGAAGGGACAGGGTGACCGTGGCTGGGAAAAGACTTGAGAACATTAGGAGAGACCTTTGTCCTGCAGCGGACGTAGTCAGGCTGCTGATGATTATCATTACAATCGTTATCGTAATCACTCGGATTTGGGGGGGGGGGGGGCAACCTCTACTGCGTCCATTTCTTTGCCTATTTTGCCTTTGCGGCCATATAAATCGACATGAATCCCACGACCACAAATGTCACATCATCGAGAGTTCCAACCTCGCGGTGTACATGCTGTAGGTCCACATTAATAACGTTCTCAGTGGAAAGTAGTTCGACGCTGAGTTTGCTGTCTTGATATTCTACGATACTGATGTCCATGGTGACTACGTTAGATCGGTGTCTCGACTTTACGGCGTCATGGGGAAGTCAAGGCGGAAAGCTGGGCTAGTCAGCTGTTGACCATCTTAAAAAGCTACAACTTAAGACGACGACGAATCCTTGTGCTCGCTTCTATATTTTTTTGACCCCGCCTTAAGCGCTAGTCCTTTCTTTTTTTATAAACGAGATTTATTGCTTAAGGGCATCAATGGTCAGCAAGGAAATTGGAGATTTGGTGCCTATTTGTATACTTATTTGACACCACAAAGTGAGCTAAAATAGGTTCATCAGGTACAGGATACCCGCTGCGCCCTTCTGACAGTTTATGTCGAGCTCAGTCATTGAATCCCTGCCTGCTCAAGTATTTTCCGCTATCATTCATGCCATCACGCGCAACATGATCAGCATTCTTTAGTTTTCAGAGTCTCCGCAGCCGATTATAAGGATGCATAGATATTTAGCAACTATGTGACTACGACGCAAGCTTTCGCAACATCTCCCAACTGGAATTTCCTCCTTCCCCGTCTCCTTTCTCCATCCTTTCCATGGATAAATTTATTCATCATTCACTCTTTTGCTCTGTGCTTGTCACGGGCCACGAGCCATCTCCGTAGACAAAGAAGAAGAAGAATGGCAGGCTGATGTCTACCGCGTCAACGGCAGCAGGAGACGTCGCTGAAGTAAGCACGCCGTCACTACATCTCGTACCAAATCCGTCTCATACTGAGCCCGCGTGTGTCACACAGAAGTGGCCGTGGGTTCGGGCATATAAGGTCGTTTAAGGCTCATACATACTGCCAACGCAGGGGTGGCCGTTCTCGAAAGCGGTTGCAAAAGCTTCGCACTCTTCAAGGTTCCTTTGGTGTTGGAGGGCTAAATTTGGGTCTCTAATTGCTATTTTGTCAAAGTATTCTTTCAGTACTTTACACTGTCTTCTAACTTGCCGGAGGATGGCTTGTCTGTTGGTCATATTGTAGACTGCTCTTTCAGCAAAGGAAAACCTCAAGTATAATTTTGCATGAGCTCCTGTTCAGCTTAACAGATATGCTCAGGTGATGTCAGAGGTAAGTGGCGCATGGTCTTGAGAGAAGCGAAAATTTTTTTCGACCTTACTCATTGGCTCAAGCGACGTCTTGCAACCAAGCGATACCATAGCCATGACAGAACACTAAGATCGAATACAATAGAATTGTAATAGTACGATAATAGAACTGCGTACACAGCGTATTGAGCGTATGATGCAGACAAGCTGCGAACCGCAGTATATAGACTTGTATTGGCTTTTTTTATGCCATCTCTTCATTTCAAAGTTCCTAATTCATCTTGTATGCTATCTGTGGTTCCACATTACAGCAACGATTACAGCAACCGGAAGAAGACGCGGTCGTCCGCTACGACTTCCCTCTGGGAGCGGTTGTGGTGATCTGGGTGATCGGTGTGCTAGTCGGGGCCGCTGTGGGCTCGCTGGGCTACGTGGTCTTGTGGTATGCGTTAGCGGAGGAACCCATGACCACAGCGACGACCACCAGGACCGCAACCACGACGACCACCACCCCGACTAGCAGGCCACTAACAGCACCACCTGCCCCGCCTACATTTGCACAGCTTCCGGTCCTTCAATCATTACGACCTGAACATGCGCTACCAACACCCAAGCCTCGCAATCTCTGTTACTCGAAAGAGTGCCAGGACCTGGCGGACTACTACCGGAGTGCCCTGAATCCCCTGATTTCGCCATGCTCCAACTTCGGCGCGTACGTGTGCGGACTCTTCCGTGAGGACATGAACAGCGTCTACAACAAGGTACGCCATGCGACGAGTTGTCCACGTGTCTTGAATAATTTTGATCCCCCGCCCACGAGGCAGGAGCTCAGGAATGGGGTGAGAGGGAAATGTTGAAGGCGGTCAAGGCCCAAAGCGCCACCCTCTGAAGTTATAGTGCCACATATGTCCTGGCCCTCGTTCTTTGTTATCTCGCTCACTTTACACTTCTACAGCGACAGCTGTTAAAGACTTGTTTCCCGCGGTTCCTCGGCGTCGATGTTGTCGGTGTAGCGCACCGGGTGCAATGCTTCGCGCTAATTTCTCAGAATGTAGCGACGTCATGCATGACGCCATGACAACGCGGCACGCTGAATGGGCATGTTAGAGTGACGTGACGCACGACATCCTGACATCGCGAAACGATGATTGACTTCGCACGGCCTCATGACATCGCGACGCACTGATCAGCCAGAATTCCATTCACTGATTGGTCCCAGCACAATGGTGTCACGATTGGCGTCATTGTATTCCATATGCTTGGATACAAATGGATGGATAAGTGACCGTGCGTTACTATGAGGTTTCAGTACCCAGAGTCACAAAGCAATGCTAACTGGCATCAAAATTTCGCCCGAGACCAGCTATACCGGAAATTCGCTTTACCACTGGGGTTAAAATGTTCGTTCAATTCTTAAACGCAATAGAGTTAATACGCCCATACTCCAGAAATTCTAGTGTCGTCCGCAGTGTCTTCGTCGGAGGCGGCGTTGAGAGAAAATGTAGGTGGCCCATCTGTCACATTGGTCACTAGATCTTGTCGCCTAATCGCAGCCTACAAACCGAACTGTGAGCAAACAGCCCACCGAGGCAGGCGGCTTTAAATTAATGATTGGTCGCGAGAGGTTGCTCGAGAAGAGCAACCTGAGTCTCACAAGCCGCATCGGTGGAAGTGTTTGAAACAGCCACCTGCCGAGGATGTAAAGTATCGCTTGACCGCTGCTCAACAGTGCCAGGGTGGGTATGAGGACTCTCAGTGAGCTGTGAATGCAAAATGAATTACCAATGCCGCATATATGGGCACTAACCCCTTGACGCTATAGGTTAGTTCACACACACGCAGGAGGTCATTCCCTACTTTATATTCATAGATCCCCGGGAGCCCTCATACCCCTCCGGACGCAATGGTGCAGCGGCTGAGCGATACGCCACTGCCCTGCGATGGCAGGTGCTCCCAGCGGTGGGCCTTATGAGGCTCAGGTTTCTCTTCCCGAGCGACCAATCATTAATTCGGTGGTCAGTTTTTTCACTATCCGGTGGGCAGGTTGTGATGACGCCGCAAGGTCACGTGACCTAGGTGGCCCTCCTGCCCCCTCAGTTGCTATCTGGGGACCACCTGCCACAGCCATGCTCGTGGCAGGTGGTAACCGCATTCAGTACAATTACCGCATTCAGTAAAATCGCTGTTAATAATTTATGTATGCCATCAACTTTAGGCAAAAACGCTAGCCCTGCCATTAATCATGGGTGCTATTCGCATTTCGGGCGCAAAATCCTCTTTGAATCATTCCTATAGTCGGATACAACACAAGAACGAAGCGGCAGATGCCCTTCAAAGGAGGCGCTCCAGCCAATGGCGTCGACCGATTTTCACGACGCCGCGGTGAATCCGATTAAGCCGTGCTATTTCCCATTCATCCGCCACCCCCCTGAGATTTCATGCTACCAGGTCCGAGATCGCTCTAAGGGGAGAATCGGTCGACACCACTGGCTGAAGGGGCTCATTTTAGGGACATTTTCCCCTTCGTTCTTGAGTTGTCCAACATTCTCGAAAAAAATTCTGAAAATTTAAAAATTGTAAGATACTGTTATAAAAATATTGAAGGTAAAGGTACATTCTTTTCATAAGTAGCACAATCTTTCTTTTAAAGTATATTTATCGATCGCATCGAACAGTGAAGACTGCTATAGAAAGCCAATGAAGAACGCTTTTGACAATAGCAAAAACGTTAATAGCAAACAAAAAGGCAAGACTGCCTTCGGGTGATCTGTGTATATATTATTATAGGGAAATCTTACATAATATGAAAAAATTGCGTTCATCAGCGGTTTCCCGCTGAAAAATGCGTTTGTTCAGAATTCCTGAGTATCATATTAGTTTACATAGATTAAAGAGAACAGGTTTCTGGGGATTGTTCAAGCTGTGCAGACTAACATTGTCCGAACAAAATTCTAACTACACGAAAACGCAGATATTTGGAGACTACTCCATTAGTTTTCCATACTGACGTCTTCAGGTAGTTGCAAACCCAGATTTCCCCCCCCCCCCACCCCTGTCTTCAGCATGGAACTCTGAAGCAAGCACGAGTCATGACGCTAACAGCTTTAGTGTTTGGCAACGACTCTCCTCTTAATGGCGTAGAGCTTTAAAACACATTGTTAACTTCAGTTTTTTGGAGCGAGAGCTCTACTCCTTGGGGTACTACTGCCGATTTGGATGTGGATGAGACAGTGACCTTCAATACCTCACATGGTCAAACTGAACTTAACTGCATGGTGGTACGGCCCAAGCTATAGTAGTATGACCACGTGATCATATGACTGTGATCATAGCGTACCTGGCCTTGACCTTTCAACTTGACCCTTGACGTTTAATTTGAGACAGTGGAGACCATCTTAGCAGATCTTTCGCTCGTATAACTAGGTTCAAGCCACGTTGAACCCTACAGGCCGCGGTGGCTCAGTGGCTAGTGCGTTTGGCTACTGATCTGGAGCACCCGGGTTCGAACCCGACCGCGGCGGCCGTGTTTCGATAGAGGCGAAACGATAGGACGCCCGTGTGCTGTGCGATGTAAGTGCGCGTTGAAGATCCCCGGGTGGTCGAAATTATTCCGGAGCCCTCCACTACCGCACCTCTTTCTTCTTCCACTCTCTTTTTTATCCCTTCCCTTACGGCGCGGTTCAGGTGGCAGCCGAGATGTGAGACGGATACTGCGCCAGTTCCTTTCCCCAACAACCAATTTTCTTTTTTACGTTGAACCTCAGCCATTTTTTTTTACTAAGATTCCATTCTATGGCTCTTTCTATGTTCATGTTTGTTCGGCAGCAAAATTAAAACGCAATTATTGCTGTGAAAATTACATTTGAATATATTCCCGCCACTTGATTCAAACTCGTGACGTCTACACCGAAAGAGACTCCATGCCATGACTCCTGCTCCCAAGGGAATGGCGGTGTAGTACAGCCTCGGGGATCCACGAGAAAAAAAAAACTGCATCGACGCACGCAGTTTATTTTCGAAATTGGCTGGTGGTGGCAACACCCGTATTTCACTCTTTATAAGACCCCCGCTTTCAGTTCAAGTAGCGTCTTTGTCATTAGAATTCGGTAATTTATCCATACAGGCTAACTTCGCTTTATCCACAGTGTCAATTTAAAGGTGTCAATTGTGCTTGTTCCTGCTGCCTCTATCGCGGTGCAAGTCTATCAGTGCACTTACTGAGGTTCTTTGCCATCGCAAAGCTATCGATCATTCTTCCTGGAAAACAACACTCTAAGGCAACAGAGGCAGAGACAAAGATAACGACACAGACATGTGTCTCCACCTTCTTTGCCATGCCCCCTTTGTGTTGTGCATTATAGACATATAGCCGGATACGATTCAACAACGCAGCGGCTTTTCCCTGTCAAAGAACCCTCTTCCAGCCAATGGCGTTGGCCGATTCTCATGACCCTGCTAGCCCGACAATCAAGGGAGGGGACTATCCCCGACCACGAAGGAAGGGGATTATCCCCTTTGATCTGCCACTCCCTGCATCGTCGACGCCATCATCGACGCCATTGGCTGGAGAGCCTTGTTTGAGTGGCATTCGCCGCTGCATTCTTGAGTTGTAACTGACTATACAATGAAGCGGCTTTTCCCCTTAAACGGATCCCTTCCAGCCAGTGGCATCAGCCGATTTCATGACCCTGCTAGCGGGACAATACAGGGAAGAGGCTATCCCCGACAGTGGCAGATAAAAGGGGATAGTCCCCTCCCTCCATGGTCTGGGATAAGAGCGTTAACTCTTACTCATCACGTTTCTCGATTTCTTGGGGTCTGCTACCCCTATAGTAAATCGATATAGCAACCCAATTGGTGATTGACTGGCGGCGTCAGTAGTATATCGAATTGGTGATTGTTTGGCGACGTCACTTATAAATCCAAGATATCAGCCAATAATGGCAATTAGTTGATCACGTAATTAATAATCCGAGACGGCGGCCGGCTTAGGGGTGTAGCTCAATTTAGTCTCATTCATATCAATTCTAGTAAACCAAACACCTAACGCTCGTTACTTCAACGTCTTCCAGACGATGGCGGTATCTTTTTTTTTTGTTCTCTCGCAGCACTGGCGTCAACTCACCCTCGGTCTGGCGCATTTCATAATGGGAGTGTACACTGACCCTACTGTCGACGCGACACTACAGAAGGCCGGCTTGTTGATCAAAGCGTGCACGGATGTCCGGGGGAAAACCTGGTCCGCCAGCGACGACCTGAAGCAATTCATGACGAGGCTGAAGCTCTCCCTGACGGCGCCGCCCTCCGGCGCTCCTACCTCGGCCGACGCCGTGCTCAAGCTCCACGTCGAGCTGTCGTACGCGTACGGGCTGAGCGCGCTGCTCACAATGCGGCCACGCGACAACAACTCCATGGCCGTGCATTTCAACGGCCCTGGCATGCAGGCGGCACTGTCCAGGAGCAGCGATCCAGGGTTAGCGGAAAATAACTTTACCAAGTCAGTTAATGAGGCATTCTTGTCATTAGAAGCATTATTTTATTTATTTTATTTCCACCTGCCATTTTAATGCCCAATGGCAGGTGGAAAGGTGTAGAGAAGAATATCCCCCTCTTCACTTGTAGGAGAGAGTAGGAAGAGGCTGGACGGCGGCTGCCATGGTAATAAACCTCAAAAAGATTGGTGTAACGACTGTTAATGACAAGAGATGACTAAGCAAAAGTGACTACAGCCTTTAATGAGCACCTGCATGTTAAAGTATATAAGAAAATGTGGAGACAAGTACAAAAGAAGCAAGTAAAATCACGGAGAAGATCTCATGCTAACGCGTTGTCAACGCATAATGATTAAGCGCTTGCGTCATTTTCTTTTAGCACGAATACATTTACCATCTACATTCGGGCGTTTAGGCGTCCGTCATGCACGCGATTTTCTATCCGAGCATATAAATGTACCCCATTAATACGGAGCCTTCCACTACGATGGCTCAAACCTCACGGCCACACCATAACATCTATAAATTGACCTGGCGCCGGTGGGCATGGAAGGGATAGCACAGCAAGTGAGGCTTAATGTCGCCAAGCTGCGCGTTGTGTTTGAGACGTCCTATTGCAAGGTTCCGGATTAATTTCGATTACCGTGGGGTTCTTTACCATGGGTTCACCTCACGCAGCACGTGGGCGCTTTCAAATTTTGCCGTAATCGAAATGCGGCCTCCACGACCAGAAGTCAATTCCTCGACATTTGGGATCAGCTGCCGAACTACAAGGCCTCTGAGCCACCGCTGCGGGGGGTAGGCATGGAAGGATAACACATACTTCAGTGTTACCCAAGCGGCCATGAAATGTGAAGCAAAGCACGAGGAAGTACTACACGAAGAGCATGCCTTGTATACGGAGGTGTCAACCACTGCTCGATTGGGAGACGTCATTTTGTTCCTCAGCGGTTTCGTGGACCTCTGATATGGACATAAAGCTGGTAAATTTCCGCCTGAAACGATAAAAAAATTGCTGGAGTTCAAGTAGCTTGAACCTAGTTATACGAGCGAAAGCTCTGTTAAGCATGGTCTCCATTGTCTCAAATCAAAAGAAAAGGTCAAGGCCATGGGTCAAAGTCAGGTACTCAGGGTCATAGTGATATGATCGCGTGGTCAAACTGCCATAGCTTGGGTCATACCACCACGCAGTTAAGTTCGGTTTGACCCTGTGAGGCATTGAAAATCATTATCGATGTGGTGCCCACTGTCTCAAATCGAATGTCATAATAATAATAATAATAATTGGCTTTCTGGGGAAAGGAGAAGACGCAGTATCTGTCTCATATATCGTTGGACACCTGAACCGCGCCGTAAGAGAAGGGATAAAGGAGGGAGGGAACGAAGAAAGACAGAAAGAGGTGCCGTAGTGGAGGGCCCCGGAATAATTTCGACCACCTGGGGATATAAATTATTCCGGAGCCCTCCACTACGGCACCTCTTTCTTCCTTTCTTCGTTCCCTCTCTCCTTTATCCCTTTCCTTACGGCGTGGTTATGAGACAGATACTGCGTTTTTTCCTTTTCCCAGAAAACCAATTATTATATGACATTCGATTTGAGACAGTGGGCACCACATCGATAATGACCTTCAATGCCTCACAAGGTCAAATGTCAAATGTCAAAGCCAAGGTCAAAGTTCAGATCCCCAAGCTTAGGCAATACCACCACGCAGTTAAGCACGGTTTGACCGTCTGAGGCATTGAAGGTTATCGTCTCGTCCACATCGAAATAGGAGTTGTATCGAGCTTTCGCTCTAATACTTTTCTCTGTGATAGTTGTATTGGATTTTCTCGTGGCCGAGACAGCCGCAAATCTGGGCTTTCGGAATAATATTCATGTGAATCAAAATGGCATAGTTCTCATCCTGAAACCTTAAGAAAATTCTATGTGGGTTTTTTCAAGGAGGTTACCGTAAGAAGTGCAATGTATGGGTAGAATGCAAGGGCTACTGTGGGGCCTCGGTTTCAATACATGCGCGGAGTTTTTTGAGGACAGGAAAGGCGTTGTGGGAGTTGGCCACTCGAGCTCTGTCGCGCTTCACCGGCGGTTGCGAGGAGGACGAGGTTGTGAAGAGAAGGAGTGCGCGTTCATTCATCCCTGCGCGCATTACAGCTTTCGTTGACACGGCTGCGAATTTCTTTCATCGATGTGTAAGGTGTTCCCTGACATTCAGATACAAATCTTTATAGGCGGTAGGTGAAGCATGCCAATGTTTTTTCGCAAGCATTTCATATAATGGCGCACTCGGCGATTAAATCTCAGGCTTCTTCGCGCAGCACCGGACGAGTGCGGAGAAGCTTGGTGATGACATCATAGACGTGGAGATTTCAAATTTCCACTGCTTTCTCCCGCAACTTGCCGTGTCGGTGGATGCCGCTAAACAACGCTCCACAGGCGCTGCCTTGGATGGCGTGGCTTTTTTTCCTTCAAAGAAAGAGTGTCTGAGCGGTAGGTGTACTGGCACCGTAGATGACGTCTTCATGGGCCTTCCACCGCTGTGCGCTGCGGAAAAGCCTGAACGCCTCCTGTTTTAATCGGCAATTACGTCATCATTTCCAATGCTAGCCCAAAAATACTTTCCACGTTTCACCTGAAAACTCCACGTATTCGGCGCTATTAAGCTCGCAGAATCCTGAAACCTCTTCAGTTTACCTTTGAACGTTCTTATGTGTGCCGTTCACGAGTGTAAAAGCCTCGTATTGAGAAGTATGAATATAGCCTAGAGTTAATTGATGATCGAACATCTGAAATCATATCAGCGCACAAAAAGATGCGGGAAGAGCAGGAAACTATGGTCTGTGACACTTCTGTTTTAATCCGTGTCTTTTGGTGGATAATTAAAGCCTCAGACGGGTACAATGAATGTAATTGTCACCACTTATCAGTTTATTAATCACCGGTCTAAGAATTAAGGATGACTAGGACAGTACCTACGCACACCTTTTCATGCAGTGACCTCATGAGAATAGCGCATGTTGCGGGCGTTAGGGGAACCCCGATGCTGTTGGCGACTTGGACGAACCTGTACGTCAAGATGAAAATGGCCGTCGCCAACGGCCACCAGAGGGCGACCGCCATGACGGCAACGTTCACCGAAAAGCAGGTGAGTGACGGACTGCAATGTACCACGTGCCTCTTGAGCAGTTACGGCACCTTTCTACGTGCTTCATCCTAAACAGATCACGAGCAGTGTCCTCTTGGACACTAGTTTATTGAAGTGAAAGCTTCACTACGCTAGGTAAATCCGATTTCACCGTGCGTTGCCGTTTTACCTTCAAGTGAGCCAGAGATCAAGTATGGCTTTATGCCTTATTATATGCTGTCCGACATGGTGTAGCACCACTTTACCTTTGACCTTTCGGTTCGCCGGTAGAGGGCGGTCGAATAGGCAGCAGCGTTCATTGGGAGAACAACCTCTCACGATTAACCATTAATGCAACTGCCACCTGCCAGGGTGGCAGGGTGGGCGCTCTGCCTATCCAGTGTGCGGAACGCACTCAACGTTACAGCCGCCAAGCCGCGTATACCTTCCCGATACACCGCAGCCTTCGCTTTCTAACCAGGCCTTCAGCAGTAGTTCAACCGCAGCTAATTTTTGTGTGTATGTATCTTCGCGACGTGTTTTCGATGAGATGATGTGGTATGGTATACAAACAACACGCTCGTATGGTATGAAACAACACGCTGGCAATGAGAGACGCCGTGGAGTCAGCATGAGCGTTCCATTTCCCTAACTTGACCAGAGCGCTAGTCTTTCAGCTTCGGGGCTAATTTGCAGCGCCTCTTCGTTCGCTATAAAAAGTGGTGCGGCCACGACTGTTCGTTTTATCAGAGACGTAGTGCCATATATAGTCCTAATACGAATTTTGCCAGTTCCTCGTTTGACAGCACCATTCTCGTTCGTAATAAGTGAGTGTTCGCTATAACTGGGACCGTTATATGTGGGCTCGGCTGTACCTCTTAGTTGCGGAAATAAGGGCATGCTTTCAGTGCCGCTGGTATATACCCGCCACACGCAAGAACAGTTGACAAAATAACTATTGAGTCACATGAATCTCTTACGAGGTGTTTAATTTTTTATTCATGTGGCACTGACATGCGTACTTTATGAGGTGCGCATTATGGTCTGGATCAAATTTAATTTCCAACACTAACGGCAATATCATTAAATATAGCTGTACTGCTATTTATACACTTCCCCCATTTACACATTTCACCATCTCCTCAAAGAAAAGGTAAAAAGGTCATAGGTCAAGTGGTGCGACACGATGGTGGACCACATATGATAAGGCCTATAGCCACACTTGACCTCTTGCTCACTTCGGTCAAATGGCAACGCACAGCGAAATCGGCTTTAGCTAGAGTAGTGAAGCTTTCGCTTCAAAAGAAGTAGCAAAGTGACCAGAAGTGGCGCCACTTAATCTTTTTCCCTATGTGATCGCAGGTGAAGGACGTGAGTTTTCAAGGCGTCAGCAAGGGAGCTTTTGGTGACGCGGTCCAATCCAAGACCCCGTACAATCGGGACGCCAGAATTCTCGAGTCGCCCATACTCGTGGTCATGCTGGAGTCCGTGTGGAGGGGCATTGGGAGCAGCCTTGAGCTCTTCTTCTGGACCAGCTGGAACGTTGTGGACGAGGTCTTCCCTTTCGTCGCACCCGGCGAGTAAATATCGAATCAGTTCAGTTTTATCTTACTCAAGCTGACAAGAAGCCAAGAACGCTTGCGTACATTGATATTAAAGCTACTCGAGGCACATAAAAGTTGCACATTGTCACCAATACTCTGCATATTGACCGAAATCACTCGGATAGAGTCAGTCAGTCAATGGTCCTTAGGGATAACAGACTGGATACCAAGGGAACGTAAGCGTAGCAGGGGGCGGCAGAATGTTATGTGGGCAAACGAGACAGAAGTTTGCGAGGATAGGCGGGTCGCAAATGGCACAGGACAGGGTTAACCGGAGATATATAGGAGTGAACTAAAGCGGCTGTTTGGGCTTGTTGGTCAGTGAACATGGTAAAAGAATGCAGCGCGAAAAAAACAAGGACGAACAGAAGTCAGCGCCCTGTCCTGTCCACTTCTGTTCGTCCTTGTTTTTTTCGCGCTGCATTCTTTTACCATATATAGGAGAGGCATTTGTCCTGCAGTGGGCGTAGTCAGGCTGGTGATGACGATAACAGTCAGACACTGATGAGGGAAAGGAAGGGAGTGCAGGCGACGATGGTTCAGGGACCATAAATAATTGCTTGTCATAGGCCATCACTTTATAATACACTTTCTAAGAACGTCCACTCTCGCCTTCCTATCGCTCCTTGCCTGCGCGTGCACCTGTCGTCTACGACGTAATTTTTTTTCCCCGATTGCGTTCTGCTTTCAAGCACCCAGCCTAAGCTTCGAAGTGACATGCCAGAGATGGTTTCCTGCGGCCTTTTCCTCCCCAACAACTTCTGCGTCATCGGTGAATCCTCTGGGCATAGTAACAGAGACTACACCTATTCAGCGATACTAAGAAAATGATGTATACGTCAGCAAACCCACCAAACTGGTGCTGCTCAGCGAAGATTTTTGCTTGAGTAAATAGGCTTCACAAATTGCTAGCTGGTTGTTGCCCTTACTACGCAGAAGTTACAGCTACTCACCAAATTAAAATAAATCTTCTCTCACTTGCTCTTCGGTGTCTCCACTGACACGTTATGTTGAGCCGGGTTTCTTTTGAAACAGCGACTTTACGATGAAAACAGTGGTGGACAATGAGCAGAATTCTTCATTTTCACGTCTCCACAGTTTGGCACAGCATCACGAGAAAAACTGCTCGTTGAGGTGTCAACACAGTGGTGTGGGTTTGTGACGTGACAGTGAATGAAGCGCCATGGGTCTTTTTTTTTTGGTACCAATAATCAACATAAGGACAGTGCTTTTCGTTCAAAACAGGCAAACTTTCAAATTATGTTTCGGGTCCTTATTCCAAGTTTGTGTCATAATAAAAAGCGTCATAATCTGCCGCAACGGGCACACCTGATTGGTCGAAATGCTGGAAGCAGATGTGGTGGTTCCGATGCAGCTAAAAGGGTCGAAGAAACCGGACGGTGACGTCAAACACATAGCGTACGCAGCAGATGTTCAACTGCCAACATGGCGGCGCGCTCTGAAGTGGAGCCTCTCGCTTCGAAGTGAACTCGGCGATGTTACTGCGTTTTTCGGCTCGTGAACTGGCTATAAACTGGGTACGGGACTTTCGCTTCGTCATCTCTTGCCTATAAGAAATTGGATGAAAGATAAATTGGGCCTATTTTTGTATTTCTTTGGACGATTCGGTAGCTCCTAGGCCTAACGAGCAACGGTTTGTCGCAGAAATTGTTCTCTTCATTCAAACTGTATGACGCCACTATCCCCGAGCTCATCCCTTTTATTTATTTGCAGTGCTAGCGTAAAATAAATGAAAAAACGTAAATTTCCGTCTGCACAACTGTCCGATTACAGCACCAATTAACATTCAGCGATGTTGCTGGCGGCAAGTCGTCACGGCGTCTTGGGTCAGCCCGGCACGAAGTGCGCATTGTGCAGCGAATGAGTGCATGCTACAAATTTTCCTCCCCGTTCCCTTTTCCTCAAGATAAATGCAAAATGCCGTGTTGTTAGAACAAGCTGGCTGCCTTTTATTTACCATCGGCGATCGACGGCTGTAGGGGCCGCCTTCTGTCACTGAAAAGCCACGTGTGGTTGCGTACAATATTTCCTCCTTTAAGTACACACCCGGCCTTTACGGTGCAGAAAAGAGCGCCTGAACTATATTGTTTGTATTGCTGAAGTCAATTGGGTAAAGTAGCTTTGATATTACTCCTTTACAGTGGAATCCGATGCGCACCCAAACTTGTGGCTAAATGTTTCTTCTGTCACATTGGTCGCGTTCTTTTTCTCGGAAAAGAGCAAAAGCTCCGCTGGATGTTTCGCTGCGGCAGACACAACGCAGTGACATACTGCCGCCGCTCACAGTCACAACCGAACCGACATCTACTTCCGGTTTTTTTACCAGTCAGGGGTGGTCGTTGCGGCAGATTATGACGCTTTTTATTATGACACAAACTCGGAATACGGCCCCCGAACCCGTTCCTGTATTGTCATTTTTCAGCGTTGGCCGGCTGTTATGGGAATCGACTTATTGTAGTTATCAGACTATGGAGGTTTTGATGCCGCTGCGGAAATCTGTAATTCGCCCTCTAAAAACCATCATCATCATCGTTAGTCCTTTTGCGTACACTGCAGGACAATGGCCTCTCTCACTGATCTAAAAGTAACTTGCGCGCACTCTAAGGCAGTAGAAATTAAAGGAGGCACAATGGTTTATTCCTTTCAGGGCTAAATGATTTACCACAAGCATTAGTCTCTAAACGAGCAGCCATTACTCCCTTAGAAAAAGTGATCATGGGGCTCAGTCCCGAAGCAACATATGACCAGAAGGGACGCCGTAAAGGAAGGCCTCAAATTAATTTAGACACCCTGGGGGTTCCTTAACGTGCGCTGTCATCACACAAGACACGGGCATTTTTGGATTTCGTGTGACGGTCTTCGTGCATAACAAACCACGCAGACGAGGCACCTCGCAGAAAGAACTTCAATGAAAGAAACGCGGCCGTGCAAAAACTAAAGCTTTCGCATTCCCATATATAAGCAGTCTTAAGTGTCTCGACCATTTTTTTTATTCCCCCAGCCTGTTCTGGAGAGTGGAGAGGAGGGAAGTGTTGTACGCGCGTGAAACTATACGTAAACGTGGTGCTACCGCATAGTATACGCGCATGCGCACTATTCGACTATCGCTCATTTGATAGTCCGTGGTGGATTTAAAAAAACCGCTTGTACTACGGGCTCATCGTGCTGCTTGCATCTTGCCGATTCGCAGGAATAAACGTTCCTCGAAGTTTTGTTTAGCCGCCCAGTAGTTCCTTGATGCCATGCATGACAAATGGCTTAGACCGAAAAAAGACTGCACGAATCCAAAGGAACGAACCTAACAAGTCCACTGCTGAAACCACTGAAAAAGGTCTGCTGAAACTCTCTTAGTTGCAAGAAGGCCAGTAAAGGGTATTTGCCCGTGGCTTGTGCAGGTCGTACGCACGGGCCAGGTTCTATGACCAGTCCGACTTCTGGGTTGACTGTCTACGCAAGGTCTCGCACCCCATGGAACCGGTTACAGTCTACCAGGCTGGCCTCGCTCACCCCAGCAACGAGACCAAAGATAAGATAACCAGCATGACGAACGCTATCGCAAGGTGCCTCAGCGCAAAGTGAGTAAGGATTTTCTGTTATAGAACGAGAACCTAGAAGAGTTGTGGCACTAAGTCAGAGGCAGGAAGCTTCCTATAATATACCACTGTCCATAATATACACTATACCACCTCAGCGCCAACTGCTGCCATAGCGGCCGGAGGACAGACACTAGGAGCGTCGTATGACAACGTTATCCTGAGAAAAAAAAATCTCCGAGCGGGATTCGCACCACCACCTGCGAAAACAAAGCAGATGCACGTGCGCGGCATGTGCGCGGACGATTCATTTCTAAACTACAGTTCTCCTATACCAATTGTGCAACAGTAGTTGAAACCGAAACTAGCCGGAGTTTCCTACCCCTGACTAAGTTTTCAGGTTCCAACGGTTGCAACGGTTCAGAGCACCTTACGAACTCAGAGTTAGAACCCTGGCTCTAGAGCGAAAGCAGCTGTCTAGATCACATGCACTCTTTTTTTTCACACTTTCTTGTAAAGCGTTTTTGCAGCCCCCCCCCCCCCCCCAAAAAAAAAAAAATTTTTTTTCGAACTGTCACGCACCGCTGACCAAAACAACCAGCGGCGCCGGAAGTCATTCTGGATTTTGTCACCTAGAGTGTCTTTTTCAGACTAGAAAAGACATCTTGGCGCGAACATTGCTAACTCGGGTTGGATTTCGTGGCAACTCCCATGCACCTGGAGTCATGTAACGCAAGGGGCCCCATCCTAGCGCAAACTGTCAAGGGCCTATCGATGGCTCGCTGTTGCGACCAAAATTTCGGTGCAATTACTCGCAATGCATGACCGGTGACAGCTGCTGCTGCGCAGTACACTGGAACGAAGGACAGCGTCAATACGGCTTTTCCCTGGGGCTTCCCCGGGGAAGCCCCCAATTTTCCTCATAAAAATGTAAATGTTCTTGAACGACAAACATTCATTAAAATATTTGTCCTCTACTGGCTAATTTCATGGCCTTTACGTTTTTCATATCAGCGGCATGCACTGCTTTGCTGGATCAGGACCGATATACTTCTAGACTTCGTGTGGTATCTTCTTTACTTATTAAATGCGGAAAAACATGGAAGCATTGGTATCAGTTATGTCTGCCACGAGTGAACGATGAGGGAATAGTTGGTATTGCATGATTACAAGACATAAAACTGAGCAGGGGACAAGGCACACTGAAAGAGAAGCAAACAGGACGAGCTCGTCCTGTTTGCTTCTCTCCTGTGTCTTCTCCCCTGCTCAGTTTTATGTTTTGTAATCATGTCTGCGACGATTTTGAAGACATACGAATACATTCTTTTATTTAAAAAATACATATTTCACTTGTCTAGACAGTGCGTAGCGTTATCTAATACACCATGGAATTGTCAATGGCAATGCAGTTATTATTGTTACGTTTGATCCTTCCACAAATTCTATGAGGAGGCCGCGCTGCAACATGAGCCCCCCCGGAAACAAAATTTCTGGCTACGCCACTGGCTAGTGCAGAAAGCCTGTCCCACACACAGCGGCCGAGTTGCCACGTTTTATGCAGAAGACATGATGCTATGACAACTTTACTGCCGTGCTCAAGAATCCCAGTACCGATTTGCGAAAAAACACCTGACTTCTGCCATGCACGCTTTCTGCAACGCCGTGCGGAGGAGAGGCACAAAGTTTCTTCATGAACCTAGAAGGAAAGCTGGTGGCGCTACACTTCTTCCGCCATGAAGAGGCGCAGGAATGCCAGGAAGACGAGGTTCCTTACTTGGCTTGGCTATTGTTGGGCATGAAATGTGGATTCACCCGTAAAAATACGACTCTTATCGAGGCAAACTCTGTATAAATGCTGAGAAAGTTTCCATACCATGGCCTAACAACAAACTTTCACTTGCGCTAAATGTATTGAAGAAATGAAAAACGCAATATTGAAATAATTTAATCGGCGCATTGAGGAGAGCATCACCATCATCAGCCTGACACCGCCCACTGCAAGGCTACGGTCTCTCCCATGTCTCTCCAATTAATCCTGTTCTTTGCCAGCTGCACCCACCGTATGCCCGCAAACTTATTCTCATCTACCCACCTAAATTTCTTCCGCCCCCTGTTATGCTTGCCTTCCCTTGAAATCCACTCCGTTACCCTTAAAGAGAGCACTCCGTTACCCTGAGGACAGCATGGCGTCGCAACTACCAATTTCGTGGCACAGCTCCACATTTTCGGCCCAACAATAGCCATACCAAACGCGAAAACCTGGCCTTCCGCCATTCTTGCGATGGACGAAGTGCTTTTTACGAAGCTTGCATAAATGGTGACGCCAGCTTCGCCTCTAGGTGATATTTAGCATTTCTGTCCTATCTTATGTTTCCTATGTTTTCCGTCCTCCATGTACTACGGCAGTTCTGATTCGCAGCAGACAATGGAGCATCGAACTCTTCACAGTACCCTGAATACATGTTAATGTTTTGTGTACCCTCTTGTGACGTCAGAGATTATCTCTGAGCTTGCAGTGGATGTGCCTTATCGTTCGGCACCCCAGTGACGCCACTAGCAAAACACAATTTTTTTTGTCACAAGATTTGTTTCTACCGTTACTGGTCATGAACTTGTAGCAGCAATAGAATCTTCTGTAGTATTGAGTTGCCTTTTGTCGTAGTGGCAAACTAGAGAAAAATTCCGCAGAAAAATACTACACTACAGCAGAAAAATGTCGTTACGACATTTTTGTTTTCATAGAAAGGGCCGGCCCGGTATAAGATTATCTTGTAAGCGTTGGTTCTTGTGTGGTCTGTTTATCGCCTGGGCAGATTGTCACGTGCCATATTGATCAGATTTGAAGTGCGTTGGGATCGCTATATATATTTGCCTTGTATTCCTTCCTTTAGTAAAGTTGTAAGTCTGCGTTAGTGTGTGTCTGCCTCCCTTTCGTCCGTGTTCTTGTTGCGCAGTTCGTCTTTTTTGCATTATGATCAACCAACTAGCCCGACAAGTCCTGTTGTTACGACCAAAGAGCAAAACATGTCGTATTTTGGACCCGGCTATGTAATCTTTTTTCGACTGGGCCAGGCAGCTATTAAGACAGAACAGCAGATTGGGCTTGTTGGTTTCTCAGCTCTCGTTGCGTCGCCTTCTCGTCTCGTGCTCCCGTCTACGTTCTGCACTGCTACTTGAAGACAGGCAGCTACTGCATGCCTTCCGTTCGCTCCCAGAGGCGGCTTCAAGCTACGCGCGGCATCGTGTGTTATGCTCAGTGCACGCAGCAGGCATGGCACGTCGCCGCTTCTAACATGGCTCAGAGCAACACTGGCGGCGAATTCAGCGAACCCGTTTCCTTCCGTTCTCGCAAAATTTTCTTTGCTTCCGGGAATTTCGTTGTTTCGGGACTTCCGTTATAACTGTAATCGACCTCCTGCACTTCTTTCCCTCCGCGACCGTTCCAGAACGCAGTGGCTGAAGAAGTTCAAGGTTCCTCCGACGTCGATCATCTCTCTGCCAAACCTCGTGTTTTACAATGGCGTAGACAGATACTACGCCTCGTATCCCAGACCCACTGGATCACCTGTGAAATTCTTCGCCGATTGGCTAGCCACGTGCGATGCATGGCGCCAGCTTTCGGCGCCCGTATTCCCCGGTTTCCCCGGCGTCCCCTCTACCTACTTCGATCCGGTGCGCATGGAAGTGGACGTTACCGTCGACGGCACAATAACTATACCCACGGCGCTGCTGCAGATGCCCTTCTTCACTGCGGACGGGCTGGCAGCGGCAAACGTCGGAGGCCTGGGCCACCTCATCGCCAGAAGCCTCGTCGAAAGGTGCGGATCTCACGGCCTCTGGCTATATATACACCGGGTTATATATAACATTACCAAATGTTAAAAAAACTCTTCGGCTATATGTTCGGTAGATCGTTTGAAGGCATTAGCAGCGAAACGTTCTTCATAGCCGAGGATTACACATTTAAGTTCGATATATTGCGGTGGTACACTTAGGTTCGTTATATCTGAGGTCAACACGTGAAAGTTCGTTATATTTGGGGTAACACACGAAAGTTCTAATACCCGAGCTTAACACGCGAACGTTTATATATCCGAAGTTACCACTCGAAAGTTCGTTTTATCCGAGGTGGCATACGATACTTAGGGTTGTTATATCCGGTGACGTGCCACGCTCCACGCGTGACCGCGGTCGCCGTTTCCGCTTGCACAAACACTTCTAATGCTAACGCATGAATAAACTGAAGAGGCGTTCACTTAATGTTACGGCAGTTTGTTGCTTAAGGGCTTTATGTTCATGTTAGGGGTTTATGTTGTGTAACGGGTCTCTAATGGTAATGCGTTCACGACCCAATGAAAATGCATCAAATAACTCTTCACGTGAACCGTAATGCGACCAACGATCGCATGACGAATGCGTTACGAGCGTGGCTCATGGTTCATATTTATTTATTAATTTAGAAATACTGTCAATCCCAATCGGGATCATCGCAGGAAGGGCAAAAACAGAATTCAACAAAGCAAGTACATAAAACGCAGCGTTGCAACTATATGTGAACAGAGGATGTTAGGTTTAATAGCAATAATAATAATCGGTGAGAAATAACATGGGAGCAACAATTCAAGGGAAAATAAATAAGAACAACATGATGCATTACACACTAGAAAGAACAACCGATGATGTGACGTCACTAATGAAGATCACGTTATGGCATCATCCCGCGTGAACGAGGTAATCTCTGCGCTACATGCCTTCAACAGGGAGCGCTGTAAAAAACCGAACTCGCTCCTGCCGAATCTATATGCTGCAGAATGCGTCTAAGATCTGCCTTCAAAAACGGGTCCCATTACAACAATAAAGAGAGCTGGACGTGTTTCATCTTAAACGGACAACGGAGGGCTGCTCCATCCAACTTTTCTCTTTGGTCAAAATTCATTCTGGCAAAATCGCCCGTAAAGTGGCTGCAGGCTCTAAAGCGTTTCTTGCGCTTGACAAAGCGGTGATTCACGGCCTCTTTAAGGTACAGTGAAGAAAATTCGATGTTGGCCTATACTGACCGGTTACCGTGTTCCACTGAGAAAGGAGCTCTTACAAGCTAGGAAAGCTAAAAAGAATTAACCCCCGATTTACTTCGTTAAACTAAATGAGGCGAGGGTGTGTTAGCACATTCACTTTGCTTAGCTTTGTGTGTCTTCAATTATCTTGTGATTGTGCTGCCGGGGTTAAATGGGAGGTTAAATTTAGGGCGATCAATTTTATTGGTACGGACGAAATGCGAAGCATGCGCCCTTTCGTCTCCGCTTTAGTAATGATCAGTACATAACACTTTTATTGCATCCATATTTCGTTACATCCGTATTTTCCTTATATCCACTGCTTCCCTACAAAACGAAAGGGAAGACTTCCCTTCCTGTTTTGCCACCTGTCAACTGTGGCAGGCGGCTCTGCCGTTAAACCCCTAGACAAGACAGCTTTTTCGCTAGCGAGGCACTTAGTTCTAGCGCAATAAAAAATAAGTACTAGGCTACGCTGCCATTCCCTTCCGAACAATAATCACGGAGTCATTTCCGGTCATGACGTCACTAGTTTGTATCGAGTATGGCGCAGTTTGTAAATCAGAGATTTTCTCTGCAATAAATTCTTTTCCTGCCACACGAACACTAACATACCCAGAAGGAGCCATTCGTCTGACTAAGAAAAAAACGTGTTGGAGTTGTTCATTGTTTACCTTCCCCGTTCCTGTTTCCTTCGGTTTCTCCGTCATAACGCATCCTCCTCACCAACTGCAAACAACCGGCACTCGAACCTGCAGGTACCTCAAGCCCGGTGCCAGGTTCCCTGCTGAATGCCATGGGCCTAACGGTACCGCAATAGACAACGATATCGAGAACATTCTGGCCTTCGAGTGCTGCATGCCAGCATTGAGGGCACTGAATGCGAGCGCCGACCTACAGCTTCCCTTGCTCGGGCAGCTGAGCCCGGACAGGATGATGTTCGTGTCCGGTTGCCTGAAGGTACGGCAACTCCCCACGCTCCGTGGAGTTCCTCAATATGAAGTATGGAATGATATCACCATCAAACCTGAGTTCAATGAAGAAGACTAAAGTAGCACCCTCCTCTATCCTCCTCCGCCGCGCGCCAAGAGGAGGCGCTTTACAGCATGAGCTGTAAATCGCAGGGAAGCTGACCGGTTAGTTAGGGGTCCGCACGGTTGTAAAGCAGGAATAGATTGAACAGAGGATGGCCGGCCAGAGCATGGGTAGACTGCCCCCGCGGCTTATGTAATCCCCTGATCTAGCACCCCAGTTACCCCATGGATCGTCAGTCAAGCGCATGGCGGCACGGGATTTCCTTATCTAACTGCACGACAGCATTTATTTTATTTCCATGATCTCTCAACACGACGCCACAGTGAGCATATCAGTATAGCGATGTGCTTATAAAACCGATCCCAAAACTCATGCAACAAGTCGAGCATAAATGAATGAAAAGCGCCAAGTGCATCACAAGGTAACAACTTTCTGATGATGTGGATGATAGAAAACTTATTGGTTCTAATACAGAGAAGTTTTCCCCGTCCGAGAGGGGCCCTCAATCCAGGGCTCCTGCAGCGACTACTGTCAGCCTGGCATGATCCAGCAGCTTATGGCCATTCAGGTCCGAGCTGGACAGAAAGGCCAGATATGGTATGGAATAGGGAAGGGTATTCATTACACTGTAGGCGTATGTTAGCGTACAGCGTTGAGTGCAGTTTGTGTCGGAAGCTCAGACGAGTATGTGCATATGGTTGGTAGCTGTGTTAGACGACGGCCTCGTCTCGCGTGAGTCGCTTGTGGGATCTAGGCGGATATCTGTGCCTGTCCAGGCGTTGATGCTGGAACGGACTTGCGTATACTGGTTCGGTACTTGCGCCGGTGAAGGGCTGCGGTCGATGTCGGTTCCTGGAGCCCGGGTGGCGCTTGTGCGAGCTGCAGCCTTTGCACGCCGGTTTCCAGGAAGTGACCCATGACCAGCTGTTCATACCAGTGCGATCTTAAATAAGGTGGTAAATTTGGATCTGAGGATTCTCGCCGCGTATGGGTAAGCGAGGCTCTTCGTGTGCTTGCTAGTCTGTGGATGACGTATGTGGCGCTAGTCGGGGGCTGGCCAGAAGCAATGACTAGCGCTATGGCGGCTTCCTCCGCTTGCAGGGCGGTGCTGATAGGAATGAATGCGTTCGCAACCGTATATATATATATGCGGTATATAGCATATTTCTTGCAGGGCGGTGCTGATAGGAATGAATGCTGTCGCAACCGTATATATATATATATATATATATATATATATATATATATATATATATATATATATATATATATATATATATATAGAGAGAGAGAGAGAGAGAGAGAGAGAGAGAGAGAGCATATTTCTGAAATGAGTGCGATTTGTACATAGTAGTAGCAGTAGTGGTTTATTTTTAAAAAATAAAGGAAAAGAATGTTGCCGGCCGCGGCAACTGCTATCTAATATCCCTTGATGACTGGTGAGAGCGCTGTCGGAATCGTTGTGGTGAACTGTGGGTAACTATTGGTAAGGCATAGCCGAGGCGTTGTAGGAGGCGAAGTCCGCGGCGGTTTTGACTGTCAGGCGTTCAGTCTGGCTTGCAAGGTGGGCTTACTTTATAGTTCCCTGCCCGTATTATGGCGTCTGAGGGCAAAGAGCTTCGGGGTAGATGTGAATGGCGTTAGGACGAGCGCTTGCTTCAGCGGATTACTTGCCACTGATTATTTGCACCTTGCGGATTACTTGCGGGTTACCTGCCCCTGCTTTTGTTTCTTGCGCAGGACTGCACGTCTCTGCCGCACGCATCAAGTCACTGCTACAACTTGCCGCACTACCTGAAGGCATTCCGTGAAGCCTACTCCTGCGGCCAGGTCCAATCTTCTTGCTCCTTTTCGTAGGCCTATCGACCTTGATCGCCTCAAGTCCTTCTGTAAATCTCTCTACCAGCCCAACAGGCACTGCCTTCCCTGCTCTCTGCACAAAGACTGCAAGGGCTAGCGGTAGCTCTAGAAGGACTTCCTCGATGATTTTTCTATTGAGGCATGCAAGTTCCTTGCTGCTTGACGCTGCAGGTTACGAGGACTCGTAGCTGCATCAGAAGGCCTTCAGCGGCGCCCTTTAGCTAACAAGGTTTTTGTTGCACTTCGCCGCGGGACATCGCAACAGGGCAGTGTGCTGTGATCCGACGTTCCATCTACGGGGACTGAATTTTGTTCTTTAATATCGGCGCTTCTTGGCAATCTGATGCTGGTTGAATCTTTCCCCATAAGTATACCCGTAGACATCGATTTTTTTGCGGAATTTTTTATTTTTACGGCGAAACACGCATTCACATTTCCCTCAATAACTTGTTTACAACAGCCCGAGCATTTCTACTTCATTGTCTGCCGCGCTATTGGCCTGTGATGTCTACTCGCGCATCGCTACTGAACTCTCCGAGCAAACTGTGTATAGTATTTCATCACTGTTGTCGACGGTCCAGTGGTCGCCGACCGCGGAGGTGACTATGCAGTTTATTCATCGCCGTGCTATATCATCCTACGATAATAATCATTTTTCGATTCCCATGTTGCACGTTACTTTTTCCCTTTTTCATTCTACTTTTTGTTCGTTGCCATTACTTTCACCGCCATGTTTCCATTCCTCTTGTAACAGCCCGTGCATAGCATAGCCAGCCTGAATATAACATAGCTTATTTCTGTGCAGTTGTATCAAAAACATTTTCGATACAACCCTTGCAGCGCATAGTAACCCTCTCTCTTTGAAGGGGAAGTTGGTGTATCATTCATGATTGTGACAATGTACTAAATGTGGAAGCTAACAACTAGTATATTTGGTCACCGCCGTTTTTAACATTTGTATCTTACATGGTTTCGCAGAAAATTAAAAAAATTGAATTCCACCAAGGGGTTGATCATTTTGCGAACACTTCTGCTCCCTTTATATAGGTATACCCCGATTCGCCGCTTCACGTGAAGCTTCTTTTTGAAACAATTCTCTCTTAAGCGGTCCTCGCTGGATCGTTTGAATGCGTTAGCAGCCAAACGTTCAATGTACCCGAGGTTGGCACATTAAATTTCGTTATATCCGAAATGGTGTACATTGGTTCGTTATACACGAGGTGACACACGCAAGATCATTATATCTGCGGTTAGCACAAGAAAGTTATATTCGCGGTTAACGCACGGAAGTCCTTTATATCCGAGGAGGCATGCTATTAAGGTTTGTAGATGGTAGCTGACATCACGATTACATGATGTAGTTAACAACGTGAGTAAAGCCCAGATGTACAACGTGAATTTTTATTACTCTGAAGAGTTCGAGGCGAACACAGTGTGCGGCGATCGCAGGCGACAGTGACTGACTGCAATGCTGCCAGGAAAGAACTGATTCGTTCAATGAACGACGCGGCGCGCGCTCGGCGCGAACATGGACGGCCACGGGCAGCGGCTGTCTCGTCTCCCACTGCGCTGTCACCGGCGATGGTGCTGTTAAAGGTTCGTTATATCCGAGGTTGTATACTAAATTCGTGTTTGGTAATATACTAAGTCCGTAGCCCAGAGTGCCACGTATAACACTGGCTGCTGATCGACTACGGTCGCCATTTCTGCTATAGCTTGCACCGACCACTGTAATGCTAACGCATTATTGCGCAAAGCGCGAATCGACAGAATTTCCTCATTGCTATAATGGGCGCGCACTTCAGTCAGGCATATTGTGACCTGCGCAATGCCCCCTAAAATCCGACATCATGAGTAAAGGTCGAAGATTAAATTCTGTGTGTGTGTGTGTGTGTGTGTGTGTGTGTGTGTGTGTGTGTGTGTGTGTGTGTGTGTGTGTGTGTGTGTGTGTGTGTGTGTGTGTGTGTGTGTGTGTGTGTGTGTGTGTGTGTGTGTGTGTGTGTGTGTGTGTGTGTGTGTGTGTGTGTGTGTGTGTGTGTGTGTGTGTGTGTGTGTGTGTGTGTGTGTGTGTGTGTGTGTGTGTGTGTGTGTGTGTGTGTGTGTGTGTGTGTGTGTGTGTGTGTGTGTGTGTGTGTGTGTGTGTGTGTGTGTTGGGCTTTATGGTACATAAGCAGCCAAGGCTATCATGATGCGTTTAACACGGTTTTGTGGCTTCTGCGCTCTTTCTGTTAGTGTCCATTAATAAAATAACAATGGCAGGAAGAGATGTTGCTAGCCGCGGCATCTGCCATCGAAACCTGAAGCACCTGGACAACTGCTAGCGTGAGAAAAAGGACAGTGAGGGGGAAATAAAGGGTGGAGCGATAGTAAGAAAGGATATGGGTAGGGAGGCAATATACACTATATGTACAAATAAATAATATGGAAATAAGCTTTTAAGTTCCGAAAACATCCTTGGCACCCTTGTGCCTTGGAGCAGAAAAAAAAAACGGAGCGCTATACCTTCGATGCGTGCGCACTCCAAAAAATCTTCGCTCTACTGTATTAATAAAAATCGCCTGAGGATCGTTGCAGAACGACAATTTACCTGGATTTTATGCAAGCTGAAGTCACGGATCTTTTTTCTTTTTAGAGCGCAGCTCTTAGCCGCCATGTTTCTGCGCTCCCCATCATAGTCATCGCAACACGCCATCTGACATGTGGTTACTGCGTGTGACAGGTGGCGTGTTGGCAGGCAGTGACAGAGCGATACGCCACCTACGACGGCGAGAACGGATAATAGCTCTGTCGAGCGGAGGAATAAGGCACAACTGGAAGGTGGCTTCCACGGGAAGATCCCGGAGAGTGGCCACCTGCCAGATGTGGCAGGTGGCGTGTGAAGAGGTGCGCTTATCAAAGTTCTCATTACCGCCTGTCGTAATCATATGTCGTATTTTTTTGTTTATCGCTTGACGGAGTATATAGTGCCTGTTTTATCTGTTCTTAAACAACGAACGGCACCGTGCGTTTAAAATCGCGATTAGAAGAACGTATAACTTGACCGGGCAAAGGATATAGTAGTGAGCAGTTTTCTATTAGAGTTGGAATTTTAACGCGATACCGCTAAAGGTCCCGTTATACAGAAAATCCGGCATTGCCTTGCCGGCGTCGCAGTTCTGAGCGAAAAATCACGAGCGTAGCTCTGGCGAGTGGTGCCCAGAGAGCATCCTATAGGAGGAACGTGGTCCACTAACGTCACGTGACCTGCGGCGTCATCACAACCTGCCCACCGTTACAGGTGGCAATTCATTATTGGTCGCTCGGGACGAGCAACCAGGGTCACACAAGGCCCACCATTGAGAGCACCTGCCATCGCAAACCGCTGCACCAATGTGCCAGGAGCGGTACGAGGACGCCATCTCGAGTTTCATTTCAGAGCGCATGTTTGTGGGCTTCCCTATCCCTGGCTTTATGGCTGCGATCTTGCAAATCTACCCAATAGTTTTTCAGAAATAAAGAAGGTGAGTGAGCGAATTTCAGCTGCAACAGTAGACAAAAAGATTGGTTTCATTGGTAGTGCATTGTGTGTACTCCTGACGGAGTGTAACGGAATATACTCCTAATGAAAGTAATCCCTCCGTCTATTAAATGTTCAATTTTAGTTACCATGCACATAGAAAATCTTGAAGAAACTGCTGAAGGATTAGTTCCCTTTCCACAAACCTGGCCAAATGCTCAATAAGTTTGAGCTATGTTGTTATGACCAAAAGTAACAAATTAGCACATTTGCTTCTGCACACTGCCCCATCTCAGGCATCATATCAATGTATGCTTGCGGGCTGCCTTGTTCTGTTCATTTATTTATTTGTTTATTTATTTACTTACTTATTTAGAGATACCATCCTCCAAAGTATGGCTATGATAAGAGTGGTTTCATACAACCTATTACAAGACCAACAAAGCAAGTAGCTTTACAGCTGTTCTGCAGAAATGTTGAAACAATTTTCTTCATGAGCCTCAGAATAAACATGCTCCCTGACTCATAATAGGCTCAGGTTGATATTGCCAAACTGGAGTCCAATGAATAAATATTTTAAAACATACACATCAGTTTTCAATGTTAAGACAGAAAAATCACTGGAAACCAAACACGAAAACAGAACTACTTCCCTCAATCTAGTATAATGTGGCCTTGTGTTCTGAAAACAATCAAGAAAGAAAATTAAAACCATACGGATGCAAAATATTCTGTCAGCAGCGTAACAAACAGCATTAAAAGTAATCATGAATTATTCCTACCAAACCACAACGAACCAGATCACACAACCTTTCCGAAAAGCAAAAAGAATCAGAATAATATGCACCACAAGCTTCAGTAGACACATAAAACAGTATAGGTTAAGATTCATCAGAGAATATCTGGCTGCTTACGAAGAAAAACATTATTACCGCTTTCCAGAGCTCATTTTTATAAGAAATTGCATCAAAAGGCGTGAAGAAACAAGCAGTAAAATAACAGGAAAACTTAATGGCGAGTAGACAGAAGGGTGGCTAGACAGGATACCGACAAGCTCTCCCAGCATAGAAAAGATCTGATTAAAAAACATCAAAGCATGAAAGCCTGTAACACAACAAGCAGAAAGAACTGGCAGCAATCAAGGCTAATCAATGAGTGAAAGGTAACCTACCAGGATAGAAAGTATTATATAGAGAGGAATCAGCACGCTCTAAAAGCCGGAAAGCGGTCAAGAGGAAACTATAGGCATAAAGAAAAATCAGACGTATGTGTTAAGAGACGAGGAGTACAATGTCATTCAGCACTGTGGAAAAGACAGTTAAACTGGAGTTCTACACAAAGCTATGCAGTAGCCAATGAAATCTGATGTTACTGGGAAAACGAGTAGTGCACAGGAATTTGGCATGCGGCCAGTAATGAAAGAGGAAGTAAAGAAGCCCTCAGAAGTAATGCAAGGGGGAAAAGCAGCTGGTGAGGATGAGGTAACCGCAGGCCTGTTGAAGGACGGCAGGGAGAGTGTTCTAGAAAAACTAGCCACCCTGTATACACAATGCCTTATGACCTCGAGCATACCGAAATCTTGAATGCTAACATCATCTTAATTAAAAAAAAGAAACTTCAAGGACGTGAAAAACTACAGAGCAATCAGCTTAATGTCCCTTGCCAACAAGGCATTTACTGAGGTATCTGCTAATAAAAAGAAGAAAACCTTAAACTTCAATCAACCAAATGACCAGACAAGCTTGCATAAAGATTACTCGACAATAGACAATAGTCACACTATCAATCAGGTGATGGAAAAATGCGGCGCAGAATATAACCAACCCTTCTATATAGCATCCATAGGTTACGAGAAAGCATTTGACTCAGTCAAAACCTCAGCAGTCATACAGGCATTGCGGAAGCAGGGTGTAGAAGTGTCTTATGTGAAAATACTGGAAGATATCTATAACAACTGCACAGATACCATAGCCCTCCATAAAGTCAGCAATAAAATGCCAATAAGGAAGGGTGGCAGGCAGGGAGACACGGTCTCGCCAATACCATTCACCACCTATTTACAGGAGATGTTTCGAGGCACGGATTAGGAACAGTTGAGGATAAGAGTTAATAGAGAACACCTAAGTAATCTGCGCTTCGCTGATGACATTGCTTGCCTTGCTAAGACACTCGGGAGATAAATTGCACAGCATAATCAATGAATTAGACAGGCAGAGCAGAATAGTGGTCTAAAAATTAACATGCAGAAAACCAAAATAATGTTCAACAGTCTCGGAAGAGAAAATCAGCTTAAAATTGGTAGCGATATGCTGGAACTAGTAAGGAAATATGTTTGCGCATGGCAGGTAGTGACCGCAGATTGGATCACAAGAGTGCAGACACAGCGCAATTGACACCGCTAGGCTAGCAAGATGATCGATGTGCGCAAAACATTAGACAATCTTCATACACGAGAGAAACACAAGGACAGGCTCAACAGTTGCGCCTGTCCAGTGTTTCTCTCGTGCACGTTGGCTAGTAACGCTTTCGCTTTAAAAGTTTCGACGGGCTTAACAATTAACTGCCCCTTTTTAACTTCAAATGAGTGAAGCGTTTGATGCGTTTAATTTTTTTTTTGCCCGATGTCAGCGTAAGTTAGATCCCCAGGGGTCTAAATTAATCCGGAGCCCTCTACTACAGCGTCCCTCATAGCCCACGTGTCGCTTCGGGACGTTAATTAGTGAGTTTTGAGGCAAGGAAATGACGCAGTAACTTCCTCACTTCTCGGTGGACCTCAACCGCGCCATAAGGGAAGCGAGTAAGGTGGGTTTGAAAGAAGAAAGAGGTGCCGTAGTGGAGGGCTCCGGAATAATTTCGCACACCTGGGGATCTTTAACGTGCACCGTCACGTGCACCGACATAACACAGCACACGGGCGCTTTTGCTCTTCGCCTACATCGAAACGCGGCCGACCGAGGTAGCCGCGTTTCAATGGAGGCGAAGTGCAAAAGGCGTTCGGGTGCTGTGCGATGTCAGTGCACGTTAAAGATCCCAATTCAAAATTCAGTGCCATATCTATTACTATACATTCAAATTTACCGCATCCTTTTTTTGTGGGGAAGGGGGGGCGGGGCAGCTGGTGCAGTCATCTGGCGGCATTGGCGAGAAATTTGTCGTATAGCCTCTGAGACTATAGCCTTGTAGCATCAGAGACTTGTGCGGTATCCGAGACTGCATAGACTAATCACTTTAAAAAAATCGCGGATGCGACGTCGAAAGCATGGTTAGAGTGTACTAGAAAGGTCTCTGTAGCATGGTCGAACGTCATATTGGCTTCCTTCAGTGTACCATATGCCATATACTCGCCACTTAACAGCGTTCTTGTTCGCAAAGATGCGTGCCCTACATATGAGTAATGTTTACGTATCGATTCATACATGCATCACAAATTTTTAGGGTTTTTCTGCTCTAAAACTATTTTCTCCATATCATGCTGCAACGATACATTTCTTTCAAATGGAGAATAAGTGAAACCCAAGTTTGAGGCGATAGACTTTCGGTTCGAGGGCTTTTGAAATGCCCGTAGCAAAGCAAAAAAAAAAAAGCTTTGGCTTCAAGTCTGTGACCACTCTAGGTGTGTATGTAGCAAGAAGCACCAGTAATGTCTGATAAAATTTGTTGCTGATGGTGGTTCCAGGCGAAAAATTGCTTGTCCATGTTTATCACTGAATGCATAAGGCAAAACGCATTTGTAACCGAAACCGAATGTACTTTGGAAGAATGTTCACTAGTAGCACATGGCCAATGTTTCCAAAATATTCATTTCCCTCGCATATTTCTACTGCTTAAACCAAGGCGATACTTTTTATTTTCTTTACTTATAAAGTTTGTTCAATTCCTCGCTTATGCAAATTTGTTCTCGCGTGCCTACCGCGATTCAACACCTACAGCCGCCCTTCTCACGTGACGAACTTGGCGCAGTTAGCACAGTTCTCATAACCAGCTGTCGTAACTGTACCCCTGTACGCACAGTATACAAGGCTTCTTGCGAGGATATTAGTAACCTGCGCGATCACCGCAGGGCCGCAGGCCTGTAGGCAGTGTTGCATCGGGACGCAGTTGAATGGAGGCGCCCCTGTAGGCTGCAGACAGCTGCTCGTTTCGGCCTTGACATCTGACGAGTGACTACTGTTCCTGCTTGCTTTGGGTGCCGTACTTCTTGCATGATAGCTGAGCGAGCTCGTCAGGCAGTGCGTCGGAGTCTCTGGTCCGGGAACGGCGATCTGAAGAGAAGACGGTGACCATGACTTGGCGAACGTGCACGATCGTGCTACTTTCCGTCGCGCTGTCGTGCGCGCTCGCCGATGCGATGCCTGAATGTGAGTCACTTTTGATCTCCACCTCAGATGGGAGCCGATCACTCAACGATGACGGCAGTTATTCTCTGTGCCGGTGTTGTGAGAAATTTAAATATGCAGCAATTGTAATGTGAAAGAGAGGCAGGTGTTTAAACTTTTTGGCGGCGCGTAACGCCTATCATGCGGAAGTAACCTAAGCATGATCAGTAGGCCATCAGTGATCTAGGCGCCAAGAGGAACTGTCACGATCGCCTAAATGCTATTTTTAATTATGTAGACGGACTTAACTCGTCCATCCGTTTAAACCATGGACATATACCACAGGTTATAGTTCTTATGCGGAACTTTTCTTGGCGGCGGAAGTTTGTAGGGTGACATAGTGCGAGGCTATGGGGGTCACTTTCTATCCGGTGATGTCACTGCGGGCCGCAGATGTTTCTCTGAAGCGCGATACCGATATGGGCGAAGAAGAGACTTTGCCCAGATACCGATCGTGCGTGTATGTGCGTGTATCTGTGATTTACGAACAGTGCCCGAGTTGTGGGCCGGCGGCGATTACGGCAAAAGCTGCTGCTGCTTTTGCTGTTGCAGCTGCCGCTGCTGACTGGGGTAGCGAAACTCCGGCTTTGTGCTCGCGCAGAGCCCCGCGCGCAGATACCGTGCGCCGAGCGCCCTTGGTTCGTATGAGCTCCAAATGTCAGGCAGTCGCCGTTGGTCGGTGCGAGCTGTCGTGCTGATCGCTCGCTGACAGCCAGCGAACTGAAACCTTTGGACTTTCAGTGTTGCTCTAATGTGCATTGAGGTTTTTGAGTTATTAGTTGAATTAGTGAATTCTATGACTGGAGTGCTTTACCTGACAGTGCGGTCACAATATACTATCTGTCTTCCTTTCATACTTGTCTGCTCTCTTTTCATGAAACTCAGGTGTGTTGTATAAGCCTGTTAATTTTCTTGCAACGTTTTTGATTCCCTTCTTTTGAATTCTGCAGTTTGAAAATTGTTGCGCCTACTGCCGTATACTGTTTTAGTTCAGAAAGTGATTGTGCATTTTTTAAAGCTTTTTTCACAGGTTTACCAGTTGTAAAGTTTTGACATATTTTTTCTCTGATGAGTGCACAATGTTTATATCAGTATTCATGCCTTTTAGTGTATTTTTTTAATGCGGAAAACAGTCTCGTCACTGCCTATATATGTACTGAATGACTGCCCTTTAATCAAATGAACAAATTAGTTGTGAGCAATGTTGTGTTTGCAATAGATGTAGTAGCATGTTTCAGTTTCATTGTTTTCACCCGTAGGTGGTCTTTATGATATGCAGAACACCCTATTTTAATGTTGTCACGTGAGTTGTAAATGTGGTTGCAGTCAAGAAAACTCAAGTACATGTGACATATAGGTGAGAAACAGCATAAAGAAGACACCAGTGCACGTCCTACTGGAGAGAACACAGGTGGTGTTGCTTCCTGCTGCATGCACACTGAATGACCCATGGCCAGTGAAAAATGGTGAAGGAAACTGAACAGAGCGTACAAACGAGCTTTTGGGCAAGTTGTTACTTTGCTTCCACATAACTGCAGCGTAAAAAATTACGAGCACAAAAAAGGGGAGAAACACATACGACACGGACAAAAGCTGCACTCACAACTGATTTTATTTTGCAGGAATGGGAAATATAAAGGTTCCGCCGTGTCTTATGTGTTTCTCCCCTTTTTTGTGCTCGTAATTTTTTACGCTGCAGTTATGTGGAAGAGCGTACAAAGTGGTTAAGACAAATGGAGAACATTCCAAATATTTGCATGATGGAAAGTAAATGCCATAGCTCTGCAAAAACAAGCCGCAGGCTCTCCTTATCAAGTAAAGCCACAATCAATTTGTCTATAAAACGGAGCTATACAGGTGTGGCTAATACTGCACTGCTTGACCTGGTCATTGATTGCCCACTGAAATATGAATGGTACTTATTCCACTGAGTAACCTTAAAGGGTGGTTGCATGTACGAACATTTAATTCGTTGGGGGGGGGAATGGGGACGAAGGGCGCATCTAAAAGTAAACAGAAGGGGGCATTAATAGCTAGCCATATAAGCTGTCATCTTGAATGTAGTTCAGAGATTTTTGTCGGTGTCAAACTTAATGAGCACAAAACTAAATATCTCAGAACTCATCATATTGATGTGTATGTTTGTTGTAGCCAAAATACAGATTTGGTGCAACAGTGTCATTGCCCAAGAGATGTACCAGGACATCACTTGTGTCTCCTTCGAGTAACAACACTAGTGACGTGGCTGTAGTGGTGTGTGACATTGCCCAAAGCAAGTATTGAGGCATTTAGCTACAAGAGTGTAAATATCCAATACATGAGTTGGAAGTTTGGGAACACACTCCTAGATTGCATTTACTGGTGGGGAACAGGTGACTTGATGGCTTGTACCACCATCAGGGTGGCACCCATGTTGGTGACTAGAAGCATAGCACAGTTTATCGCCTCCTGCATGACAGATGCTTGGTAAAAACTGTGGGGTGCACTGTTGTGGCACCCTTTTTCTCACAAGAAAACTTCTAGTACATGCTTTCACTAACAAATGACTATGTATATATGGCATAGACCAGTTAATGCATGAATAAGAGTCGTTAACGGAAAAATTTGAAGGGGACACTTAAGGTGCCGCTTTAAGGGTATGACGTGATAGCGTTTTGGGTCAATTCCGATATATGCAGAAGGTCATTCCCTACTTTACATTCATAAATACCTCGGAGTCCTAATACCCCTCCTGGCACAGTGGTGCAGCGGTTAAGTGATGCGCATATAAGCAATGGCAGGTGCTCCCAGCATTAGGCTTTGTGTTGCCCAGGTTGCGGTTCCTAAACGACCAGTCATTAATTTTGCTACCACCTGCCACTGTGGGCAGTTTGCTTACTATCCGATGGGCAGGTTCTGATTATGCTGCAAGGTCGCGTAACCTAGATGGCCCATCTGCCTCCTGTGTTGCTCTCTGGGCACCACCTGCCAGAGCCGTGCTTGTGAGTTGTCACTCACAACGCTGACATTGACAACGCTGGCACTGAATTTGCTGGACAACGGGGCCTTTAGCGCTATCGCATTAAAATTCCCATGCACTAAGTGCTTCTCTTGGACTATTTATAGGCTTTAAATTGACTTAGCTGTGGCTGCCTTTTGAGGCTTGTTAGTAGCAGCACCTTGGTGAGATGCAAAGGTGTGCACACATAAGATTGCTCAGGTTGAGAGGAAATCTCATCATTCAAACGAGCATGACCTAGCTGCCGTCCTGGCGGAATCTCGTCTTTCAGGATAAAGCAGACAAGGACTTTTGTATTAGCTGTCCCTTCACAGCTTCCATTGATTGTGAGGCCAGCTTTCTTTCATGCTGGTTAATGACACCTTTCTCTGTTTTGTTTGCAGTTTTATTTTTATAGTTCTCTCCATCCTTCTTTGTTGCTCGCCACTCATTCACGGTGCTTGCAACTGGTGGTTGGGTGCTCTTTGTGCTTTCAATAAAAATTTCACTTGCGACTGCAGCACTATCCTTTCTTTCAGAGGGGGAACTGCAGTAAAATAAATGGGCTTTCTTCCACCTTCAGTTGTGCCTTTCACAAGTCATGAGACAATAAATTGAGAAAAACTATGCTTTGCTACTAGTGCTTGGATTCAGCTGAACTGTGAACCACTCAGTTTTCATAGCAAGTGCTTTGTTGAGTATATATGTAAGCTTATCAGTGCAACTGTAAGCCCAGCAGAGTTGATGCTGCTGACAGCTCATTAGATATATAGTCAAACCCTATTAATTCGGATTTCAGTGGACCAGACAAAAAGTACAGAAATATTCAAATGTTAATTATCAGAAAGGACCAAAAAAAGACCATACAAACATGTATGACATAAACATACCTTTATTTTGTGAAAAGTTTCTAATCTGCTCCTGCCAGAAAGTTGTGTGGCAACAGCTATTTTTAAAGTTCTGCCAAATGGTGCAGTGCACGCGCACTGTCAGTGAACCAACATACATGTTCTTGACTCAGGGCATCAACAGCCCTCACCCCCATGTTAAGTAGTGTACATTACACACACACTACTTAACCCCCTAACTAAAATATACATTTTTTTTTAAATGGTACCAAAATGGTCAGTTAGTACCCGTACTGCTATATGTGTCAGCAAACTAAAGAAATTCTTTGGAGAGACCTACTCGCCTTCGTGGGGTGTCAGCCAACACACGACAAGCTGGTCTCGCCAGTATGTAGAGAGCAGTCGGTTTAAGTGAGCCTAGCTCATTCAACTTCACTAGGAGGTTAAAGGGTATAGACAGCAAATTTCACCTGCTTGTTTTCTTCTTTTTAATGATGCGTATGACAGTACTATATAGAAATAACCGCACGGGTAGTAGTTGCCTATGACCCCTGAAGATTTTATAATTGACGTTCTCTCACCAGTTTCAATTTCAATTTTAACAGCTCGGCAGTGGTTATGCCATCAAATGTAAGTTTAGGTCACATGTGGCATAAAGAAAACTGCAGTATAATTCCTGCTTCTTCACTCACTGTGATTCTAGCTCTTGAGGCAGGCTGGCATTAGGGTTGTAGTGAATTAAAACAACATATCGGGAATTATGTCACAGTTCTTTGTGTGACATGCGGCACCTATACTGATCTATTAGAACATAACCATCACTTGGCTGTTCAAACTGAAGCCAAAACAAGTGAGAGAAGAAATTCAATTAGGAATTACTTAGCTGTCGTAGGTGAATAGCAAGTGTTGCTCCATGTGTGCTAATCTCTTACGCATCATTACAAATAACAGAACATGTAGCCAAAGATTTAGTCCCTATACTCCTTTAATGTAAACCAGTTACAGCCTCCATGGTGATGCAAAGAACGCTGGCAACATGATTCGCTATGCGCACACAATGAAGACAAATAAAAAGTGGTGGAGTACAAACGAAACGGCGTCCAGTTGTACCTTTCCGGCTGATTATCTTAGCGAGAAGTATGGTGCCTTTACATTTCGGTTCGGACACCAGCGCCACTCGTGCTTTAGAAGCCAGACTTCTTAGTTGATCACTCACCATTGCCATCACCTCATCTTTTGTGTCCTGCACACATATGAGCTCCACAGCCTGTCCAAATTATCCAAAGCACAGTCAAATTGCACCAAATTAACGAGAATTTCATGCCATAAATTAGTAAATATGTTTGACGGGACGAGTTCAGATGTCCGAATTACCCAGATTTCCAAATTAATGGGGGTCGAATGAATAATGTTTTACTGTGCATCATAGAAAGACAAAAAATTCTACTTCACAGTGTAAAAGATGACAGGTGTGGTTGTGCATTCTAATTATTTGTTGATAGTAATGTGTTCTGGTCCTCCATTGGTTTCTGGCCAACTTATGCTTAGTTCTGCTTTCATTGGTGGGAAGGCTTGTAATTTGGCCTCGCTTTTCAGATTCATTCGACGTGCTCTGCAAGAACGAGTCAGCAGTGCTCAACGTCCATGAGGCAGCCCTTGTGTGGCTCAATACCTCCCAGGACCACTGCCGCGTGCGAGTCCATTTTGCCACTGGTCTCCTTGCCACTGTGGCTTCACTGAACCTGACATCATCACCCAACTGCACCGAAAACTACCTCCGCTTAACTACTGCCAGCAATGTGACCCTGGGAGGACCCTTCTGCGGGTATCAGGCAGACCGTCGCGAGGCCACGCCGGCTCTGCAGGTAACATTCTTCGCACCGCCAGATAACAGCTCCGTCATGCTCGACGTCAATGCCACATCGCCAGAGAGCAGCTTCATACTGGTACTTACAGCATTTACCAATGGTGAGTGTGTGTGGAAAAGTGAAGGAGTACAGTCTGATGCAATTTGAAGATAATGACTTAAGGCAGGGGCTCTGAAATTGTGTTCCATAAAACCCTGGATTCATTGGAGTGCTATTTGGGCTCCCTGAGCGCACAAATACATGCATGCCTTGACCGCCACCTTACCCTCACCTTCTGCCCACTTTATTTTGTGACTAGTCATATATTTATGGCTTATAGCAGACAGTTTCACTGTGCAGACAGTCGTTGCGATTGAGTGTGGTCATTTTTTCGGACAGACTGTGTGTTTTTGCATCTTCTTTGCTTGTGTGTTAGGCAAGAAGGGAGGGGAGTCAAGACGCGAGGAGTTGCTCAGCACCCTTTGAAACCGTTAGAGGGACAGTCTACTGCCGAGGACCAGTATAAAAATACTGGCATTTCCTTGTAGATCCTTCCCTATGATGGCATTAACGACTAGCTCTAATGGTTCTGGTAAAAATTTATAATTTTAAATTGGCGGGCCAGAGCCAACGTACTGTGTCAAAGCATAGCGGCTGCCGAAAAAGTGCATCATAGGCGAACAATGTTGCCTATGGTTGACATCTATATACTTTATGAATTGAACAGAGTACAATACTCAGTGGTATTTTTATGTTTTGTTGAAGAAACTTCGGTTGCACTTACCACTAGTCACCATTCCTTGCATGGTTTAGCTTTGCTTTACAATCATCTCGTCAAATATTTTCAGAAAGGCAGACTGACACTATGCTGCCAGGGGTGCTGCCGGCAATAGTGGTCACTGGCATGTGCTATAGATATCACTAGTTTTATTTTATTGGTAGTATTTTTAAAACAACCTCAGTGCTCTCAGTTGTAGTAGTTCTAAATCAACTATTAATGTCATGCTCATTATTGTCACTGCACGCAGTCGCAGGCAGCAGTTGTCATGTCCATAGAGTTGTATAGAATAGAATGCATTTCATCTTGTAGTCTTTATCAGCTTCCATCTGCGGCATGAACAAATCAGATAAGTTTAACTATGATCAGAGCTTATGCTGAGTCTAATATCGTCGCCATCGCCAGGCATGCCGATGACGCAGCAAAGTAAAACCATGAGCCAAGCAGGCTTAACACATGCTGTCAAATATCTACTCGGTTTAACTGCGTTAAAACTCTGTCACTTTTTTTAACTGTGCCAAGTTCTAAGGAAGTGCCTACATATGATATGCATGATTCTTTTCCTTTATTGCAGCTAGTAGTGGTGGCAGCTGCCCCAGCTATAAGCATGAGTGCGTCAACAAGCGCTGCATTGCCTCGGACATTTTCTGCGATGGCCACAATCACTGTGGTGGAACACAGATCCCTTTGCCCGAACAGTGCCCTAGTGAGTGCTCTTCCAGTTGCCTTTAACGCTTTGTCGCGCTATCGAGGTTTTTCAGCTGTTAGCTGCTGCAAAAAGGGTGCAATAGACTGTGGTCGAGCAGAGTGCAGTTTCTTGTACTTGCAGGTGGTTAAAATTATGTGACATCTTTGGCTGGTTTTCATTGTTTGTCGTGATATAGGTATTTCTTTGACTTGCACACTTCTTTGAAATATTTTTTAGTAAAATATAAATAACACATCTGTAACATGTTTTGCTATAGGCGAGAAGATAAACAAAAGATAGGGGTCCTATTTAAGCTAGTGAACATACTAAGTATGGCAGTAACAATGAGGAATCCTGTCTGAAGTGAGGGGTCATGGTTCTAAGGGGACCACCATTCTGGAAACAATATTTTAGCATAAGCAGGAGTTACGCACGCTAAATTTGGGAAATAGCATGCGCCACGTGAGCGTATCGTAAGGTTTGAGTTGAAAAGCGTTTGGCACTTGTACACTACAAAGCATGCTAATTTTTTACCGCACGCTATTCATGTGCCCATTTTATTAGCACTACATTCTGCAGTGTCAGAACATCGCCTCTGCAATCACTGCAGCATTGGTAGGGCAGCAAGGAACTACTGAGTATAGCTGCGTGTGTTTGTTTGAATGGAGTTTTGCTTGCATGTTATCTTCTTCCAAATGATGCGTTAGACATTAATATGCATGGATCACCCTGTGATATTTGCTCACGACCGCTAAATAATTTATAACTGAATTTCTTCTTGATGCTGTTCCACTGTCGGTGTAATCAACCAAATGATGACTGTGAAGTGTAGTTGGTGGTTAGGTCGTGTGACGCAGAAAAAAAATAAGGCAATATGGCTGTTAATACGTCATATGTCGTCAATCCAGCTCTTGAAGCCGGCTGGCATAAGTGTTGTAGTGAATTAGAATTGCGATAAATTTAAATTGCAGTTGTTTTTTTCTGCCTTGCGTGACCTAAAGGCCAACAACACGTCACAGTCGTCTTTTGGGTTCATTAAGCTTAAACCGAAACAGCATGAGAGAAGAAATTCAGTTATAAATTTATTGGCTATAGGCAAATGCTGTGTAGTGATCCATGTATTTTTATGTCTAACGCATCATTTGAAAGAAAAAAACGCAATTATAATTAGGTGTCTGCATTCCTTTAAAGGGCGACTGTCATACTGGCATGTTTAAAGGGAGAACCCTAGGAAATATTAGCCGGTCTTAAAGGCAAAAAATGTTATTTTGCCAACAGTTGCATTTATCTCATGAATACTCACATGTAAGTCTTATTTACAGCAGTAATAATCTTCGCCTTCTACCATTGAGTTTTCACCAAGAGTTTGTGACATTTAGCGACCTGGCACTGCCTATGTATCATTTCCATTTTTAGATTTCATGCTCTTTACCAAGGTATCACCACTGACTGTTTTCTGGCATTTTTTAATGATGGTAGACTTCCGTTAACACAGATTTTTCGACATGACGAGCATGAGAATGTTTGTTTGTTTTTAATAGACTGAACATATTTGTCTGTTCTCAGTTTAGATAAACTTGCGCGGTTATTGTGACACAGAGTGGGTCTGCTTAGTGGTACTCCAAATTGTACTTGCACCACTCTCGAAACTAGTGAAAACGCAACACTGCAGCACATTTCTAGGTTTAGAGTCATCACAGTCATACGTCTTAAGCAAGAGCTCTGGGTAATATGAACACTATAGAATCAAGCTCTCAATTTGAGGGCTCTCTAGTCCTCCTAGTGGGTACATTGTGTATGGATTTAATCTGGCAGAGTCTGGAACTGTGTGCTTACAATGGTAGGAGGATGGATTACAGTCAACGACCGATTTTTCGGACTCTCTAAGGACCGCAAAAACGACCGAAAAATCAGGCAGTCCGGAAAATCAAAATTTCACCGAAAAAATCACGAACTTATTACCAGTGTTGGCGGCAACGCATTTAAAGTAACAGCGTTACTGGTAACGCGTTACTTTTTTTGGTAACTTAATAGCGTACTTGTTACCGTTTTCGGAACTGTAACGGGTAACATACTTGCGTTAACATTTTTTGGTAACATGAGGTGTCACGTTACCAGTTACCAGTTACCAGCATCGCAAGTTAAGAGGCTCCCTTTAAGCTTGAATTTCATTTTAGTATTGGCGGTGAGTGCAAACGAGGTCTGAAAAATCAAGCAGTCAGTTGCGGTGCGTTCGAAATTTCGGGCGCTCTTATACATTGCTTCTGTGGGCCATGTCGCGGTGCTGCGAAAAAGTCAAGTCTGAATAATCAGGCATCCGAATTTTCCGTTGTCAACTGTACTCCTGTTTATGTTATCGCCAGTCATTGTCTTCCTTCTGAATTGTAGACATCTCAAATTAGTTTATGCCTTGACTGTTGACTGACATGTATTGATGAGTGCCTACCCTCTATCTGCTCAGGTCCCGTGACGTTCGAATCCACCTGGTGGGCCATTGGAACCATCATCTTTGGTGTGGTCTCGCTTCTGCTGCTGTTGCCATGCTTTGTGTGGACTGCACTGCGAGGAGGGCAGATCCAAGTGACCACACTAGTCCTGCCTGGCGCCATGTGCATTTCCAGCAAGAACGGCGGCGACAACGGTGCCAGTGCTGCGGCCACCGCTGACACTTCTCCAACTCAGGAGGCACCTTCTGTGAACGATGCGCCTTCTTTGGACCACCAGCTATCGGTGGAGTGTGCACCAACTACAAGTGACAAGGCACGCCTCGTGACGTCCTGAGGACACATCATCATGTACCCTACGATACTTTGTGCATCCACAGGATAGCTCCTAGTGCTTTCTGAGCATTTGCACTGTGGTATCACATTCTTCTCATGTGACTGCAGTTCTACACTTACCACGTTTCAGGTTTCAAGTTTTTTTCAGCCATGCGAAGCAGACCGCCTCTTCACTGAAGGCAAGTAGCAACTGGACAATCTAACGCTTCATGCGAGGTTGGTCTGTGTTCACCTTACAGCCGTTACCTTAGTTGTATGCTTAAGGTATCATAATCAGTTTTATGGCTTATGAAGCAACCTACTTCTTTTACTGAGCTGTCGCAAAGCTATTACCTTTGGGGCAATCTTTCATTCTATGCGCAGTGGCCTAGAACACCATGTCATTGTTTTTGGCTAATGCCTGAAGTGTCGTAGACACAGAAATTAGATTGCGGAATGTGCAAGTTCGAGAATCGTCCTGCTCGAATATGTTACTTTGACAAACTGTTTATTGTGGACAGTGATATACTTGATTGAAGTACTCAATTTGTACTGGAAGCAATTACTATCATTACATCAGAAATAGTTACTGATCGAAGTGACATATGAAACTGAAGAGTTTGATATCAGCGCTGTTTGACAAAAAATTTGGTAAATATGTACCGTATACACTTAAGCAAGAAAAAGTGGTTAAATGTCTATAAAATAACCTCTGCAAGTTGTGAAAGACAATGGGTGAAAGCCAGACTTTCGAAACACAATCACAGACTTTTAGTTCTTCTGTAAGCTCCTCTTTCCTCATTATTTCATGGATGCTGTACAGCTACAAGTGCAGTTGCTGGAACTCCTGTCAAGGTAAAACTTGAGATGGACGCTGTTTGGTTGGTGTCTTGTCCTGTAACCACCTGTTGTGACTCACAAGACCTTTGTCCCTATTCATGTCACTGTAGAAGCAAATGGGCACCTTTCATATGATGTTTTGCTGGCTCGCTTCCTTTGGCTGTTGTTGAATGACATAGTGTGGTGACATATTCACATACTGCTAATGAGCTTGTGAGATTTTGGGCTGCGGGTAAGACTTTGCAAGACTCTCAGAGACTCTGGTATGCTTGTAGTAGTGGTGCTAGCTTACATTTCTTCAAGTTATTTCACCTGCAAGAGATATATATGTAAGGACAAACTGAAGTTTGGCACATCAAAAAATGTGAAAGCATAGTTTTAAAGTTGTTCACGTCCTGTCCTGTTTGTCTATGTCAGATGATTGAGAAACTTTATCAGTGTCTTGTACTATTAGCCGTTTATCACTGACTGACTGTGCCTTGGAGGATGTAGTCTCACATGGGAAGCTGTTGGACATGAAAGAGCTTAGAAGGGAACTTGTGTTGAATTTTGTCCGAAGACTTTTTACTCAACTTGGTGACTGAGCAAAAGTAACACAAGTTAACTTTTTTTAACATGGACATCGCAGGAAATGCGTGCAGAAGATTTCAGGGCATAAAATTATGAATTCAGGACAATCAATCCACAGCTTGATGTCCTGTTTCAAGGGTATGCTCTGCAGCACATCTTTATGTGCTCGTTTGAGCTCCATTATCGGGACCACTTGTGGAAGTTTCCCTCAAGACCTGTGGGATCACAAACTATCGAATTGTAAGAGCTGGAACACCAGGCAATACAACTTATCCATCTCTGTAGGGGGTGTAGTGCCTTGACTGTTTTTTAGCTTCTAATTTATTAAATGTCAGTAAATGGAATGCCTGTTATGCTCACATCCTCTATATCTTTGCATCACATGGAGACCACAGAGCTAACATTTCATGCATGCATCGGTTGTACGGCTGGTTGTATGCACTTAGGATTGTAGTGCATGAACTGAAAGACTAACAGTAATGTGCAAGGCAATATGTGATGGCTTCAAGAACTGCCTTTTTTTTTTGTTGTCCTTCAGGCTTGAGTTCACCTTTCGTTATCATTTTGATCACAAAAGGTAAAGCCACATGATAAACTTATAGAGAACTTTTTTGTTAATTAGACCAGTCCATCTCGTATCTTCTGAGTGCATCGAAAATGTGGCCAAAGGCATTGCTGTTAACTTTGATGCTGTACGTCAACAAAAGAATGCGAACATTCAGTGGGCAGCCTGCCTTCTTTGAATGCTTTTAATTTAGAATGTCTGATACTGATGTCTAGTGAGAAATAAGTCTGCAGCTTGATACTTTTTCTTAGGAGTAAGTACACTACAACTATCATTATCAGCGTCTAACTTGATCAGTTATGGCCTGAATGTATACTGTTAGTCGTATTTTATCTGGACACCTAGTCTGACTTTGCAGTGTTCCTGTAAAGGTGTGGTTTTGTCCCTGCTACTCTGCATCATTTTGGGAATTGGGCTTGTAAGTGCAGAAATGTTTATAAGGCGATGTTAACTACTGATGTGTTTAGCCTGTTAGCCAGTAATTTGTAACATTTTGTAGGTCATTGTACACCCAGCCGCCTTATGTTTGCCTATTCATCGTCTGACAAAGCGGGAAAAAAGAGCGCATTATAGATACGGTTTTAGTGTGATCATCACATTTTTGTTAGGAGTGGAATTTTGTCGGCCCTGGCAGAATGCAACAACTGTGCTTTGACTTGCCTCACTTGTTTCTGGCTTATGCACTGAAACAATTCATGGGCTTTAAAAAATGTTTTTCTTGTGTGTAAAATACTTGAAATGTTTTGAAGGATTGAAGAAACCCTCGGGGCATGTTTGTTGAGGTTACAGCAATGTTAATGAGGCAAGATTATTTGTGCCGAGTATGAAAGACGCGTAGTATGTGATTGAGTTATGATTGTTTTATGCAGCGTAAAACTACGCTAATGTATTTTGTTCCTTAGAATAATATTATGTGTCATTTTTTTGCATGAACATTTTGTATTTTTAGTGCAGTTGCTAAAAAACTATGCCATTTATCATAAAATTCTTAGTTTAATATTTGCAATGCTAAGTGCTGTTGTATTGAAACATTTTTGATCACTGAACAGCTTAGCGGGCTCATGATCCAAGAATGTCTAATAAATCATCATGAGCAGGATGTTTGACTAAAGTTTTTTTGTGTTTGTGTAATTAAAACATTCAGAATACTGTGCAAACGTTGCTGCACTAGCACTTCATGCTTTTAAGGATGAATGTGGTACTGTAAGGAAAGACAAGTGACAAATTGTTATGGCCTTGGTTGCCCATAAGTTTTCTAAAGCAGTGTTACAATGCAAACCAGCATCTACCTAGTTGTAAAGCATGCACTACTGCATTATAATAAAACAGTGTTTATTTATTTACATAGAGTTGCTAGTGTGCATGAAAGCACTTCAATAATTGCTGGCACCATAGATTCAGAAGTTTTATGAATACAGATTAATAGCTTGTTAATTAGCTCACTGCTGTAAGGAGGAAAACCTGGTGTGTTAGGTTGGAGCGGCAGTTTTGTTTTCAGAGCATCATAAATGTCATGTTCACACTCTTGGGGCTGTATTCTCAAACAAAGTCCTTCTGGCAATACTCCTATTTTGTCATGATATAAAGCGGTGCACAATACCTCACTGTAAAGAAGGGCATCCATGTGTTTGGAAGGTTTCATTGGCACATTCTCTCGAGGATATTTGGTTGTGCGTTTAGAGACCATGTTCTGCCCTAAAATAGAATATGAAGGCTTCTTTAGGTGTGCTAATTGTGCCTTGGAAATTACTAGAGCACCAGCCTAATTAGCATGACCAATGTTTATGGTTTATAGGGGTTTAACGTCCCAAAGCTATCAGGACCAATGTAGCAACTATGCTTAGTCAACTGACAGGCAGCTGTTTTGCTTTAGTGAAAGAAGCCAAGGACAGTTTTGTTCACCTCATTTCTCTTGACTTGACATCTGCATGTGACGCCCTCCCCAAAAATATTTACCTGCATGTACATGCAATAGGCACATGCTATACCTGAAAATGGTTAGTATTAACTCCTGCAGGGAGGGAGGGACAGGTGGCACTCTTTCTGCTATGGCAACAGTGCGCATACAAAATCATACTTTTTAAGCCGGTCTTGCTCTAATGCCTTGTGCCTTTCAGTTTCTTGAATTTAATTTATCATTGCTCCTTGTCTGAAACTTGCACGCTATTTAATCCTAAAAGATCATCAGTATGACTGGGGAGAAACTACTTACCATAAGATCCTGGAGTGCAGTGAGCCGTTTTGCAGCTACTCTTAGTTGTTGCTACTGCGTTAAGATTTAATTTTTTGTAAAAAGAAAATTATAATTACGGCAACAGAAGCCATGCTGGTTGTACTCAGTAACAGCATGATGAAACGCAGACAACACGAAGAAACGACGCACACGAGCGCTGATGAGTTGTGAGCGCTTGTGTGTGTCGTTTCTTCGTGTTGTCCACGTTTCATCGTGCTGTTACACACACGAGCGCCGACTCACAACTTGTGAGTCAGTGCTCATGTGTGTCGCTTTCGCGTTTGTGTTTCATCGCGCTGTTACTGAGTACAATGCATTACCAACTAGCCCGCAACCTTGCTCTTCTGAGCCATGCTGGTTACTGAACGCTGTGTTGTTCAGCTTGTCCCCTCAAAAGAAGCACTGTACTTGAGTTACCTTTTTAGATTCCACTGTGTGTTGTGGGCTACATTCTGTTTTTTAATCACATGTTTGCCTCTGTTACACTGAACTGAGAGGTTGTAAATGTACTGTGCTCTCTTGTTTATACGAAACAGATGTGGAGAAACTTTCTGTGCATGGGCATCATTCTTTTTCTGGTATTCCATTTGGTGAACCTTCCCGACTGCAAGCTAGCAACTTTTCTGGCTGTTGTCTCTGAAGTATGAAGGTGGGTAGATGAGGATCAGTGTGTGATAGGATTGTTATGGCTGTTTCACTTGTTTCCTAACATAAGCCATATTAGCTCAATATGGTGCTCAAGTAAGGTTATGACCAGACACAGTCCTTTTTAGCCTCCCTGCCTTTCAGTCCTTTGCTTTGTCACTATCATCCAGTTAAAAGTGATGGAAATAAAGAGTTCTGGATTAATCCTGCACCTGATTTAATTTAGTGATGAAGCTACTGGTGACAAGGTTTCGCAGTAAGAAAATTTGAAACTTTGAAAGTTTTATTTCAGCAGAAAAAAAAAAGTTGCAATTTTTGGGGAGGGATTCCCAAGGCAATAGGCATCTCTATGGCGCCTGACATGGCCTCGTGACCTTCGCACATGCAGCGCGGCGAAGAACAGTGCAGTTAGAGGTCTTGAAACAAGATAAATGATGACCATCTGACATCAAAACTAATCTAAAAAAAAAACACAGAGAAGCACTACGACCAAAATACATTGCATGCAAGAAACAGCCAACAACCAACAATACAATTTTATATAGAGGAAAAAAAAAGTATGAGTGACCAAGGTATGACTCAGATGTAATGAATACTGCTGTTCACAATATATATATATATATATATATATATATATATATATATATATATATATATATATATATATATATATATATATATATATATATATATTATATATGTCATATATGTATATGACATATATGTATATGACAATGTCATATATGTATATGACATTGTTGTCCAAGTGAGAAGCTTGTGTTTGTAATGAATGATTTGGCCTTTAGCATGTGCTTGATTTTAAGGCATTTGCCATGTGTAACTGCTGCATGGTATAGACTTTGTTTTAACATCATGGAGGCCTGATGTACTATGCACAAAATTCTGGAGGGATCCTTTAAAACACATTTGTTGGTTCGATATTTGCGGCTTTTTTACAGTTCACTTTAAAACTCCCATCACAGGAATTTGATGTCCTATGCAGAAAAAAACTGTAAGCACCTGTTGAAGCACATTTATTGTTTCTGTACTTTACATTTTGTTTAAAGTAGTTTAAAGAAGGATGGTTTCTAACCAGCCTCTCCAAAGAAATCTTCCTGAAGTAGTGACAGTGTATTGTGATATTTTGCTTTCTGACAGATGGCCTGTTGTTCACAGGCAAATGGCTTTTGTTTCATGTTGTTTGCGCTGCATGTGCATGCTGGGTTGACTGTATTTGCTTTTAGTTTATTGTTGTGCAATGTACTAATTGTATAGAAGCACCCAGTTCTTCACATCACCAGCACCGACTGCTTCACTCTAGAAGTTATGTGTCCTGTCATTGTGGGACACCTGTTAGCCCAAAAATACTGAAGCAGCTGCAGTCTTGGTGCTTTCACTACATCTTCAAGCCTGTCAATGCATACTATATACATACCAGCACAGCCCAAAAAGAGATATGCAGTCTGCTTTTGAAATCCTTTGCCTTTCAGTGCTATTCCTAGATGTTGTGGTTAGGTTTCGGTGACCTCTTTTCCCAATGCAGTCTCCAATATGTGCGGCCTTCACCAACAGTATGTGGACCACTTTATGAGCAACAAAAAATCTAGGCAATGTTGAGTGGAACTGCGCAGCTGCCTTTGTGCAGACAAATAGTAAGTTGCAAGTGGCTTGCATACTTTTGATGAAGACTGTATTGCATTTGTGGTTGATATATGCCAATATAGTTGGGCGTGACATAGTTATTAACTGCAATAGCAATCTGGTACTTTTAAATTTTGGAACGGCACATTTTCACACACTTCTTGACAATCATGCTATCGTAGTGGTCTTTCTAGTGCAAGGTGTAAACACTGTAAGGAAAAAAAAAAGAAGAGAGGCATCATAGCATATGTGTTCACTATACATAACTGGCTCTTGTATAACATCTAAGGATCTTGCATGATTTAATGGTAGCGATATAGGAATGCTATCTGATACCTTGAAATTTGATTATTTTCAATTCAGTGTGTAACAGTTAAATAATCATTCTGCAAAAATATTCCACGTTTCAGTGAATGTGCAGGTACTTGCAACAATCTTATAGTTAATTTCACTGAAGATAAGACAAGGCAATTTGAAAGAAATGTATGCATAATATGCAGCAATTAATGGGTCTGCTGGCTAGACAGACTAGTTTACATGGAGCTATATGTCAAGTGTTGGAGACTGTGATGCGTTTAGAATTGTTGATGCAACGATGTATTTATATTTATGGAGGGAATGCATGAATAATGTGACCTGAAAAGTGCATTCTTTGGATGTGTTTTCTTGTAGTGAAGCGATTGGGAATGCAAATTTTTACTTCATTTTATAATGGCTGTTGCTGGCTTTTGTGCTTCAGCATTTCATTTATTGCTTGTTGTGAAATATGAAGCGAATAAATATTTTGTATTACATTTCACTGCGGCATCTTTTGCGCAGCTCTTGTTCTCTGGTCATGGCAGCTTGGAGTTGCTATGCCTTTTGTACACGCATGCCCAATTAGTGTTTCATCCCCCCTTCGGGTTCATATAGCATATAAGACAACACAGCTCCCTTTGTAATTTATGAGATATGTGAGGCTCATGTATGCTTTCGTGTTTACATCCCTTTTGGATTCGCTGTCAAAAGCAGATTTTTTTGTTTCAGGCCAAAATATAAGCCACTAAACCGTGATGAGATTCTCCTGAAGAGATTTTTTTTTCTTTAAATGTTTGTATCTTCTTATTCTGTGTATCATTCGTGTTATTTCAGTGCTTGTAACTTGATTCCTGAAAAAATTATACCCGAATATCTTGCTAAGAATACTAGTTTACGTTTTTTTTTCTGTACTCTCTACAGACTTCCTTTCGACTTTTTCCTGTGGGAAGGGGGTGCACTCGTTTGTCAAGCCAATCTAAGGCTTTTCGGGTGCGCCGCTAACATCACACACTATATTGAAATAGAGGTATTTACAATTGTATTAGGCGTCACTGGCATTCTGGCTCCTCGCAGCGGGAGAGAAATGCCCAATGCGAGAGGAATCAAGCTGAAAAAAAAAAAATTAGCTGCGGTTCAACTACCGAGCTGAGGTTCAACCTGGTTTGAGAGGGAAGGCTGTGGTGTATCGGGCAACTAGGTGCAGCTTGGTGTCTATAACGTTGAGTGCGTTCTGCACAGTAGATAAGCAGTGCGCTCACCGTGCCACCCTGGCAGGTTGCAGTTAATTAATGGTTGGTCACGAGAGGTTGGTCACCCAATGAACGCTGTGGCCTATTATTCTACTGCCTTCTGCCAGTGAATCGAAAGGTCAAAGGTCAAGTGGTGCGACACCATGCGCAATCACATATGGTAAGGCCTATAGCCACACTTGACCTCTGGCTCACTTTAATGTCACCTGGAAATGCACTGCGAAATCAGCTTTACCTAGTGTAGTGAAGGTTTTGCTTTAAAAACGCCGAGCTCTCCCAAAGAGAATATATGCAGTGAACTAGCCGCGTTTTTGCTGCCGACTAGGAGCCGAGAAGGAAGCTGATGCAGCGCTCCACCAAATAATTCCGTCTAGCGAAAAGGCTGAAAAAGTGCTGTACTGGTCTCTGGGCATCAGCAAAAACGTTTCTAATCAGAATAAACGTGTATGCTTTAAAATACTCGCGTACGCGATTTGGTTTTAAAGGCAGTGTCGCTTTGCGCATTGTAGGCATTCTGCATTTTTGCCTACACCCCATGTATGGATGGATAAGGCTGAACCCCTTAAATGGGGCGGTGGCTCAAGCCACCTAGCCATGACTCGTGAAATTTTACTCGTCTTGATTTTAACCACTAATCAGGTAGCCTTACCCTGGTTACGTCTGCCTACTTAAAATCTGTTTTTCCTTCACTGTCCTAAAAACACCAAAGCTTTGAATAAATCAACCCTGCTGATTTCCACTGTAGGGTGATACAGAAAAGTATCAAGTGTTCAGCTGTTCCCTCCTCATCTCCACACGCATAATGTGTCTATCTCGTGGTACGTGACTTGATATGTCTCCGCAAAATTCCCGTACTGGCCTCGAACAACAAAGAGCTTCCCCTACAATTATCGCAGATATTTTCTTTGGCAATTTCCTGCTTAAAGATCCTGTATGTCCTCAGTGCCAATTTCGTCAGCATCCCTGTTTTTCCACAGTGCTCTCTCTGTTCCTTCAACCTTTTTCTTAACCACTAATTGCAGATTTGCCCCAACTACTGTCCAGATATTTGCGTGTCAATTTTCTAGTTCGCTTTCTCCATTTTGTGTCCACATTCTTCATGTAAAAGTATCTGAAAACTTTCCTAGCCCACTGCTTTTCCCCTATTTTTCTCAATCGTTCCTCAAATGCTATCATACTGTTAGCTTCTCTGCTCTCGAACGACGCCCATCCCATATCACCCTGTACCCCCTGATTTGGTGTATTGCCATGTGCTCCCAAAGCTAGCCTCCCTGCGTTACGTTTTGATTTCTAACCTTGCTGGAACATCTGTTCTCATGCACAGGACCGCAGACTAGGAACCATCACTCCTTTCCAGATCCCTCTTACCACTTCGTACCTATTGTAATTCCACAGTGCTCTATTTTTCATGACAGCTGCATTCCTACTAGATTTACTAATTAAATATTTTTCATGCTCTTTCAGATAATCAGCACCGGTATTTATCCACATACCAAAATACCTGTACTTATCCACTACTATAGCGCGAACTCCTGTATACTACGCTCACCGCCCTCATCATTAAATGTCATGACTGCAGATTTTTTTTTACTAAACATGAAACTTAATCTCCCTGTGTACCGCAGATGTCTATCAACTTCTGCAAATCTTCCTTGTTGTCAGTCATTAGCAGTATATCATACACGTACATTAGTCTCAGTAATGACTGTTTAATCCATTCTCCTTGCTTGAAAAAAAGAAAGGTTGAAGCCTAGTCCGCTCCTCTCTAGTTTGGTCTCTAACCCTTGTAGGTACAACATGAACAAAATTTGGAGGACGCTAAAGCGTCAGATCAGGACGCGACAGCATGTTGCAGGGTTGCCAAGGGATCCACGGAACACCATCGTCCGGTGCCACCCCTTGCCCCGGACATTTTAAAGAAAGGCAACATATCTTGGTGGGCACCGGAACCGCGCGCCGTAAGGGAAGGGACAAAGGAGGGAGTGAAAGAAGAAAGGAAGAATTAGAGGTGCTGTAGTGGAGGGCTTCGTAATAATTTCGACCACCTGGGGATCTTTAAAGTGCACTCACATCGCACAGCACACGGGCGCCTTAGCATTTTGCCCCAAAATGCCTTAATTAGCGCTTTGCCTCCATAAAAACCCGACCGCGGCGGCTGCGTTTTTATGGAGGCAAAACGCTAAGGCGCCCGTGCGCTGTGCGATGTCAGTGCACGTGAAAGATCCCCGGGTGATCAAAATTATTCCGGAGCCCTCCACTACGGCACCTCTTTGTTCTTTCACTCCCTCCTTTATAAATTCCCTTACGGCGCGGTCCAGGTGTCCAACGATATGTGACAGATACTGCGCCATTTCCTTTCCCCAAAAAACCAATTATTATTATTATGAAAAATGAAAATAATTTTTTTAAGGAAAGGAAAGCACGCCTGTCTCGCATATCTCGGTGGACACCCGAACCGGGCCGTAAGGGAATGAAATTGAAATGAAAATTGGTTTTAAGGAAAGGAAACGACGCCTGTGTCACATTTCTCGCTAGGTACCTGTACCGCGCGGTAAGGAAATGAAAATCCCTTCCCTTACGGCGCGGTTCAGGTGTCCACCGAGACGCGCTATTTCTCGCTCACGGCCAAAGACGCTGACGACACCGGCTTTTCTGCGACACAAGCGCCTTAACGCTGTCGCGTTAAAAGGAGAGGGAAGACGTCCTTGCCTGACATCCCCCCCCCCCCTCTACTTAATTCACTTCGCTGCCGACCAGAGCGCCACCCTTGTTTACAAACTTGACGCTTGTCGTTGTCGTGCCGCGCTGCTCGCGCTATGCATCCTTAGCATGACCCTCAGCGACCGTAATGGAATGTTTTCGCGTCCTCCTGTACGATCTGTAACCGCTGTAACTGTACACCTGTGCGCGTAATATGCAAGGCTTCTTGCGAGGATATTCGCAACCTGCGCGATCACCGCAGGGCCGCAGGCCTGTGTAGACAGTGTTGCATCGGGACTGCGTTGAATGGAGGCATGGAAGCGCGTCCGTAGACGGCAGGCAGCTCTCGTTTCGGCCTTGACATCTGACTCATAACTAACTATACGCTCTTCCTGCTTGCTTTGGGTGCTGTACTTTTTGAATGTAGCTTAGCGAGCGCGTCAGCAGTGCGTCGGCGTCTCTGGTCCGGAAACGGCGATCTGAAGAAAGACTGTGACCATGACTTTGCGAACGTGCACGATCGTGCTACTTTCCGTCGCGCTGTTGTGCACGCTCGCCGATGCGATATATATGCCTTCACGTGAGTCACTTTTGATCTCCATCTCAGCTGGGAACCGATCGCTCAACGATGAAGACCGTTTCTCTTTGTGGCGGTGTCGTCAGAAATTTAAATATGTAGCAATTGTAATGTGAAAGAGAGGCAGGTGTTTAAGCTTTTTGGCGGCGCGTAACGCATAGAGCTCCATGCGGAAGTGATTTAAGCACGAGGAGTACGACATACAGTGATCTAGGTGCCAAGAGGAGCTGTCAGGATCGCCTAAAAGCTATTTTTAATTACGTAGACAGACTTTACTTAAGAGGAACTTTTCATGGCAGCGGACGTTTGGAGAGCCACATGGTATCCGGTGATGTCACTGCTCTGAAGCGCAATACCGATATCGCCGATATGAGCGTCGCAGAGACTGCCCAGATAGGAATCGCGCGTGTAAGTACGTGTATCTATGATTTACGAACACTGCCGAGTTGTGACATTTCCTCGTGACGGGCTGGCAGCGATTACGGCGAAAGCTGCTGCCGCTGCTGACTGGGACTGCGCTCGGTGTGAGCTGTCGTGCTGATCGCTCGCTGACAGCCAGCGAACTGAAACCATTGGACTTTCAGTGTTGCTCTAATGTGCATTGAGGTTTTTGCGTTATTAGTTGAATTAGTGAATTATATGACTGGAGTGCTTTACCTGACAGTGTGGTCATAATATACTATCTGTCTTCCTTTCATACTTGTGTGCTCTCTATTCATGAAACTCAGGTGTGTTGTATAACCCTGTTAATTTTCTTGCAACGTTTTTGATTCCCTTCTTTCGAATTCTGCAGTCTGAAAATTGTTGCACCTACTGTCGTATATTGTTTTAGTTCAGTAAGTGATTGTGCATTTTTTAAAACTTTTTCACAGGTTTACCAGTTGTAAAGTTTTCACATATTTTTTCCTGATGAGTGCACATGTTTATTTCAGTATTCATGCCTTTTAGTGTATTTTTTTAATGTGGAAAACAGTCTCATAGCTGCCTATATATGTACTGACTGACTGCCCTTTAATAAAATGAACAAATTAGTTGCGAGCTATGTTGTGTTTGCAATAGATGTAGTAGCATGTTTCAGATTCAGTGTTTTCACCCGTAGGTGGTCTTTATGATATGCAGAACACCGTATTTTAACGTTGTCACGTGAGTTGTAGATGTGGTTGCAGTCAAGAAAACTCAAGTACATGTGACATATAGGTGAGAAACAGCATAAAGAAGACACCAGTGCACGTCCTACTGGAGAGAACACAGGTGGTGTTGCTTCCTGCTGCATGCACACTGAATGACCCATGGCCAGTGAAAAATGGTGAAGGAAACTGAACAGAGCGTACAAAGTGATTAAGACAAATGGAGAACATTCCAAATATTTGCTTGATGGAAAGTCAATGCCATAGCTCTGCAAAAACAAGCCGCAGGCTCTCATTATCAAGTAAAGCCACAATCAATTTTTCTATAAAACGAAGCTATACAGGTGTGGCTAATACAGCACTGCTTGACCTGGTCATTGACTGCCCACTGAAATATGAATGGTATTTTATACACTGTGAGCAACCTTAAAGAATTCTCAAAGAGGTTGGGGAGGCACACAGGGCCCATGTAAAAGTAAACAGGAGAGGGCATTAACAGCTAGCAACATAAACTGGCATCTTGAATGTAGTTTAGAGGTTTATACCAGTGTCGGACTTCACTCAGAAAAATTAAATGTCTCAGCACTCATCATATTGATATGTATTTTTTTGTAGCCAAAATGCAGATGTGGTGCGACAGTAACGTTGTCCAAGACATAAACATATCTTTATTTTGTGAAACATTGCTAATCTGCTCCTGCCAGAAAATTGCATAGCAGCAGATATGTTTAGAGTTCTGCCAAATGGTGGAGTGCACATGCACTGTCAGTGAACCGACACAAATACAACATGTTCTTGGCTCAGGGCGTCGACAGCCCGCCCCCGACAAATGCACCACATGAAAGAAAATGCTTGTCCTGTATTACATGCACACTACTTAATCCCCTAACTAAAAGACACATTGTTTTTTAGAAAATGGTACCAGAATGATCAGTTAGTACCCGTACTGCCATCTGTCAGCAAACTGTGCTTTGGACGAGACTTACTTGCCTTCATAGAACCTCAGAAAACACACAAGCTGGTCTCGTCAGTAGCTAGAAAGGACAGTCGGCGTATTACAGCCAACTTCACTGGGGATTAAAGAATACAGGAATACATGTTTTCTTTGTAATGATGCGTATGTCATTACTGTACAGGGATAACCGTATGGTTGATACTTGCCTATAAATTTTATAATCAGAGTTCTCTCAGCTGTTTCGATTTGAACAGCTAAGTGGCGATTGTGACTTCAAAGGTAAGTATAGGCAACGTAGGGCATAAAGAAAACTGCAGTATAACAGCTGCTTCTTCACTCACTGGGATTCCAGCTCTTGAGGCAGGCTGCCTTTAGCGTTGTGAATTAGTTTGTGAATTAAAACAACATATCAGGAATTATGTCACAGTTCTTTGCATGACACACGGGACCTATACTGATCTATGACATTATAACTATCACTTGGATGTTCAAATTGAAGCCAGAACAAGTGCGAGAAGAAATTCAATTAGAAATTATTTATCTGTCCTAGGCCAATACCAAGCAGTGATCTATGTGTTCTAATGTATTCTGCATCATTGCAAATAAGAGAACATGCAGCCAAAAATTTGGTGTCTATACTCCTTTAACGTAAGCCAATTACAGGCTCTGTGGTGATACAAAGAAAGCTGGCAGCATGATCCGCTATGCACACACATTGAAGACAAAGAAAAAGCAGTGGAGTGCAACTCAAAATGAAAAGGCCTCCCATCGCACCTTCCTGACTGATTATCTTAGCGAAGAGTATGGTGCCTTTACATTGCGGTATGGACACCAGTGCCACTCATGCTTTAGTAGCCAGACTTCTTAGCTCATCACTCACCATTGCCATCAACTCGTATGTGTGCTATGCACACATACGAGCTCCACAGCCTGTCCAAATCAGCCAAAGCACAGCCAAATTGCACCAAATTAGAGTATCATACCATAGAATAGTACATATTTTTGACTGGACTAGTCCGGGTGCCCAAATTACCCAGATTTCGAAATTAAGGGGGGTCGAATTAATGAGCTTTTGCTATACATCGTAGGATGACAAAAAATTCTACTTCACAGTGTAAAAGGTGACAGTTGCGGTTGTGCGTCGCAATTATTCGTTGATTGTAATGTTTTCCGGTCCTCCATTGGTTTCTGGCCATTTTATGCTTAGTTCTGCTTCCAGGCGTGGCAAGGGCTGTTTGCGGTTGTGCGTCGCAATTATTCGTTGATTGTAATGTTTTCCGGTCCTCCATTGGTTTCTGGCCATTTTATGCTTAGTTCTGCTTCCAGGCGTGGCAAGGGCTGTAATTTGGCCTCTCGCATTTCAGATGATTTCACACTGCTCTGTGAGCGCCAGTCAAGAGTGGTCAATGTCCCTAAGGCAGCCTACATGTGGCTCCATTCGTCCCAAGACCACTGCCGCGTGCGAGTCCGCTTTGCTGCTGGTCTCCTGGTCACCGTGGAGTCACTGAATCTGACATCATCGCCCAACTGCACCAAGAACTACCTCCGCTTAACTACCGCCAGCAATGTGACCGTGGGAGGGCCCTTCTGCGGGCACCAGGTAGACTATCATGAGGTTACGCCGGCTCTGCAGGTAACATTCTTCGCACCACCAGATAACAGCCCCATCGTGCTTGACGTCAACGCCACACCGCTAGGGAGCCGCTTCTTCTTGGTGCTTACACCATTTACTAATGGTGAGTGTGTGTAGAACAGTGAAGAGTACTGTCTGATGCAAATCGAAGATAATGACTTAAGGCAGGGGTTCTGAAATTGGTTCCATAGAACCCTCGGATTCATTGAAGTGCTTTTGGTGTTCCCCGAGCACTTAAATCCACGCATGCATTAACCCCCACCTTACCTTCTGCCCACTTTATTTTGTGGCTTGTCATATGTTTATGGCTTATAGCAGACAGTTTCACTGTGCAGACAGTTATTGCCATTGAGTGTGGCCATTTTTCGGACAGACTGTGTGTTTGCATCTTCTTTGCTTGTGTGTTAGGCAAGAAGGGAGGGGAGTCAAGACGCGAGGAGTTGCTCAGCACCCTTTGAAACCGTTAGAGGGACAGTCTACTGCCGAGGACCAGTATAAAAATACTGGCATTTCCTTGTAGATCCTTCCCTATGATGGCATTAATGACTAGCTCTAATGGTTCTGGTAAAAATTTATATTTTAAATTGGCGGGCCAGAGCCAACGTACTGTGTTAGAACTTGGCGGGCTCAAAAAAGTGGATAACAGTCGAGCAGTGTTGCTTGTGGTTGATATCTATATACTTTATGAATTGGACAGAGTCCAATACATATCATTATTTTTATGTTTTGTTGAAGAAACTTCAGATGCCCTAATTTTTTTTTTTCACTCGCAACTAACCAACATTTTTTGCATGGTTTAGCCATGCTTTACTATCATCTCTTCAAATGTTTTCAGAAAGGCAGGTAGCCACTATGCTTCCAGGGGTGTTGCAAGCAAAAGTGGTTGCTGTCATGTGCAGTAGATATCACTAGTTTTATCTTATTGATAGTATATTTAAAACCACCTCAGTGCTCTCAGCCACAGTTCTAAAAATACTGTTAATGCCATGCTCATTATTTTCAATGCGTTCTTTGCGTCACGCAGCCGCAAACGGCAGTCGTCATTTCCTTAGAGTTGTATAGAATCACTGTACTGACTACTGTATGCACTCCTGTAATGAGCGCGCTACTTACTGCTGTCCCCAAATAGGAAATTTTTTTTCCTTGTACAATAAAAACACATTCCACATTTATAGCGCAATCTGCTGCTGATGATAGTGAACTCACCAGCAGGCAAAACAAGTACAGAATACCATAAAGCGTCATCTTTCAAATGTCAAGAATTTAAATATCATCCTACAGGATCAGTAGCCAACATTTTTTTCAAGGGATCGAAGTACCAATACAAACCTTGCCTGAATGCAAATGGTTTCTCTGTGCTATCTAATTGCATTGATTGCTCTGAGTTGTGCATGAGTGAACTGTAATTATGCTTTGTTTAGAGATCAATATGGGCCACTGAGTGATTTATGTGTGTGGCTTTGAGATAAAGGTTGTTGACTGGACTCTTGAGCACTGGAACTATGCTGAAGAGAGTGTTTTGTTTTATGTTAAGGTTAGTCATACAGGATGAAGTATTTGTTTCACCAGACTGCTCGTTGGGCCATTTACCATTTCAGATTTTTTCTGATATTTTACCCTGCGCAATGAGCACCCCCCCCCACCCAAATTTTCAGAGGTGTTTTGGGAAAAGAAATGCATTCTATATGCAAGTAGACATGACATACCTATTTCATGTCCGCTGATGTCAGGGTTTGCAGACACCTACTGCTATGACAAAAAGAGACTACCATATATAAGAATTAGGTAGGTTTTAAATTCTGCTGCGTTTCTTAGCACCACAGCCGGGTATTCGTTTATTTTGATATGAAGGTTTTGATTACTGCAAAAATTTTTTGTTGATAGAAGTAAGTAGAGTGCCCCTTTGAGGCTCCACAGGCTATACGGATTAGGAATCTGACTCAAGGCCTAGTCTACTTGGTTTGAAGTGCTTCAGTGCAGCATATTTTCGAGAATTGGCTGATTGAAATGCATGATTCTAGCTAGCCACTTGGTTTCAATATTCACCGTCACTGTTATTAGGGGATTATTGACCATCATGTCAGCAAAGTTTATTGGGTTACAGGCCTGCAAGTCACATTAGACTGTACTGTATTGAAAACAATTTGAGATTTCTTGAAAAGCTTGTTTGGTGCTTATTGGCATCCTCTATATATACAGCCCTTTGTTTTCTGATAAGATCTGATTTCTCTAAGTTTATGTACCCTAAACAAGTTTGATACACAGTCGTGCCTTGTTAATTGGTCACTGGTTCCTGACCAAAAGTGTCCATAAAGCGAGTCGTCCTCAAGGAATCGTTAAAAAAAAAGTAATAAATATTCTGAAAACAGACTATGATTACAGTGTGCTTCTTTGCATAATGGCCAGTAGTGAAGTGGAAATTCTGGTAATTCTGGAAATTATTCTGTTCGCCATTATCTTTAAAATAATGCCGTGCAGATTGAAGCTCTATCGAAGTACCTCTTGAGACGGATAATGTCGCATCAAGGTGTGATAATGTTTCTCCTGCAATACGACTGTTCGCGTTTCAAGAACTCTGTGCCCAATCCGCTGATACCTGCTGAATGTGGTTTTCAACATAGCACAGACTACATGGAGGGAATTTTTTTGGCAGCTATTCATGCAGTGTGACAAATGGCAAGGTGCATCTACTGGGCGCCTTGCTATTGTAAAGCATGAAATGATACACACGTGTACAGAGGCTGCGGCTGCGGCAACTGCACTTCTGTGCTGCCTTTTGGTGGTGGCCTGCACTCAAAATACAAGTAGCAGAACATCTTTTAGTCATTGTCAGGATTTTGTCCTCCTTGCTATCCATATTAATGCAACGCAACAAATATACATGGACCTTAGTGGGCTCTGTGCATATTCACCTTGTTTATTGTCTAGACAATGTTTCCTTGTTAACAAGTCGTAAAAACATTGAAAACGTTTGGTTCCCACAAAAGTTGTCTAAGATTTCAGTCGTTCATATTAACAATGGCTGTACTAATGGGGCACGATTGTACACATTGTTAGATCTGATTTCTACCTGAATACTACCCTCTTGAAATGTGCTTTTCTGTGACGAACAGATGAACTGAACCACTTTCTGGAAACAGTCATTCAAAACCTATACAAGATAGGTCTCTGAAGTCAATGATTGATGAAACAACTATTGCTACCCTTGTTTAGCCCTGTTTTATACCTTGCTACTCAAGCTACAGCTTCTTGGTTGGCATTATGATATGAAATGTTACATATTGCCAACACTGCTCTTAAGCCATTGGCATTTTAAATGCATCCATGACACGGAAAGGTATTATCATGAAGTCATGGCAGTCTTAGATTGGGCACGAAAATGATATGGCTATTCGTAATGAATATGGGAAAGAATGATTTAGAAACAAAAAAATGAGAGAAGTGTTGAAGCTGGTGGTCACTTCTTAGGCGAAACCTAGCATTTTTAGCTTGTTTGTGTAATTATGTAAGGTATTCTATACCTGAAAAAAAAAAGTGTTCAGTGCCTGTGTTCGGCCACCTTCTCTTTAGTTTCGAACTTATCTTCAGATTAAGCCAAGCCGTGGACAACAAGCATGAGAAGTTTATATTAAGCAAGAATTAACTTTGAACATTCCAGATGTTTTGCACTTGACGTCACAGGTGCCATCTTTGGGTGCACAGCCAAGCTTCCACTCTATATGCAGGAACTGGTTGGCAATAAATGGATTAGGAAAACGCCCAGCCTTTCCGAACCTAAAGATGGCACCCTCATTATGACGTTGCAAACTATTTCTAAAATAAGCGCAAGAGATCAGCTAATTGCCGTCTGGCGCTGGGTTTCGAACCCCCACCACAGTGTAAACAGATCAACTTCGCTGGCTACTGCACGAGAGCACTATGCTATCACCGCAGCCAATGATGCCTCATGTTAAACTGCAACACACTCTCACGCTATGCATTGCATCTTGTAGTCTTCATCAGCTTCTATCTGCGGCACAAACAGATCAGATCAGCTTAACCTCATTGAGCGCTTAGCCTGAGTCTAATATCGTTGCCAGGCGTGCCGATGCCCAGCAAAGCAAAACCAGGAGCCAACCAAGCTAAACACATGCTGTCACACGTCTACTCAGTTTAACTGCGTTAAAAATCTGTCACTTTTTTGAACTGTGCCAAGTTCTTAGGAAGTGCCTACATATGATATGCATGATTCTCTTTCCTTATTGCAGTGAGTAGTGATGGCAGCTGCCCCGAATTTAAGCGCCATTGCGTCAACAAGCGCTGCGTCGCCTCAGAAATTTTCTGCGATGGCCACAACCGCTGTGGTGGAACACATGCTCCCTTGCCCGGACAGTGCCCTCGTGAGTGCTCTTCCAGTTGCTCTTTACTCTTTGTTGCACAGTCGAGGTTTTTCAGTGGTTAGCTACTGAAAAAAAAAAGTGCAGTAGAGACCGTGGTTGAGCAGAGTGCAGTTTCTTGAACTTGGAGGTGGTTAAAATTGTGTGACTGCTTTGGCTGGTTTTCACTGTTTGCCATGATATATTTCTTCTTTGACTCGCACACTCCTTCCAAATATTTTTTTAGTTAAATATAAATAACACATCTATAACATGTTTTGTTTTAAGCAACAAGATGCAACAAAAACCCGGCGTTTAATTTGAGGCCAGTGAACGTACTAAAAATGGCAGTAACAAGGACAAATTCTGCCTGAGGTGAGGTGTCCTGCTTCAAAGGGCGCCACAATTTTGGAAACAACATTTTAGCGTATGCAAGAGCCACGCGCGCTAAACTCAGGAAATAGCATGCATAACGCGAGTGTATAGTTAGGTTTGATTTTAAATAGCGTCTGGCACATGTACACTTCGAACCATGCTATTTTTTTGTTTACGCTGTCTCATATGCCCATTTTATAGTGGCACTACATTCTGCAGTGTGAGAGCATTGCCTCTGCACTCGTTGCTGCATTGGTAGTGCTGCAAGGAACTACTGAGATGAAGTATAGCTGCTTGTGTGTGAATGGAGTGACGAAAACTAGCGAGAGCCAAAGTAACACAACCTTGTTATAGACATTAAAGTTTTGCTTGCATGTTTTCTTCTTCCAAATGATGCATTAGACATTAATATACATGGATTACCCAGTGATATGCGCTCACGACCGATAAATAATTTTAATTGAATGTCTTTTTGACGCTGTTTTAGTTTTGGTTTCATCAACCAAATGATGGCTGTGACGTGTAGTTGATGTTTAGGTTATGTGAGGCTGTTGATACGTCTGTTGGCTGTTGATACGTCATTTGTTATCATTCCAGCTCTTGAAGCAGGCTGGTTTAAGAGTTGTAGTGAATTGAAACTACATACTCGCATCTTTCGGGTCAGCAGCCGAATGCCATAACCGCTACACCGTGGCAGCGAATCCACTATCTATCGATGTAATGTGATGTAGTTATCTAGCACTGTCTATGGATTTAATTTGGCTGAGTCTGGAAAAATGTGCTTACAAGGTTAGGGGGATTGAGTACACCTGTTTATGTTATTGCCCGTGATTGTCTTCCTTCTGAATTGTAGAAATCTCAAAATATTTTATGCCTTGAATATTGACTGACAGGAGTGCCTACCCTGCATTGGCGCAGGTCCCGTGGATATCGAAACCTCCTTGTGGGCCATTGGAACCATCACCTTCGGCGTGGTCTCACTTCTGGTGGTGTTTGCGTGCTGTGTGTGGAGTGCACGGCAGAGAGGGCAGATCGAAGTGACCCCACTGGGCATGCCCAGCGCCATATGCATTTCCAGCAACAATGGCGGTGACAACGGGGCTGCTGCTTCAGACACCGCCGACACCTCTCCAACTCAGGAGGCGCCAGCCACCGCCGACACCTCTCACACTCAGGAGGCACCAGCCACCGCTGACACCTCTCCAACTCAGCAGGCGCCTTCTGTGAACGATGCACCTTCTGTGGACCACCAGTTGTCGGTGGAGTGTACTCCAACTACGAGTGACAAGGCACGCTTCGTGACATCCTGAGGACACATCATCATGCACCCGATTATACTTTGTGCATCCACAGGATAGCTCCTAGTGCTTTCTGAGGACATTTGCAGTAGTACCACATTCTTCTTATGTGACTGCAACTCTAGAGTGACCATGCTCTGTGTTTCAAGTTCTTTTCAGCCATGCAAAGCAGACCCCCTCTTCACTGATGGTGAGTAGCAACGGGACAGTTTAACGCTTCATTTGAGGTTGGCCTGTGTTCACCTTACAACCGTTGTTTGAGGTAACATAATTAGTGCTATGGCTCATGAAGCAACCTACTTCTTTTACTGAACTCTTTGTTGCAATATTTATGGCACTCGGCTGCTGACCCGAAAGACGCGGGTTTGATCCCGGCCGCAGTGGTCGAATTTTGATGGAGGCGAAATTCTAGAGGCTCGTGTACTGTTCGATGTCAGTGCACGTTAAAGAACCCCAGGTGGTCGAAATTTCCGGAGCCCTTCACTACGGCGTCCCTCATAGCACGAGTCACTTTGGGATGTTAACACCCCGTAAACCAAACCTTCCTTCATTGCAATCTCTCATTCTATGTGCAGTGGCCTGGAACGCCATGTCATTGTTATTGGCTAATGCGTGAAGTGTCCTATACGCAGAATTTAGAATAAGGAATGTACAAGTTCGAGCATCGTCCTGCTTCAATATATTTTTTTTGACAATGGTATACTTGACTGAAGTATTCATTTTGTACTGGAAGCAGTTACTATAGTTAATTTAGAAATAGTTACTGATCGAAGTAATATATGAAACTGAAGAGTTTGATTATCAGTGCTGTTTGACAAAAAATTTGATAAATATGTACCATATACGCATAAGATGCGCACGTAGGTTTTTAACTGGTACATTTGTGGTGTATGCTCTTGTGAAAACAAAAAGCAAGAAAAAGTGGTTAAATGTCTAAATCTCTGCAAGATGTGAAAGACAATGGGTGAAAGCCAGACTTTCAAAACACAATCGCCGACTTTTAGTTCTTGTGTAAGCTCCTCTTCCCTCATTATTTAATGGATGCTGTATAGTTAATTTAGAAATAGTTACTGATCGAAGTAATATATGAAACTGAAGAGTTTGATTATCAGTGCTGTTTGACAAAAAATTTGGTAAATATGTACCATATACGCATAAGATGCGCACGTAGGTTTTTAACTGGTACATTTGTGGTGTATGCTCTTGTGAAAACAAAAAGCAAGAAAAAGTGGTTAAATGTCTAAATCTCTGCAAGATGTGAAAGACAATGGGTGAAAGCCAGACTTTCAAAACACAATCGCCGACTTTTAGTTCTTGTGTAAGCTCCTCTTCCCTCATTATTTAATGGATGCTGTATAGCTACAAGCACAGTTGCTGGAATTCCTATCAAGGTGAAACTTGAGATGGACGCTCTGTGGTTGGTATCTTGTCCTGTAGCCACCTGTTGTGGCTGACAAGATCTTTGTCTCTATTCATGTCACTGTAGAAGCAAATGGGCACCTTTTATATGAGCTGTGTTTTTGCTGGCTTGCTTCCTCTGGCTGTTGTTGAATGACATTAGTGTGGTGACATATTCACATACTCCTAATGAGCTTGTGAGATTTTGGGATGTGGTTAAGACTTTGCAAGACTCAAAGACTCGGGTATGCTTGTAGTAGTGGTGCTAGCTTACATTTCTTCAAGTTATTTCACCTGCAAGAGATACGTAAGGACAAACTGAAGTTTGGCACATCAAAAAATGTGAAAGCATAGTTTTAAAGTTGTTCACGTCCTGTCCTGTTTGTCTATGTCAGATGATTGAGAAACTTTATCAGTGTCTTGTACTATTAGCTTTTAATCACTGATTGATTGTGCCTTGGAGGATGTAGTCTCACATGGGAAGCTGTTTGACATGAAAGAGGCAAGAAGGGAACTTGTGTTGAATGTTGTCCGAAGATTGTTTACATGACTCGGTGCCAGAGCAAAACTGACACAGGTCAACTTTCTAAAATGCATGCAGAAGATTTCAGGGCATAAAATCCTGAACTCAGGACAATCAATCCTGAGCCTGATGTCCTGTTTTTGGGGGTGCGCTCTGCAGCTGAACTGAAATACTCTGAGTGATGTGCAAGGCAATATATGGTGGTCTCAAGAGCTGCTTTTTATTTTTTGTTCATCTTGAGGCTTGAGTTTATCTTTTATTATAATTTTTATCACAGAAGATAGTCACATGATGAGTTCATACTAAATGTCAGCTTATGGAGAACTTTTTTTTTGTTAATTAGACCAGTCCATCTCTTATCTTCTGAATGCATAGAAAATGTGGGAAAAGGCATTGCTAACTGTTAACTTTGATGCTGTACATCAACAAATTAATGCAAACATTGAGTGGGCAGCCTGCCTTCTTTGAATGCTTTTAATTTAGAATGTCTGATACCGATGTCTAGTGAGAAATAGGTGTGCAGTTTGATACCTTTTCTTGTTAGGAGTAAGTACACTACAACTATCATTACCGATTGCTAACGTTATCAATTATGGCCTGAATGTATACTGTTAGTCGTATTTTATCTGGACACCTATTTTGACTTTGCAGTGTTCCTGTAATGGTGTGGTTTTGTCCCTGCTACTCTGCATCATTTTGGGAATTGGGCAGTGTAAGAGCCGAAATCTTTATAACGTGATGTTAACTGCTGATATCTATACCAAGGGATTTGTAACAATTTGTAGGTCCTTGCACTCCCCGCCGCCTTTTGTTTTCCTGTTCATTTTCTGGAAAAGCGGGAAAGAGAGCGCATTATAGATTACAGCAAAAAGTTGGGCAGGTTGACTCAGGTGTATGATTGAAAAAGTGCGTAAAGGCGAAGACGGAACGAAGAAACAAGGACGAATGCCACACTCTCAACTGAACATTTATCCCTGAATGTACAGGTATAAATAGAAAATGGTAAAAATAGTGAATCATCAAAGCAGCAATCATCATAAGAAAAAATTCACCTAAGAGCAGAAACCAAGAAACACAGCTCAGATACTTCCCTGATAGCCCAAAGAGGATGCTAAAAATGGAATTCCCTGTCGGTCAGTGTCACAGAAGGCTGACTGATGCAAATTCACTGGCACATTCACATGTAGAAAGCTGCCATCAATTCCCAGACTAATTGCTCTCGGTGCCAGAAAAGAACTGTCACTTTTGCAAACAAAGGGATGAATTTTTTCTTTTTCTTTGCATCATTGGTCTTGCACTTGTGGCAGTTTTTCAGCAGATTGTTGAGAGAGTCCTCGTCTAGCAGCCTGTTGTGTTCCCCCAATCTCTCATTTATACATCGGCCTGTCTGCCTGATGTACGTGGCCCCACAATATTACAACTTGTAAACCACCTCAATGCAGCAAGTGGTGAACGGTGCTCTGTGCTTAATACTGCACTCGTTTTTTCTTTTCTTTTTTTGCTATCGTGCTGTGGGCTCCACACCTTAGTGCATATTTTGGCTAACTTAGCGGGAGCAGAGAAATCTACTGGAACATTGTACCACACTGCGACATTTTCTAACCCATGTGACATTCTGTGTGCATGAGGAATAATTGCAATCCTTCATCGTTCCCTAGCCAAGTTTGACGAGTAGTCAAGTAGTGGTTTTTTGTACGTGAGATGGTACATGACCGTTCAGTTGAGAGTGCGTTCAGTTAAGAGTGTATTCAATGTTCAGTTGAGAGCGTGTTCATTGTTCAGTTGAGAGTGTAGTGCTCGTCCTTGTTTCTTCGTTCCGTCTTCACCTTTACGCGCTTCTTTTTCCACCACGCATTATAGAATAAGGTTTTAATGTGAGCATCACATTTTTGTTATGAGTGGAAGCTTGGCAGGATGCAACAATTGTTCTTGCAATAATTGACTTGCCTCACTTCTTCCTGGTTTATGCACTGAAGCAATTCATGAGCTTTGAAAATTTTTGCTTGTGTGTAAAATGCTTGAAATGTTTTGAAGGATTGAAGAAACCCAGAGGACATGTTTGTTAAGGTTACAGCAATGGCTATGTGACAAGATCATTTGTGCTCAGCATGAAAGAAGCGCAATATGTGAATGCCTTGTGTTTTTGCAGTGTAAAACTACACTAGTGTCTCTTTTTGCTTAGAACAGCGTTATGTGTCCTTTGTTTTTTGCATCAATATTTTATATCTTTAGTGCAGTTGCTAAGAAGCTATGCTATATATGATAAAATTCATAGTTTAATATTTGCAATGCGAAGTGCTGTTGTATTGAAATATTTTGATCACTGTGCAGTTTAGCGGGCTCATCATCCGAGAATGTCTAATAAATCACCATGAGTAGAATGGTTAAGGAGAGCTTTTTTAATAAGGTATATTTGTGCAATTAAAACACTGAGAATACTGTGGAAAGGTTAATGTACGAGCATTTCATGCTTTTAAGGATGAATTTGGTACTGTAAAGAAAAACAGGTGACAAACTATTATAGCCTTGGATACCCATAAGTTTTCTGAAGCATTGTTACAATGCAAACCAGCATCTACCTAGTTATAAAGCATGCAGTACCACAGTATAATAAAACATTATTTATTTACATGCAGTTGCTAGTGTGCATGAAAGCACTTCCATTCTTTCTAGCAACCATGGTTTTAGAAGTATTATGAATACAGATTAATAGCTTGTTCATTAGCTCACCGCTGTAAGGAGGAAGCCTGTTGTGTTATGCTGAGGCGGCAGTTTTGTTTTTAGAGCATAGTAACTGTCATGTTCACTCTCTTTGGGCTGTATTCTGAAACAAAGGCCTTCTGGCAATTCTCCTACTTTGTCATGATATAACGCGGAGCACAATATCTAGCTGTAAAGAAGGGCATCCGTGTGTTTGGAAGCTTTCATTGGCACATTCTCTCAAGAATAACTGGCTGAACGTTTCGAGACCCTGTTCTGCCCTAAAATAGAATATGAAGGCTTCTTTAGGTGTTCTCAATGTGCCTTAGAAATTGCTAGAGCACCACTCTAATTAACAGGACTAATGTAGCAGCTATGCTTAGTCAGCTACTTCATTAAGGCTTAATTTTTTATAAAATTAAATGAGAAGTATGGCAACAGCTACCATGCTGGTTATTGAATGCTGTGTCGTTCTGTTTGTCCCCTCAAAGGAAGCACTGGGCTTGAGTGACCTCTTTAGATTCCACAGTGTGTTGTCGATTACATTCGGTTTTCTAATCACTTTTGTCTCTGTTACACTCTGCTGAGAGGTTGCAAATGTAGTGTGCTCTTTTGTTTGTATGAAAGAGATGTGGAGAAACTTTGTGCATGTACAGGGAGCTAAAAATTGTTCTTTTTCTGGACTTCCATTTGGTGAACCTTCCTGATTACTTGGAGGAGTTCAAACTAGCAGCTTTTCTGGTTGTTTTCTCTGAAGTGTGAAGCTGGGTAGATGAGATTAAATATCTAATTGGATTGTTATGGCCTGCCTTTGATCCTCTGCATTGTCACTATCATCCAGTTAATATTGTTGGAAATAAATGGTTGTTGATTAATCCTGAACCAAATTTGATGAAGTGATGCACCTAATACACTCCATTTCATACATAGCAGGCAATGCTGCCAAAGCTAGCACACCGGTTCGCGCAGGCTAAGTCCACACCCAAAAAGTAGTTTTTATTACCATACCATACAACCAAAGTGCACACAAGCCTATTTCGTCGCAACAAACCTTAAGTGCCGCGATTGGCACCTCCTGGACTTCATTTTTCCTCTTGCCATATTTGCATACTTGCACTCATCGAGAGACCCGCCGTGGTGGCTCAGTGGTTAGGGCGCTCGGCTACTGATCCAGAGTTCCCGGGTTCGAACCCGACCGCAGCGGCTGCGTTTCGATGGAGGCGAAACGCTAAGGCGCAAGTGTGCTGTGTGATGTCAGTGCACTTTAAAGATCCCCAGGTGGTCGAAATTATTCTGGAGCCCTCCACTACGGCACCTCTTCTTTTCTTCTTTCACTCCCTCCTTTATCCCTTCCCTTATGACATTGTTCAGGTGTTCGCTGATATGTGAGACAGATACTGCGCCAATTCCTTTCTCCAAAAAACCAATCTATCATCAAGACTTCACTGGGCAAGAATTACATCTGGCGGTATGATACGTGGTTGGCGCGGCAAGTCGCTCCTACTCAATCCACGCCCAAAAAGCAGTTCACATTCAGTGAACATTACAGCCAGAGGGTCCGAACACTGAGCGCCTAACAGGTTCTACCATGATTTCAAAGCTACTACATCGTTTTTTACCGCCCTTTTCTTTTCGTCCAAAGACTCTCCGGAGTTTCGAAAAGAACGAATGATACGTGGTGAAGTAATATGGTATCGTGGACACACTCCTTCCATAGTCTCCGTAGCATTGCCTGCTATGTGTGAAATGGAGTATGGTGACAAGGTTTTGCAATAGGGTGTAATGAATACTGCTGTTGACTATCAACACACACACACACACACACACACACACACACACACACACACACACACACACACACACACACACACACACACACACACACACACACACACACACACACACACACATATATATATATATATATATATATATATATATATATATATATATATATATATATATATATATATATATATATATGACATCATTGTTCAAGTAGCAAGCTTATGTTTGCAGCGAAGGGTTTGGTCTTTAGCATGTGCTTCATTTTAAGACATTTGCCGTGTATAACTGTTGCATTGTGTTGAGTTTGTTTTAACCATCATAGTGGCCTGATGTACTGTGCACAAAAAAATAATTATGGAAGGATCTCTTAAAACACATTTGTTGTTTCCATGTTTGATGTTTCTTTACAGTTCAGCTTAAAATTCCCATCACAGGGATTTGATGTCCTATGTAGAAAAAAATGAATCATGAGCACCTGTTAAAGCACATTTATTGTTTCCATATTTTAGGTTTTGTTAGTAGTTTAAAGAAGGATGGTTTCTACCCAGCCTTTCCAAAGAAATCTTCCTGCAAACAGTGAAAGTGGATTGTGATATTTTGCATCTTGACAGGTGGCTTGTTGTTCACAGGCAAACTGTTTTTGTTTTGTGTTGTTTGCGCTGTGCATACTGGGTTGACTGTATTCACTTTTGTTTTATTGTTGTGCAATGTACTGATTGTGGAGGAGCACCCAGTTCTTCACACCACCAGCACCAACTGCTTGACTCTTGAAAGTAGGTGTCCTGGCATCGTGGGACACCTGTTAGCCCAAAAATACTGAAGCAGATACAGCTTGGTGCTTTCACTACATCTTCAAGCCTGTCAATGCCTACTATATACATACAAGCACAGCCCAAGAAGAGATATGCAGTCTACTTTTGAGATCCTTTGCCTTTCATTGCCATTCCTAGATGTGTAGTGTGGTTAACCTGCTTATGGTTAGGTTTCGGTGCCCTCTTTTCCCAAGGAAGGCAGTCTCCAATATGTGCGGTCTTCACCAATAGCATGTGGACCACTTTACGAGCAACAAAAGATCTAGGCAATGTTCAGTGGAACTGCGCAGCTGCCTTTTTCTACAGGCCTTGAAGCAGAGAAGTGTCTTTGCTAGAGTTTCTTGTGCAGATAAGCAGCAGGTAGCAAGTGGCCTGCATACTTTTGACAAAGACCGTATTGTGTCTGTGGTAGATATATGGACAGTATAGTCGGGTGTGGCATAGTCATGAATTGCAAGGGCAATTTGACACATTTAGATGTTGGAACAGCAGTTTTTCACATACTCGACAATCATGCTATCGCAGTGGTCTTTCTCGTGGAAGGTGCAAGCACAGTAAGGAAAACAAAAAATAGAACAAATGAGGCATCATGTGTTCAGTAGGCATAACTGCCTCTCATATAACATCCAAGAAGCTTGCATGATTTCATGGTAGTGATATAGAGATGCTATGTGATACCTTGACATTTGACTATTTTCCATTCAGTGCATATTAGGTTAAATAATCAATCTGCAAAAATATTTATTTCACATTTCAGTGAATGTGCAGGTACTTCCAACAATCTTAATTTCACTGAAGACAAGGCAATTTGAAAGAAATGTATGCATGATATGCTGGCTAGACAGATCAGTTTATATGGAGCTTTATATGGCAAGTGTCGCAGACTGTGATGCATTTAAAAGTGTTGATGCAGCGATATATTTACATTTATGGAAAGAATGCATAAATAATGTAACCTGAAAAGTGAATGTTTTGGATGTGTTTTTCTATAGTGAAGCAATTGTGAATGCAAACTTTTGCTTCATTTTTAAGGACTGTTGCTGGCTTTTGTGCTTCAGCATTTTATTTATTGCTTCCTAATAAATATGAAGCGAATAAATATATTGCATTACATTTCACTGCAGTACTTCAGCATACTGTGTGCCTTTTGAACTCTCATACCCATCTTGGGTCGTATCCCCTTTCAGATTGATAGCGTATCAGACAACACAGGTTTCTTTGAAGTTTCTGGGACCTGTGAAGCTGCTGTATTCTTTGGTGTTTATGTCCCTTTTGGATTCACTGTCCAAAGCAGTTCTTTTTTTTTACCAAAAGAGCCACTGGACCGTCTACCCATTCTTACTCTTGGTTCAACATGGAATGAAACAGCTTTCTTCTAGGTATGACATTGCAATGTAACATGTCATCGGGCTTGCATATTGATAATCTAGTTAAGATGCCAAATTTACATGTTTTTTATTCCTATCCAGGTACCATTTTTAAACATTTTCTATTGTCACTTGGTGTTAGGTGCAACGACATTTTCAAACACGTATAGTTTACGCAAAATACAGGAAATGGCCATCTGTATCGTTGCAAATGTTGTTTTATACTTGTACCCAGCCTCTTTTTTTCATCGTCAAAAATACCGGCAGTAACTGAACAATGTAACGCATGGTTAAATCAGTGCTATGGAAGAAGCCTAAGAAATCCCTGTTCCTTTTTTTGGTGATTTGGCCAATTTCAGCAACCAAGAAATAAATATTCCGTATCACGAAGCAGTGGCATCTGGTATGTGCCATCTTTTAGGATGAACCAAGGTCGTCAGATGCTTCACTTTCTAATCCCTAAACTTAATTCGCACAGCGAGTCTTCAAGACCTGGCAACAAGCTTGATTTGTTCTGTACCTCCTGAAGAGATTGATTTTTTTTCTTGAATTTTTTTTAGTCTTTTCTGTGTATCATTCATGTTATTTCAATACTTGTAACTTGATTACTGAAAAAAAATTATGCTCGAATATCTAGCTAAGAATACCAGATTGCTTTTTTTTTTTGTCTTCACACTGTACAGACTTTTGCTTTCCACTTTTTCCTATAGGAAGGGGGTGCACTCTTTCGTCAAGCCTATCTGAGGCTTTCTGGGTGCACGCCCGACATCGGACGGGGTGTTGAAATAAAGGTTTTTGTAATTGTATTAGGTATCACTGGCGTTCTTGCTTTTTGGGCAAGCTCGATTTCGACTTTGAACCTTTAGAGTTGCTGGCACTCCTTTCTTCGGGGGCAATGGTTTCCATTTCTGATCCTTGTGCCTCCCTGGTATTTGATTTTGGCTGCATCTCACCGGTTGTCTTGCTTTCCAAATTGCTGGCTTTTGTTTTTGTCATCTTCGGTGCACTGCTGCTCTTGGTTTCGAAATTACTGGCCTCCGATTTGGACGTCGCCGCCGCCTCCTTGATGTCTGGCTGCTTGCCGGGCATCATTCCTTGTACACTGACGCTGCTTGTAGGCGCTGCCTCTTTCTGGGTGCTGATGATGCCCATGCTCTCATACACTTCCACCGTTAGCGCCTGCATCGCCTGCGCGTGACACGTGATTAATCGAGCTGTAGAGATTTCGGTCATGCTACTACAGCCTTTCAGATTCTGGTAGACGAGGAGGTATGTAAAACAAATAGAAGTCTGTCTGTAGTGTTTAAGTTGTGTGGCACCATGTTCTAATCACAGAGGTGCCGGCCCTGTCACCGAAAACAGAGCTTTTATAATCCACACACGCGAAAAAAAATTCTAACTACAAGTGTTGTCACCAGTGGCTGATTTCGCAATTGAAATGTGTGTGTCGACATTTTGGGTGCGGATCCCAAATGGTTGTAACCCGTCCTTTTCGGCAAGGACGTCACAAGTTTCGACTGGATGGAAGGTTTTTAAATCAAATTTTCTCACTTATAATTGCGCCTTTTACTGCAGGGGACAGAAGTGAACATAGCCAGAGCTACGAACAGCTTCGTCATTGCCGCATGTGCACTTACCTGCTGTTTGCTGCTCATCACTATTTTCGAACACCATGTTCACTTTCCTTTCTTTGTCATCATCTATTTAAGTTGGCTATAAAATACCAAGCTTCCTTAAAGCTGCGAACTGGGCGAGTTGGTATTGATTCATATTTGAACAGCGCAATAAAACAACGGGACACAACGAAGAAAGGACACCACAAGCGCTGACTCGCAACTAGATTTTTAATTCACGTCCAAGCATCTTAAATACTAAGAACGTCAAACACAAACAAGAGGGAAAAACCAAAAGAAAAACGACACAAAGCTGCTAATCATGCCCACAAAGGTGACAATCAGCACGAGCGCGAGACTACACATCTTGGCTGGATAAAAACATCATCTCTTTATCAGTTAGTGTGACAGAAGGATCACTAATGCAGCTATCAGGTTCCAAGCGGATGTGAAAAGCCTCCAAAATTTCCCACGTTAGGCTGTCATTATGTTTTCCTAGGATGACGGTGTTAGACAACAGAGGGGTGCAAGTACCTTCTCTCCAGTGGCGGGCAAGGTTACAAGAAGACCCATTATCTCGGGACCTGTGGTGCTCACTAAGACGAGCGTTGATGCAACGTCCTGTCTGGCCAATATAACTCAACCCGCAAGTGCACGGAATCCTGTAGACAACCCCCACATTACAGGGCACAAAAGGGCTCTTGTGGTTGGTCTGACAACCCCCAGTCTTTTTCTTCGCGGTTGTTGCCTTAGCCTTCTCTTCCACCTGCCTGCAAACACCTCTAAGTTTTTTAGGCGCTGAAAAGACCACATCAACATCGTATCTCACCGCAACATTCTTCAAACCATGTCCCACACCATGCGTGTAAGGCACCACCACAAACTTCTTTTTTTCTCTTTTTGGCTTATCCCCGCTCTTGATCCATCTAAGAAGCTTATCGCATTCCCTGGAAATCACATGAGAAGGGTAACCGCTAGATTTTAATCGGCCAACTTGACGCAAAATACTTTCATTGATTCTTTCAAGACATGACTTGTTCATGGCAGATTTCAGGCTAGAAAAAACAATGCCATTTTTTACCAGTTTTGTGTGGCTTGATTGGTAATTTAGAAAAGACTTGGTAGAGCGAGGGAAATATTCCCAGCACACATGACGCTCTTCCTACAACAGTCTTAAGTCCAGAAATTGAAGTACATCTTGTTTAGGAAGTTTAGTCGTGAAAGTTAGTCCCATCGCGCATTCTCTGAAAACCTTCAGTACATCTACCACGCTACGCTGCACCTGATAGCTGTTAGCTGCATTAGTGATCCTTCTGTCACACTAACTGATAAAGAGATGATGTTTTTATCCGCCCAAGATGTGTAGTCTCGCGCTCGTGCTGATTGTCACATTTGTGGGCATGATTAGCAGCTTTGTGTCGTTTTTCTTTTGGTTTTTCCCTCTTGTTTGTGTTTGGCGTTCTTAGTATTTGAGATGCTTTGACATGAATTAAAAATCTAGTTGCGAGTCAGCGCTTGTGGTGTCCTTTCTTCGTTGTGTCCCGTTGTTTTATTGCGCTGTTCAAATATGAACCAAGCTTCCTAATAAACTGCGTTCTTTTGCCTCAGAAACTTGTCTCAGTTGTGTCTGGCCCGTTCTTGCCACTAGCCCTTTTGCAACGGCCAAAATGGGCTGGAGAATCAATTTTTACTGAGAACAACAATTAGATGAAGTTGTCTTCAGTATCTCTTTAATACTGGGCGACATACTGTGTTGCAGAAGTTGGTATGGTTGGCGTCGTCACTGCATCATGTGCCAGGGAAATTCTTCTGGCATTGTTCTCTCTCTTTCAAGCGCATTTTTGGAGATTTTCAAGAAGTCTGTGGCTTTTAATCTGTTGCTTCATTGCTTTGGGGTGACTAAACATAGCGTGCGAGAGCATGGTACTCGAAGTTTGCAGAAACCACACTCGGGCATAGTATCTCTTTGCATGCGGTGTCTGTTTGCATTGTGTGCTGGAAACCTGTCCTCTATGCAGCCGTATCAAACAAGCCAAATGCAATCCTTTTAAACAGTATAGTGAGGTGACCTGTAAGTGCCTTCGAGCAGTGTTCAGAATTTATAATATTCGCTCACTGCATGTTCATCAGATCACGCACCGTTAGGATGCATACATATGGATTGAACGCGACGTCATGGGTGCCATGATGGAGCCCAAGGAAGGGCTTCCACAGTGCAGGCCAGAGCAGGTGGCGATAAACGGATCGGGAAAACACGCATGTTACCGCCATGCTGGTCTCAAACTTGACGGCCGGATGACATCGGTGCTGTAGTCTCAATATTACCGAGAGGTGAAAGCTGGCACCACTGTCTATGAGAGTTTCTGATACAGCACTTCACCCACCGCTGGAATGCTAGGAAGACAAGGTTTCTATTGAAGTGAAAGCTTCACTACGCTAGGTAAAGCAGATTTCGCCGTGTGTTGCCAGTTGATCTTCAAGTCAGCCAGAGGTCAAGTGTGGCTATACGCCTTACCATATGTGGTCCATTATGGTGTCGCACCATTTGACCTTTGACCTTTCGATTCGCCGGTAGAGGGCAGTAGAATAGGCTGCAGTGTTTATTGGGTGATCAACATATTGCGATCAATCATTAATATAAATGCCTCCTGCCAGGGTAGCAAGGTCGGCACGTTGCCTATCTAGTGTGCGGAATGCACTCAACAGTACAGACGCCAAGCCGTGCCTACTTGCCCGATACACCGCAGCTTTCCCTCTCTAACCAGGTTCAGCAGCAGTTAAACCACAGCCAGTTTTTTGGCTTGGCTTGTATTCGGCTGAAAACGGGGAATCTTCCTTTGAATCGACAACCAAGCCGTGACTCTCTCCTCTGCAAGTAGATTAAATTATTTTGATAGTGCATTTTTCATTTCTTCAATGAATTGAACAAGTGTTAAGCTGGTATGGAAACACTGACAGAAATTTTTTAGGTTTGCCCTTATAAAAGTCACAATTTTATCACAGAATTAATATGTTTCATGTCCAACAATAGCCAAGCCAAATACGTAACCTCATTTCCCCGGCATTCCTGTGCCTCTCCATTGTGGCTGAAGTGCAGCGCTGTCTGCTTTCCCTCTAGGTGATTATGAGATCATAGTGCATGATCTAGTACCCAGAGTACATAGTCTGTTGATCACTATTCCACAGAATCCTTAGCTAGGCTTTGAGATCAGCCTTGTGTATGCTAATCATGTAGACACGTAGCTGTAATCGTTATTCGTATTCTAGAGAACCTTGGAAACAACCTATAGTGCTTCTTTGTCACCGAAGTTCTCTTTTCTGCAATGTTAGCGCTTTGAAAGGCAAAGGGGTAACAGGGTGTGAACATTGACTATAGATAGTTGCATGCTGCATGGTCACGGTGACTGTAGTGAACAAAGCACTACCACAGAGTCAGCATATGCAACTGTGGGTGCAAGCCAGCGAGCTCACGTAAAAGCCCTTAAAAAGAAATCACCATCTCGACATATATCCCATCCCAACTCGCCTATCACCTCCTCCATGCGCCCAGTGGAAGCTTTTTCTGCATTTTGTAACGTTTCACTTCGTTTTTTGTTCATTTGGTTGAGACAAAAGCAAGATGAGTAGGAAGAAAATGAGTTACAGGCACAGGCCGTCTATACTCCATTTCATACATCAGATGCAACGCTGTGAAATGTACGGAAGTAGTCCGTATGGAAAAATAAAGGCAGGCGTGCTACTCCGCGCTTGTTCTGTCGCCGAGTGGTTGAAGGCACGAGAAAGCGACAGCTTGTTGTCAGCAGTAAGAGCGCATTTAATCAAGCTGATGACAAACATGTCATGTATTAAGCCTGCAGGCAAAGCCATTAATATGTATCACTTGCCACAAGGAGCGCACTACTTTTTGTCGCAGATGCTGGCAGCGCAAACAAGAGCGCTAGCTTTGACAGCGTTGTACCTGATGTATGAAACGAAGCGTTGCAACATACAGTCCGGCTGGGCTGCAGGGACTACGCTCCTCATCCCATTCATCGCACAAATACCGCACATTCCTGGGAATTATTGCCAATAAGTTGACTATAGTAGGATACAACTTTAAAAAACAGTGGTTGTTAACACTGGGCCACGATCCGTGGCGTGCTGTATTGCTCCGCTAGCCAGTCACAAAAGTAAATGAAATCAGATGTTTAATGTTTGGCTTTATTAAGCCAGGTATCAAAATTCTAGAGCTTATAACTTTTTTCTCGTGATTAGCTTCTGGTTTAGGTGACAAGAGATGTTTTAACAACGGACTACTTTTTGTCGTGGAGGAATTCTGTGCGCCAGTCCTAAATGTGGGCGGAGCTTCACTAAGCACGTTGTCATGCTCCGTTGTTCGTCAGCATCATTCTGCCATTCTGCCGGTTCTCAGCGAAAAAGCGTCGTCTGCGGGTTTTGGCTCGTCGATCTCTCGTAGACGCTTACGTTTTCGCATCATGTGCGCCTGAACTAAGTAAGTACCATTGTCAAACTTGCTACGATACTAAAGTTACCATAATACGCAAGCTCTGTGTGCAGTTTCACCGCAAACGAGCCAGCGGTTGAGGCGGGGAAATTTTTGAAAGTGTCAGCGATAAAAACGCACAATACTGTATATAGTTGCGTTGTAATGATGCTTTCGAGGACAGTATAATCGCGCTGCACGTTGCGCGCGGTCACCTTGAGGAGTTTTTCCCAAGACGAGGCGGCGGCACGCGTGAGCTGCGCGTCAGAGCTCAAGCGGGCCCCGATGAGGCTCCACAATGACTCGAAGTGCAGCGGAAGCACGCCGTTTCGTGTGGTGTGCTCGAGGGCGTTGGTCCTCACCAAGTCCGCGAGGAGCACGGGCTTGTCCAGCACCTCGACCACGTCGCTCAGGAACTTTCCCATCGCCGATGAGTGCGTCCTGCGCAAGACAGAAGCGTCAGGGTGCAGGGCCGGGATTAGAAGACATGGCACCATTACACAATATCATCATGATTATAATTCACCCCCATTCGAGTGCAGTTCATTGCAGGACAAACACTTTTAAAAGGAGCGCAATTTGGACCGTGGGTCTGGGTCCCTCCCGTTTATATTAATGTGAAAGCATTATATGGTTACGTCGCGTCAGCAAAAAGTGTCCGCAAATTTTGTCCGCACGATTATGTCGTGCTGTGAAGATAAATGTGAATAAGTTTGACTGTACGTGTTAGGTAGTGCGTGAGTAGATCTTGAAATAGGAGAAGTTTGGTTGATGAATTGTAATTAGTTAATAAAATTGAATTAATGAAAATAAATGCTGTGTTCTAAGCAGTTTTTTGTGGCTGATTCGATGAAAAACGATGTAAATGCTGAGAAGGCTTACTTAGCATTAAAAATAAAGCAAAAATAAAAACAAAATAATGAAAAATAAAAACGGATAAAAATAAAAAATTCCAAATAGAATAAAAATGAAAAATGGAGGGGAAAAGAGGAAAGGCTTTCACATCTCCGCTCTTAAGCAGTCTCAATTGCAATCCTGTTACTTTTCCATTCCCTAGATAAACAAACGAATAGTTCGAGGCCGCCTTGTTAAGCTCTGTTAAGCATAAGTTAGACACGGTTCAAATGGTTCATCTTTATTTTTTCAAGACTTCCTTAGCGAGAGCAAATAACACGATGAGCGTACAGAGCGGCGGACGTGACTGTCAAGCGCGCAGCAATATAGTCGATGAAGATCAAGGCACATTGGTTCTGAACAGTGATCCCCGCAGAGGGTAGCAGAATTTAGAGCCACATCCCACCCAAACCAAGCGACCTAGGAGATCGATCGAGGCACCTGCCACGCGCGATTTTGCACATGCGGCGCACCTCCCGTTAGAGGTCAAATCCTAGAGCCAGTTGACCTTCAGGCTCAGCATAGAGGAGTAGAGCTTTCCGCTCTAAAACAAACAACATTCCGAGATTTTCAATACCCTGGAGGGTGGAGAACTGAGTTTTAGCGAAGCGGATAAGTAACATTATCGTCGTGAACCGGGTTGGGATAAGACAATTGCCGCTGCAGGCATATGACAGGGATAATTGTAGAAATATCGGTACTTTGCATTGTAGGGGACGTAATTAGGCTGATGATAATGATAAACAATGATATGATTGGATTAACGTATGACTGCTGCGCATGCTCTGAGGGAGGTGCACTCTCCACCTTGATCCACATTGTGCAACTACACTTGCGCGTAGCAGGCGTGCGTAAATTCGATATACGTCTGCCATAATGCGCTATGCTAAAACTCTATCGGTAGCAGTGCCGTGCCCGTATCTCATGGACGGTCCCTAATCCACTACCCATTGGACTCCCCCCCCCCATGTCTTTTGGCGTGTCTAGCAGGAGTCATCCACGCCTGAAGATCAACTAACCCTGGTCCGTTAAGCCTGCTGGTCGTTTAATTTGATGTCTCAATACAGTATTTTGCTACTCCCTTCAGCCACGTACGAATTAGTATGTAATAGAGAGGGGGATTTAATTCAGTTCAGGGTGTTTAAAGAAAATGTCTACATTGCAGAGAAGAAATGACATTCTTCCTGATTATTAAATAATGCAATTTATGTCGGTTCCATATACGATCACACGCTAATTAAAACGGTGCGGCAAAATGCCACGGGCAACGGCCTGCACAGCTGCACTTCAGCATAATAATTTTCCATAAAGAGTCCATTTAGACAGGCTGGGGGAAGAGGGAAGAAGCGATCGCCGCACGCCGAAGTCGGTATAGCGCATCAATCAAGCTGTTGACGCGTGAGCAATGGTGATGCCGAAAAGCCAAGCATGAAGCGGGCGGCGGCGCCGAAATAGAAAGTATAGGCACCGCTGCTCGCGTCAAGCTGCGTCTCCCTCACTCTGTCTTCTCGAGAGGGCTCCAACCATCTCGAACCATAGGCCTACGCGCACCACTTCGGCAAGGTCGCGGGTAGAGGAGGACCAGGGCCTTGAGACGGGATAGAGAGAACCCGAGCCTTTGAGCGTGCTGCAGAACAATCTTTTTCTTCCTTTTTTTTTCTGCGAGCCGTTACACGGTCTATGACTGTCTTTCGCCCTCCGCTGCACTCTCCGTTCTCTCAATTTTATCCTCCGACACGCTCGGTTACGCCGAGGCCGACGGAGAGGCCTACGCCGAGGCACGCCGTTCAAGGCAAGACCGGGCGCCCTTCAAAAAGGGGATGCAGGTCTCCCCGTCCTGGTTTTGCATTTCGGCCGCTGACGAAACGATCTTTCTCGACTCACTTGAACATGGGCACCTGAGTCAGGGCGTCTTTAGGCACGTCCCTGAAGTCGTTGAACATATCCCCATACCCGGGATGCTTGTCCAGCAGCGCCGAGAAGAGCACCGGGCCCGGCTCCGGGTGAGACTTGCAGAACGCCTGCCAGGCGTCGCGGATGGCCTTCTTATCGCTGTCCGAGAGGACCACGCCACCTTGCTTGACTTGCTGTTTGCTCTCGCTCTGGCCCATCTTGTCATGAGCTTGCTTTCATCTTCTAATGGCGCACGTGCCAGTGGTCCAAGAAACGTCGCTGCACTAATAGCACGAGCATTGAGGCCTGCAGTGCCGTCTGCTAAAAGGTCGTTGTAGCGTATCAACACTGCGCTATTTGTGTAAAGGCTGCGACAAAAAAAAAAGAGAAACGAAACGTCCTGACATGATAATGGCCTTGCCGTTATATTGTTCATCCTTGTGCGATTCCTTCAACCAGATTCCTAGCTCTTTCTTTCTGAAAACTGAACGATGTTCAAGAACCGATTTCATTTCGCGCATTCATATGTCGTCAGTTTTTTTTTTTTTACTGAGCTGTGCAAAATCATAGAAGGAGCGCGAGTTTTGTGCGAGTGCGTAATCACTAAGAGTATATTTCCGCTTTCTGCTGGGCGAGCAGAAGACGAGGAAGCGTAGAGTGTGCGCGAGAAACCATCTTGAAGGAGCACAGCGTCTTCTTGTCCACTGTTTGCTGCATTTCCGGCTGAATTTTGGCAGCGTTGCCACTGCAATATGAATAATTCGTTTATTCATACACAAAGCTGAGCCTTACTAATGTCCCAAATGTGCAAATTTTTAACGTACCAAAGTGGTTCACCGATTTAATCCTCAAAAGCAAAACGCTTTAAAAAAAGCAGTGTCCAAAGCCCACGCTGACTGGCAAGGCCAGACACTTCACACACTTTTAAGAATCGGTCAAGGAGGAGGAAAAACATTTATTAAAAGCATAAATACTGGGTGGGTTCAGTAGGAGAACCCATTGGTCGCCATCATAATCTGGCCCCTCACAATCAACGATTTCTGATCGAGGGGACTGCGGCTATGAAGAGTTACCTCCCAGTGCTCATATGAAGGATCGGGATTGCTGTCCAAGTGTGGGTTTTGTTAATAATAATAATTGGTTTTGGGGGGAAAGGAAATGGCGCAGTATCTGTCTCATATATCGTTGGACACTTGAACCGCGCCGTAAGAAAAGGGATAAGGAAGGGAGTGAAAGAAGAAAGGAAGAAGGAGGTGCCGTAGTGGAGGGCTCCGGAATAATTTCGACCACCCGGGGATCTTTAACGTGCACTGACATCCTACAGCACACGGGCGCCTTGGCGTTTTTCCTCCATAAAAACGCAGCCGCCGCGGTCGGGTTCGAACCCGGGAACTCGACCGCGGCGGCTGCGTTTTTATGGAGGAAAAACGCTAAGGCGCCCGTGTGCTATGCGATGTCAGTGCACGTTAAAGATCCCCAGGTGGTCGAAATTATTCCGAAGCCCTCCACTACGGCACCTCCTTCTTGCTTTCTTCTTGTTGACATTCCAAAATTATAAGAAAGGGTGTGCCAACCGTTCCACAGAAGGGGCAGGCCGAATCGTATGTATCTGGATACCTATTACTCATCAAGTAGAGATTGTGCAGAGTATGTCGACTACAAACTAAGAATCGGTAAATATTCACAACGATTTTTTTTAATTAACATTGTAGGTGCGACATGCATTCCTATGTGGGCATTAGGCATGCAAAGCGGATGTATTACAACGATTTTCACATAATTCGGCGTGTAACGCCACGAACAATCATCTGGAGCGTCTGAAGATAACCATTCCCAGAATTCCGTTTTCAACGGATTTTATAATCAGATATTTCCCAGCATCGCGGAAACAGCCCAAGGAGCTCTCTGCGGCAGTGCTATAAAAATAACAATGAACAGGCTTCGAAAAAGACAGCTCTGTTGTGTAGGGCGCGGCATCAAGCCACCAAGCGTACCGACAGGCGCATCAAGGCTATAAAGAAACGGCAGTCATAGAAATGAAAAGTTTTCGATTGACTTGAAAAGTTTCATAAACATCTGGCACCGAGTTGAAGAAAGTAAAAATAATATAAATTTTGTAGAACGTTGAATCTCTCGGTTTTTCACGTAGAATCTCTCTGTTTTTCACGTAGAATCCCTCCTGTATAGCTAAGAAAACCAATTTAACAATGTAAACATGCAGGCCAGTTGGTGTGAATCGAACATATTGGGCCAGCGAACAGACGGGATCACCAGAAGGAGTACATGGGGCAGCGCGTGTAGGCCTTCTTCTGGTGATCCTGTCTGTTCGCTGGTCCCAATATGTTGGAAAACCGATTCTACGAAACACTCCCTCCTTTATACCTTCCCTTACGGCGCGGTTCAGGTGTCCAAAGATATATGAGACAGATACTGCGCCATTTCCTTTCCCCAAAAAAACCAATTATTATTATTATTATTATAAACGCTTCAATGCGTTCTTTTCACCATTCCCAATTAGGTCAATGTTTCAATCATGGAGACAGCGGAAGACATCCGAGGCCGTATTCGTGGGCTGCCCAACTAAAGAAGAACGATACTATGGGCATGCTGACTGCTTAAGCTGTCAGCAGTGTGACTGGTCCAGCAGGTCGGGAAGAAGAGACGTATGCATGTACACACGCGCATATTCGCTGCAGAGTCTATGTGGCGCGAGGTTGTCCCATGTAGCAGCAGCACGTCGCTCCAGTAGCCTTGGCCTCCTGGCCGCGTCGAAGGCCCGTGCGCACTCCTTCCGGCCAGGAACGACGCGGCGCATCGCATCAGACGACGGGCGCAGAAAAAGCCGCAGACAAGTGGTATCTCAGGCCTGGAGCGGACGTGTGCCTCTTCTGCGTGACCTTTGCGACGGTTCTTTTTGCTTCTAACAAAGGTGCCAAATTTGGCCTATCTCTGAAATAGCCGATTCTTAAAGAAACTCGCTAGCCAGTCCTGGTATAGCTGTCGATGGGGCCTGCACGTGATAATGTACGTGCCGTGTACTGTACAGCAGCTATGTGCAAGCGACAATGTTTAAATTTCTACTACTCAAGCAATAAAAACTCCGCATAAAAGTTGTAAATTTCGCGTATTTTGCCATTATAGTGGTCTCTAGAGTCACTAAATAAAGACTTGTCTTTATTTAGTGACTCTAGTGGTCTCTACTTTCCACATATGCAAAAAAGCTATGCAGACCTAGTAATAAAATATGAGTGCATATGCGGTGGCTCAGTGGTTATGCTGCTCGGCTGCTGACCCGAAAGACGCGGGTTCGATCCCTGGCGCAGCGATCGAATTTCGATGGAGGCGAAGTTCTAGAGGCCCGCGTACTGCGCGGTGTCAGTGCACGTTACAGAACCTCAGGTGGTCGAAGTTTCCGGAGCCCTTCAATACGGCGTCCCTCATAGCCTGAGTCGGTTTTGGACGTTAAACCCCTATTGACCAAATCAAACCAAACCAAACCAAAGCAATCGTGAAATATGTTTATTCCATGCGTGTATGATGGATGATGATGGATTTTTACGGCGCAAGGGCATCTATGGCCAAACAGCGCCATGGCACAGGTTATTTTCTTCTTCTCAAGGTGGGGTCAACGACCCATTTCCCAAGCATTTCACCCTAAGTAAGCCGAGCACCAGACCAGGGGAACTTGTACCCATTGTATCACCGGTGGGTACCCGGCGGCACTGGGGATCGAACCCCCCACCTCCCGCTTGCGAGGTGGATACTCAGACCACTAGTTTACCGCTGCGGTCCCTATTCCTCCGTGTATAAAAACGATGAAATTGGACGCAGATACTTGAAACACATTTCAGCTGTGATGATAATTTATTGTATTCGTCAATCACTTGCAAATGCAGCAAGACCACAGAAATTGACGGCAGGGCTATAGCTTTTGCAGGGAGTAACCTGCCAAAAGGCCTTCTGTGCTCTTGTGGGTAGCACTTGACCCTGTTTCGATAATTTTGTTTAAAAGGCCATTTCTAGAGTAATGTGAGGACTTCCTCTACTTCTGCAAGCATAAAAATGTTAACATGTTTACACTCTCTATTGTACTTGATACGGCTGGCTTTATAGGCTTAGTCCTTAAACGCTACACTGGACGAGAAAGAAAGATTCAAGAGAAAGCCCCCCCTCTTTATTTTTTTGCCTGCCGCACTTCAATGGCAATAAGAAAGAATGACACCTGTACTTCTTAAGTGCGCCACCACTTCCCGGCTCATACGTCCTTTATGGCACTAAGGCCACGTGGGGCCCTTGATATTTCACGCGGCGGCCTAATCTTATATGCGGGAGGTTCGGGGTTCGACTCCCAGTACCGCTTACTAACCATCGGTTTTCCAACATGCACAAGCATTCTCCTGGACTAGCCTAGGCTTCCTCTAAGATAAAATGCTCGGGTAAATTGTTCTTTGACACCGCCTCTTTAAGATCAAAAGCACTGCAGCATGACGCAATTTGCTCAAGGTGTCTTGCCAATTAAAATCATATAATCGGCATCATGACCGCAGATATCACACATTCCTGAAAGTGCGGAAATGCCAGGACCACGCGGCTTCTATACTTCAGACCGCCCACGTGGATAACGTTTATCAAACTCCTGATGCGAATCAAGACGTCAGACATCCAGTTTCGAAGAGCCAAGCCCCATTGAAGGTATTTCCTTTGCTATTCCCGCACCCCCTCAACATCACTATCAGCCGGGATAGATCCACGGAAGGACAAACGTCTTGCCCATTGATCTCCGATCAGCCCTTTCTGAGCAAGTTGCAGCTGTTATGTTCCACAAAATACCGTATATCGTTTCCCTGCGTGCTATTTAACGCCACCGAAAATGTGTATTTTCCCTTGGTATCTACTTCGTTACCGCAACAGAACCGTAACACTGGTTATCCGTAACCGTTAGTGCAACCTTATCTTCGTTACAGTAACGCAGGTTATCTGCACTCATCGTTACATCGTTACAGTTACTGTGTCATTTCCTTTCCTCAAAACCAATTTTCATTTTCTCCCTCCTTCATCCCTTCCAACACGGGAAGTTTCGGGTGTTCTTATGGCTTGGATCTGCGCTCACTTCTTACCCAAGTATATGTGCTCCCTTATTTCCTTCAATGCGTCACTACTTATCCTAAACACTTCTTCCTTTCAGAGGCTGTTAAACATTAGTTTCCTCGGTGGTAATTCTAGGGTTACTGTTTTACTGTGCTGTTTAGGTCCTTGGTCCTTCGCTGCAATTCATCCTCTGTGAAGCTTAATAGCGCAGCGCCATTAGAAAATCACTACGACACTTCTTTCTTCCTTTCTTCTCTTAGACCCTCCTTTATCCCTTCCCTTACGGTGCGGTTCAGGTGTCCGCCGATATGTGAGACAGATACCGCGCCATTCCCTTTCCCTACAAAAACCACCACCAAGAAGCTCTTCATTGCACGCTATACTGCCAATGCGTTTCACATAAAACAGCGTACATCCGCTCCGTGTTTTCCTGTCACGCATACCTCCTCTCTCTAGAGGCGTCAGCGCAGCTCCTTTATCTCGGCGTATATACGCGGAAAAGCCCGGCAACAAACAGAGAAGCAGAAAAAGAGCGCATGAAACAAAAGGCTCGACTTCGCGTCGCGTCGTCGTCGTGGTGATATTGGGGATGCAGGCGAGCGCGACGTCATTGCTGGGCACGCCATCGCGACCCCGTGATAAGAGGCGGGCTCCCCGTGCGCTCTCAGGTGAAGGGGGCGGTGACACGGCGCACATCACACTACGAAGATAGAGGACGACTCCGCTGTCGTGCTGCTGTGCAATCGCGCTAGACGGGTAGCACAACTACGGGTCGGAACTATCCATACAGGATGGGCAAGCGGCGAGACTACTGGGATTCGGCGACGAAGTGGCTCCTTGTATTTCTAGCGGCTGCGTGCTACCGGTGGACTACTCCGGGTTCAGGTGTGTTCCGAGGACCTTTGAGCTGCTATCGTGAGTCGGGTTTTTCGGTAAGAAGGCAAGGCTGAGAGGGAGAGAGATTGACTTTAGATGGGCAGTTCGCCTCGGCAGATTGACCTCAAGTGATTATTCAATGAGTATTTCCGTTCTTTTACTTCGCGGTGGACCAGCTGTTCTGTTTGAGACTGATACATATTTCGGCTGCTTGATTCTGGAGTTATTTAAGCGGACAGAGAGCGAAGGCATGATCTTGTCACCCGGCTTCGGTTCTGGGAAGCAGAATCGGTTGGGCTGAAGTGGCACAAACTGCTCCGTTATAAAGACCGAAAGTGAACCGAGTCTTTTAAGGTCTGCGGCAAGCAAGAAACCATTAATTTACTTGAGCCACTGTTGTCTTTTGCATTTATTCATTACGGTTAGAGCAGTTCAGTGCTTCTATCGGATGATGCTGCTTGGGCCGGCAGGGTTTACAGGTGCTAATTGGTGATGAAATATTACGTCTATATGCCTTAATGGGGAGTGATGCTATTGAATGCTCAAACTTGAGGTCAGATCGTCACAGCGTTTCATCGCCTCTGGGCAGTGGCTGATATTCCGGTCATATTATCTTTGTTTTGGGGTTATCGGGCAAGAGGTGTGAGGAAACGCACTTGTCAGGACGGCTTGCCGCCAGACAACGCTACAGAATTTCAAAGTGCTAGCAGCAGGTTACAAAATGACGTGTAAGTCACTCTTATGCGGAGGGCAAGCAACAAGATGTCTGGCCCACCAACTAATGCGTGTTACTCTTAGCAAGATTTATTCAATCCTATCACTCATCCCCCCCCCCCCCCCTCCTTGTCATCCCTGTGGTCTTCCGAGTGTGGCAGCGAAGAACGATATCTTAGAACTGGGCGAGACGGTTCATGGTTTTAAATTTACAACTGTCCCGTCAACCTCTTCTCTCGTTTGTCTTGCGCGTTAGCGCAATTTTTTGTCAATTAAAGAGGTAGAGCCTGAATGCACCCTCCAGCGAGCGACTTCGCGATGCTATAATTTTGTTTTCTTGTCATGTAGTAGCGTGCGATGCAAGAATTCTTTCGATGTTCTCCACAAAAGTGCGAATTCGTTAAGTTAAATTAATGAACTATTCTCTCCTGACATCGTTGTGCTATTCTAAACTACCCATTGCATGCTGTAAGCTGCATAGCTATTTTCTTTGTAATCCTTGTCAGGCTCAGCTCTTTCTTATTCGATTTGTACGATTCCGCTCACGATTAAAGACCGAATTCAATCGAGTTTCATCCATTTCCTCTGAAATAAGACGGCTTTCTGATCTGGGAAAATTCGGAGTCAAATGCTCATGTTATTCAGGAACATCTGCAGTGTTAAAAAAAAAAAACTTTTCTTGGCCATATCTCCTGTCTAAGAAACCATTTTTCGTTAAACTTCGCGAGAATATCTAAAACAGAATGTGTGTTAAAACGGATGCTTGGGCGAGATGGTAAGTCATTTTAAAACAGAACAGCACAACGCCCACTTTGACAGGGACTACGAGGAAGACACGACACAGATGAGCGCTGACCTGCATCTGATGTTTATTGATTAGAACGAGGCATATATAAAGTTCCAAGAGGTAAAGATTGCGTAAGGGACCCTTCTATCAAACTGTACCAGAATGAAGACAAGTTTTTGGTTTCCACATGTGTGTGATGTGACAGTTTGAAACTATTAAAGGAGTGTCGTGTTGTCAATAAAGTTAGTCGCGAGTCTGCGCCTGTTGTGTTATCTTCTTGTCCTTGTCTTTTTGTGCGCAGTACCACCCCTCTTGTATTTACCATGATTGACCGACTAGCCCAACAACGAACGCTCTTAAACTATAAAGTTCCAACATGAAGAAGAAAACACACAATCATTCATAGAATCAAATCACTCAAACATGCTGCGCAGAACAGGGACGATAACTGAGATCATAATGCCAGTGTGTCCAGTATCACACCGACATATTACGGCATAAATAAAGACAGACATTCCAAAGAAAAAAATTAACTCTTTAGTTTAACGCCATAAAGCGACTCAGGCTCCGAGGGACAGCGTAGTGGAGGGCTCGGGATGAATTTAAACCACATGGGGTTCTTTAAAGTGTGCCGACAACGCACTGCACACCGGCGTTTTTGTATTTCGCCTCTCTCGATATGCTGCCCCCGCGGTCGGGATCGAACCCGCGTCCTTGGGATAAGCAGCCGAACATCAAAGCTACTGTGTCACCGCACCGAATCACTCTCTCGGGTGAGAACACACCTCTGAAGAAGAGGTTTGGGAGTTCAAACTTTCGCTGTCACCTGTGGGTCATGGGGGAGGGTGTGGAGTTCAGCATTGTTTCTCACGTTGCAATGAAAGCAGCGAACTGGGCAAGGTAACTTTCGTTTTCTCTCCTCCCACTTCCCCCTCGCCTCACTGCAGCACGATTGGAGGCAGTGCCTTCATTCAACGCCAGCGCCGCTTGCAACGGTGGCGTGTACATCGCCACCAGGCAGGGCTACCTGCACGGGCCGTCGTACGCCAGCGCCGAGTTCAAGCAGGTGGCCGATGGCCCCGGAACCCGCCGCTGTTCCTGGACCCTGGACACCAACACCTCGACTAAGGTGCGAGGTCATGGATAGGCGGGTTCACTTATTTAGCCCATCCTCTCGTTTCAGGTCAACGCGTAATCGCGTAGTAGAGAGAGTCGGAGTGGCTTTGAGTTCGTCACCATGTAAACTCAAAAGTCTGAAGCGATTCGAGTTATACAGTAAGCTTGTCTTTGTGAGCACAAAATACCTTGTTAGTACTGCACTGTGACGGCTGCTGTGACAGCCGCAGTTAGCTAGAGTAACAGCCTATACTCCTACGCTATGGCGACGCTATTTTTCCGTGCGCACTCCACACCTTTGCCAGTCTGCGTAATAGGAAAGCTGGCAAGAACTTATACAGGGGGTATAGGCACTGCTAGGCACAAACGACGACGCCTTGTAGCTTTCACGAACAGTGACTTCCTATACCCACCGTACTACTGCCGCCGTGTGCGCCGCACACATCACAGACAATGTGACAAAGGCAGCAAGAAATTCACGCTTTACGGGAGCACAAGGTGTCGTTAATGGTCTAACCTTACTGAATATCGCATGGCATTGGCGCATTCGGACGCAAACCTAGGATGGCATATTATAACCATTCTAGTCCTTTAGAATATTTTCTTCTCATCGGCCACCACACCGACTGAAACACAGATGGTATAATATTGCTCCACCCAGTGGCGAAGGGCAGAAATAAACGACTCAAACAGAATTCGAATAGAACACCTACGTTCTAAGCGCTAGTGTTGATATAGTAGCTCTAATAGGGGCAAATAAATATTATACTGGCCATGACTTCAAAACACGGAGGAGGAGAAGGAGGGACTTTAATGGAATCAAAACAGGGTTACTTCATTTAAATACCTGCAAATTCTTTAAGCGTTTCATGTTGAACTGTGACGAGTATAATGACCTAATCAACTAGTGCATGAGTACTCGCGCATTCGGCAGGTACACGACATGCTCTGTACGAATCCCGTACCTCGTTTTTTCTTGTTGTTTTTCTTTGAGGTGAACAGCCTCCTGTGGTGGTTTTCTTGAACGTTTTCTGCCGATGCATGTCGTTGCCTTTCCCTTTAAGCCTAAGCCGACAGTCAGCGCTGTTATAGTCGGGCGATATTCCTGCGCCATAATCTCCTCATGTTAATGTATATGTTCTTCAAACGTTGCCACAGCAAACCCAACCCGTTCTGTATCATATTCCTGCAGTGTAGCCGTACACTCAATCTGGTTAATCTGGCTAGTAACTGGAACTTGGTGCTCCAATTACTAGCCTTCAGAAGTTCCACCGAAATATGTGCAACCTTGTTCCAGATAAATATATAAATCAACAAAATATGTGGAACCTTGTTCCAGATAAATATATAAATCAACAAAATATGTGGAATAACGTTCCATTCTGATACAGAAGTTTGCTGTAGAACAGCGTTACACATGCGCGTATCTGGAGTACCGTTCAGGCTATATTCTGAAATTCTGAAGATCATAATGTGGAACCACGTTCCTGGTAGCCTTCTTGTGCGGATGAGCCTCTTCCGTACAGGGGGTTTCACCTAAGGCTTCACACAATTTTAAGAGCGTTAGCTTTTGCTCAACACGTTTCGAGATTTCGTGGGGTCTGCTACCACCCTTGATAGCAGCGCCATTTGTGGCAGCAACTACTCATCACGTTTTGAGATTTCATGAGGTCTCCTACCGATGGATGGATGGATGGATGGATGAATGGAAAACGCTGAACCATTTAAATCGGGCTGTGGCTCAAGCCACCTAGCCATGACTTATGAAATTTTACTCTTGTCTTTATTTTAGCCACCAATCAGATAACCTTCGCTTGGTTACCTCTACCCGCTTAAAACCTACTTTCCCCTCACCGTCGCTAAACCCCAATGCCTTAGATAAGTCAGCCCCGCTGCTTCCCATTGTAAGGTGAAGCCCTTTACAGAAAAGTACCAAGTGTTCAGCCGTTTCCTCCTCCTCTCCGCACGCGACGCACAACTTGTCTATCTCGTGGTAACTGACTCTATATGTCTTAGTCCTCAAAACTCCCGTCCTGGCCTCAAACAACAAAGAGCTTCCCCTACAGTTATCATAGATATTTTCTTTGGCAATTTCCTGCTTAAATATCCTGTATGTTCCCAGTGTCGATTTCGTCAGTATCCCTGCTTTCCACAGATCTCTCTCTGTTTCTTTAACCTTTTTCTTAACCACCCTGAGATCAAAGCGCCATCGATCTGTGGCTGGAACTAGAAAACAGCGCATCTACAATAGCATTGTAGAAACCAAGACCTACTTAACTAGAGACCTGCACATTTGGCACTGCTCCAGCGCGCACCTTCTAGTTCATGCCTTTTGCCGCTAGGGAAGGGCAGCTACGGGCGGCGTGACGCTAAAATTAACCTGTTCAGCTAGATGGCGTCGATTATTTTACTTCAAGGATGTAACAGTTGTGTCATTTGTCTACGTTTTGAGTATTCATGATTCATCTATTGCCTTAGCAAAGATGCCAGAAAGTTTCACGCATGCATGCGCGAAAACTGAATATTCCCCGCTAGGATTTAAAGAAATGTCGTATTTGCATCGTTCATTACTAGGTTTCAAAACATTAAGACAGGACAAATGCACAGGGAGACAGTTAGAGGAGAAAAATCATTTGTTGAAAGCAGACGCAGATGATGATCCTGACAGACTAACAGGTCAATCGAGCGTCCTCTACAGCCAAAAAGTTAACGAAAGTTGGCGCACGCAGTCCCATAGGACTCCGCCAAATGTGCAGGTCTCTACTTCCGTAGGTCTTGGTAGAAACAGCCACCTGCCGCGCGCCAAAGATGACGTCACGGTCCAATATGGTGGATAGAGGTGGAACTACGTGAATATGACGTCAGGGGACGGAATGTCGGCATAGTTTCAGTTTCTCGAATTCAAGATGGCGGCCACTAAAATTGGTTGTGCCCTCTAGTCCACCCCACCTCGCCAAAAAATATCCTAAAACGGGTAGGAAATCTGTCCCGTTATGGGACAGCTAAGATTGAATGTTTAACTTTTTAACTATTACTGTTAGGCTCCTTAATTATCGAGAGGCGTGTCACCCACCGTAAGCAATATCAAAATCAGTTTTTAGAATTTCGAAAACGCGGTTGCCGTCGGCGCTCTGGACGAACAAATTTTGGCTATTTCGACGAGTTACGTGCCCTGGAGAGGTTGCTTTGCTTGCAAGCTTCTCGCAAGCGCATGTATTTTGGCGCGATGTAGTTAAAATTAGTTGGTCCGTGTGTTTTTTTGGGGGGGAAATGCTCGCAGGTTGTGCGTCTGGTGAGCCAGTATTTCGCGCTGGACGACAACTGCCTCGATAGCGTCCTTCGAGTGCACGATGGGGACTCTCGTGCAGCTCCCCTGCTGGCAACACTTTGTGGCGCTGATGCGCCCGCCGAGCTGATCACTTCGACGGGAGCCGTGCACCTGGAGCTCGAGTTCCGCGCCCTGCACACCGCAGAGGGGTTCATGTTCTACTTCGAACACGCCTATAGGGAGGGTAAGCCTGAGAAGGCTCAATGCCGAGCCAAGTCTTGCCTCGAGGTTCTGCTAGACTTACTGGCACCTACAACGGCACGCCCTTGCGGCGGTCCTGGATATAGGCGTTGAACTCGAATGGGTATATGCGTTGTAACTGATTCTTTGGAGCGCTGTGCTTTGAAACTCTCGCCGATGGACTCTGTAGCGCCTTCAGTTGGAGTTAATTGAAGGGAATGGAGGCTTCGCATATCGGCGAGGAATATAAAAGCCTTTAAGTGGTAGCTAAAAGACCGTCACCTGAAAACGCGCTGACAATACGACATATGCAAAAACACTGCAGAAGTGTGTTCTGTATCGTGAGTTCGGTGTCCTTGAGGTATTCTCGGTGTCTTTATGAAAAAAAAAACCAAAAAATAAATTGTCTCACCATGTTTAAGGTTACACTAAGAAATGGAATCATTAAGATTGGTTTGGTTCATAGGGGTTTAACGCCCCAAAGCAACTCAGGCTATGAGGGACGCCGTAGTGAAGGACTCCGGAAATTTCGACCACCTAAGGTTCTTTTACGTGCACTAATATCGCACAGCACACGGGCCTCTAGAATTTCGCCTCCATCGAAATTCGACCGCCACGGCCGGGATCGAACCCGGAATCATTAAGAGGCTCGACACACATGTCGGTCACGAAAAAAGTACTATAATTATTAGGGTGCCGCGCAGGCCACATCGTCCCTAAATAATTCTTCCTAAGCGTCCCACAAGCGCGCATGCATTAAGTGTACAACATCTAACTTCTGCCGTTCCCGCAATTTGAATTCTGTGCTCTATTTCCCTTATATCTATAGCGCCTTCGTGAGCGAAGCTCCGCCTGCCAAGAGTTCCGTTCAGTAGTCGTTGCCCATTATAAGGACAGAATTAGAGAGTGCGCGCCCCTAAAAAAAGGCATATAGACTGTCTATATCTATAGACTTATTATATACACTTTTGCCTCCTTATAGAGATTTCCTTTTGCCTATTCATATTCTAAAGCCTGTCTATAGATAACCGTCTACTAAAAGTGTATTGTCATAAATATATAGATTGTCTATAGACGGTCTATAGGGTCCGTATTTCCTATAGACCAGTCTATATAATTTGTCTATACAGGTAATCCATAGTTTTAATGGACAAAAGTCAATCGACAGTCTATAGACTGTCTAAAGAAATGTTTGTAAGGCAGGTGCCGACTGCCGCTGACGTCTCAAGGACGGCTGCTCTCCAATGTGTACTCAAAAGTTCCTTGTAGAAACAAGGAAATGTTAGCTTCGCTTGTGAATTCAACGCGCCGCTTATCCTTGAGAAAATGTAAGTAAACTGTGACTAAATGGATAACTCAATCTTCGGGAAGAACAATTAGTCCCTGGAAAAGCCAATTAAGGCTGGTGATCCCTTGGTGGTCCCATGACCGCTTTCTTAGGGGCTAATGGCTCTGCAACGCAGATAATTCTCAAATGATCAGTTTTTGTGCCATGTTTAACATGGCTGAAGCAGGGCTGTACAGCTTGGCTGAGATGCTCATTACAACGTACACTTCCAGCCAAGTCTGCACGTCAACTGGTTGCGCTTTATGGTTGTTCAAGATCCCTATGACATTAGAAATGAACAGCACACGTTAGCTGCGAGCAATCTCTCCGACAGGCGAGGATGAAATCGTGGCGAAAGTAGATGCGATGATGATGATTATGATGATGATGATAATAATAATAATAATGATGAATATGATGATGAGCCACTGTGAGCCCCCCTCGCCACCCACCTCCCGAAAAAAGTGTATTTCAATGTTTCATGCATTAAGGAAAGGGGAAGTAACCATCACAATCTCGGCGGACATCTTGATGGTGAATGCGAAAAGAGGCAAAAACAAATTTCACGGGGACACCTAATTCTTTATGTGCTATGCGATAGCATTCGAACTTGTTGATGCCTTCAACGGAAGTGACGTCAGTTTCGGTCTGGTGACACCACCTCCCTCTAGCCAATGGGAATGCTCCAGTCTGTTGTCATCCATCCTTCCAGCCAATGAGAATATTTCAGCCTGGTTACGCTGTTTTCGTCCAACCCATGGGCGAATTTTTTGACCGTTTACGCATTCTGGCCATATGAGGGTTCTAATGCTACCGCATTAAAAGACGCCGTATAGTAATGCTGAGACTCAGTTTGCATGTCGGGCAAGAGATGCCCAGACTCCCAGCCTTCTTTTATTCCTCTCTCTTCCTCCTATACATATGCTGAGCAAGGTGTGCTAATTGGTTAGTTATATGCGATGCTCGTGAATTCATGTATGCGCCTTGTTCTAGTGGAGTGCTCCGAAGACCTGGTGAGCTGCCGCAACGGATACCGCTGTGCCAGCACCGACCAGCTGTGCGACGGTAAGGACGACTGCGGAGACGGGACCGACGAGGAAGAATGCCCCGCCTCGGCCAACGGCACCACAAGCGCATCCCCGCCGGCTGTGTACGTATACACTGAGGACTGCGTACTTGTATCGAGAAAGCTGCCTTCAGATGTTACGTACTACGTCCTTCTATGAAAGCAAAGAAGGCGACAACCGTTGCAAAAATTTTTATACAGTCTACAGACTGTCCATTGATGTTTGTATAAAAGGTCTGCACACTTTCTATTGACAAATCCTATAGAAACTCTATAGATAATACAAATCTCATAGACATCCCTTTCAATAGACTTTTTTCTACAGAAAATCTATAGATTGCGAATAAACGAAAGAAAATATCTATAGGGAGGCAATAGAGCCTATAAAAAGTTTATAGAAACTCTATAGACCATTTTTCTAAGAGAACGATGGGGTCGCACACAAACCGAGTGCCAACTGCCAAGAGACGTTGGCAGGTTCTCTCCATTATCTTTTCCCTAAATTTTAAGTTTTCCGAGCTTTGAACCCGACTTGTCCTTGAAGATGATTTTGTACCATACCATGTTATAAGCAACCTGATCCTCTAATATTGAATTTTGGCCGTTAAATTATCTGTATCAAACTTCTCTTTGACACAATGCATTGCTCTATATGTAGACCACTCTAAAATGCAATTATACGGCAGTTAGACTCGAGACTGCGGAAAGTATAACTGCGCTATAAGGTACAAAATAGCACAGTGCCATCACCGCCCCGATCTCAGTGCTAGCCTTTTTATTAGAGAAAATATCAGTTCATGTCAAACGGAAGACTACTTGTTTTCAGGGACGTTTTCTTAATGAAGAGAGGCCGACAACATAGCAATAAAAGAGTGCTAAGCCGCCAGTGCCACCAGGCAGGACGCGCAAGGTCCTGTTAGCCAATTGAGCGTGTCTTGCCTGTGCAAGAATACAGTTTAACCTCACTGCAACGAAGTTCGCGCGAAGGGGCCCCACGATATCTTCGCTACAGCCGTTCTTTCGTTATAGCCATAAGTAGCCTTGGTTGCAAATCTCGCAAAATGGGCTTACCTACCTACCATCATGTAAACCTAAGACAACATAGGTTACGTTTTAGTCTGGTGTCGATGTGGGCTGGTGCCGTTGTAGCCGGCGTGCTGCTGAATCATGCGGAGAAGCCAACCAAAACGGGCCCTGGCAATGGAATCGCCGGCGCCCGCCCGCTTTTAGCACGGACCGTATCAGCTTTAGCATCAATAAAATTGGCTAGACATTAAGAACAAGTCTCTTCCTGTTGTCTACGAGCGTATTTAAATAAAAAAAATTGTTTTGGGAGGGAAAGGAGATGGCGCATTATGTCTCACATATCGGCGGACACCTGAACCACGCCGTAAGGGAAGGGATAAAGGAGGGAGTGAAAGAAGGAAGGAAGAAAGAGGTGCCGTAGTGGAGGGCTCCGGAATAATTTCGAGCACCTGGGAATCTTTAACGTGCACTGACATCGTACAGCACCGTATTTAATATTAATCGTTTTTTGGGGAAGTAAATGGCGTAATATCTGTCTCATATACCGTTGGACACCTGAACCGCGCCGTAAGGTAAGGAATAAAGGAGGGAGTGAAAGAAGAAAGGAAAAAAGAGGTACCGTAGTGGACGGCTCCGGAATATTTTCGACCCGACCACCTGGGGATCTTTAACGTGCATTGACATCGCACAGCACACGCCTTAGCATTTTGCCTCTATAAAAGCACAGCCGCCGCGGTCGAGTGCCTTTTTATGGAGGCAAAACGCTAAGGCGCCCGTGTACTGTGCGATTTCAGTGCACGTTAAAGATCCCCAGGTGGTCTAAATTATTCCGGCGTACACCGTATTTCTCCAGAACACGTTTTCCAGGCTCTGAAGCCCATGTCGTCCACGGAAGGATAGCTGACGAAGCTGACATTTATGTTCCGGTGGTTAACCCATTTTCGGTCGCGTCGGGAGTGCTCACGGTGTAAGGCTTCTTTGGAGGAATAGCGTTGTATACAACAGGAATTGACATTTTCAGAACGAAGCTGATACGGGCCTCGCTAAAAATAAGCGAGAGGGACGAATCCATCGCGAGTGCCAATTTTGGGTGGCTTCTCCGCGTGACGCCTGAGCTTCGCTGCGAAATATTATTGTCTTGTGATGGAGAATGGAAACGCCAGATTGAATGCTTGAGGAGCAGAGCGCTTTTACTCTGCTTTTACTTCGTGAAAACGAAATTTAATTTCGTAAAAACTAGATTTCGAACCCAAGAAATAATATGGTAGTTTCGAAGGGGAATAGCCATTCCTTCATTATAATCATTATTTGGCTATAAGTCTTCGTTATAGAGAGATTTGACTCTATATGGCCTCATAATAAGTGAAGCAAACCTTCCTTAGAATTTTTGCTAATAATTTTTGGTTGTGCAAACAATGCGGAAAATTGTTGAGACACATAGTTTCATTGTTTAACAAAAGTTTCAAGCGCAAAATAAACAGAAAGGAGGAGGGACTTGATGACAAGTAAAGAAATGTCAGGAACAACAAAAGGCAGAAACGAAAAGCTGCAAAGTGAGCATAAATACTAATCAAGTAGTTTCATGTCAATTTTTTTAATTTGCAGTCTACAAATACCGTTTTTAAAAATACCAAACGTTATGCACCGCGTTCATTGCAAATGATATACCGTGGAATATAAGTGTTCGTATATATGTGTTCTTTTGTGTTTTATGGCACTTAGGCAACTGAGGCCATCATGCGACAAGCACAAGGTCTAGGAAAACTTTTTTGCTGAATTTTGTAAAAATGTGAAAAATCATTCGTGGTGTAGACGGCCTCAAACCTTAGTACTGCTTAGTGAGCAGAAAGGCAAATTTTAGAAATAGCTACTTGTAAAAGCTTTAAAGAGGGTTGGGCAACCTCAGCAGCTATCCTTGGCTGGGCAAGGATCTCGAGACTCCCAACGAACCAAATAAAGACCTTAGCCTTCTTCTCGGGGTGAGAAAAGGGCTGAGGTGTATTAAAATTCAAACAGACCAGTGGGTAAAAAATATAGAGTTTATCGAGAAATCCCGTTTCTCTAAAAAAGCTAAAAATGCACGACATATCAACAATTGAATTTGCTCCTAAAACCGCTGTAGGATGAAAAGGTATGTATTCGATATAAAATTGCTGTAAGGTATGGTGACTATTAGTTTGTGCCCCTGTTTGCCTCTTCATAACCTCCTGCAGCCTTACCCTCTTGTTACGTGTCGCCACGTTTACTACTTGGCCCAGACGCCCGTGTGCTGTGCGATGTCAGTGCACGTTACAGAACACCAGGCGGTCGAAAATTTTCCGGAGCCCTCCATTACGCTACCTCTTTCTCCTTTCACTTCTTCCTTTTGTCCCTCCCTCCCTTCACGGCGCGATGAAGGTGTCCACCGGTAGTGCGACATTTAATGTGTCTTTCCTTTCCTCACATCCACTTACACTTTTATCTTGTATGATAGAGTTGCGGGCAGTGCGTGTAGTGATATGTGTGGCTCGTTACGCGCCATGGTTGCTGGTGTGTAATAACGTGCCTGTCGACGCCTCGTCTTCGGGCAAGCTGCGGCAGTGCCCCGACAGACACCGACAGGATCGTGGGCGGCACCGAGGCCTCTCTGGACCGGTGGCCCTGGATCGCCCAACTGCGCATGCCCAGGGAGGAACCCAACGGATACAAGTGCACCGCCACGTTGATCGCACCCAGGTGGCTTGTCACCGCTGCACATTGCTTCAGAGAGTGAGCGAAACATTATTTTACTTATTTTTTGTGATCTTCGTCTTAGCGGTTATAAAGGTACCTTTCACCGTTGTACAGATTTGTATTGCGGCAAAACCGACCTCGCGACACATTGGAGTTTCTGGCAAGTGACTCCATCTTGTGGTCATTTCGAAAACACCGTGAGAATATCGTTTGTCACGGCTGTCCAGATGTCAGGTTTAGCTGCTGAACAAGAAGTCGGGTGCTCGAATGCAGCCACGGCGGATGCAATTCGATGGAAACAAAATGCAAAGACGCCAGTGTGTCCTGCGCGATGCCGGTGTACACGCAATGTAGAAAACCCAGTGGCCGAAATTAATCCAAGCACTGTCACTGCAGAGCTGCTTCTGTATGCATCTTCTTAGCCCTCCATCGTTTTTCTGGTGGCATGGTTAAGATATCCACCAGGAATGAGGCTATTAGAGCGCCTTTTATTTCCTGACGAAACATTTTCGCTCGCATCTGTAAGAAGGCAAGCTTTGCTGTAATACAAACGTGTACTGCGGCAAAGTAGAGCTCATGGCGAATAGGTACTTCTAGAAAGTGGCTCCATCATGCGGCTTTTAAAGAAACAGTTTGCGTACGTTTATTTGCGTGTTGGTTGCCAGACTGAGATTTTCCGCGCCTTCTTCAAAGCGACATACTATCAGATTTCAGCAAAATATGCGGTTGAGACAAAGCTGCGAGAGCAGGCATGAGCTGTATACCGATCCGAGATCTTGCCTATATTTCAAAGCACACTCCGCAAGTGTTTGCGAATACGCATTGCATTACGAAAAAGGAAATCAGCCAAGAAAAAAAAGATCAGGGATGCCGGCAAGAATTCGCTGATGTCATAGCAAGACATCTTCCTGGGTATTAGAAATAACCACCTTCGTTTGGTTTATTGGTTTATTGGGGTTTAACGTCCCAAATCTACTGAGGCTATAAGGGACGCCGTAAACAACCAGAATTTACCTTTGACACGTAAAAATTTATTAATTTCAGCTAAATGTGTTTCGCAAGCTCTCACGGCAAAAAAAAAGGGACGTCGGGACAGGAATTAGCATATTTTGTAAGACCATAGTTTCTCGCACGTGCCATTTTTGCTGCTCTCTCATTCATGGGTACGCCTCCATACTGCTCGCACATGTGCGGAGGTTCAGCATAGCAGATCAGTAGTCACTGTTGTCATCATCATCATCATTACTCGACTTACGTCGACGGCAAGAGAAATGCTTCCGCCACTGATCTCTATAGTTCTCCCGTTCCTCTGTCAGCCGCAGCTGCCCTATATTAGCAAGCAATAAAGAAAAAAAGCCCTCTATAGGCAAGATTTCCGCCTCATTTTACCACCCGACTCTTTGCCTCGTAAGTTTTTGTTTCCTTTGTGTCTACTCAATTACCCCAACGACCGTTAATTACTCTGCACATCACATGCCTCGCACATGTCCATTTCCTTCAAGACTTTCACTTACGTGTGATTAACTGGATTATATTTTCATTCGCTTCCTTTAACGCCGTACTTCGTAAGGACAAACGCATTCCAATATTACCTTTTTCCTCGAACTGTAACTGATTGGAACTACGTCCCTGATAACTGTCATCTATCTCTGATTATGACTGAGAAACATTTTAAAGTCCAGAGACAAATGGCCAAAACATGCTTGCCTTTAATTATTTATGTGCACGTATTTCACGCCTGTCTGTGCTTAATTCGCGAACTTTTTTGTTTGCTGTTTTTGTAGTATTTTATGCGTGTACTTCTCAAACTCGCGCTTTTTCATCAACGTTACATAGTACCGCGGTAGCTTTTCTATAGTATACATTGTACCCCTACGCTATTCCATTTTCTGTACAATGATTTGTGTGTGTGTGTGTGTGTGTGTGTGTGTGTGTGTGTGTGTGTGTGTGTGTGTGTGTGTGTGTGTGTGTGTGTGTGTGTGTGTGTGTGTGTGTGTGTGTGTGTGTGTGTGTGTGTGTGTGTGTGTGTGTGTGTGTGTGTGTGTGTGTGTGTGTGTGTGTGTGTGTGTGTGTGTGTGTGTGTGTGTGTGTGTGTGTGTGTGTGTGTGTGTGCGTGTGTGTGTGTGTGTTTTACGCGTACTGTAAAACTTCTCTTTTCCTGTTCATGTATGCCGCTCCTGCTTGGGTTTCGACCTGTAGTATTTCGTAAATTAGTAATAATACCTGGCACTTTTTTTCCACTCCGTTAATCACACCATTTTACTTTCAATAGTTCGCCGCATTTTATTAATCTAAGAATTTTTCATAAACTCATAAATGAAAAAGAAAGTTAAGAAAGCTCAACTGTGTTGTAGTACGAATTCAAACACTGTTTTCGATGTCATTCTTTTGACGTGGTGCGATCGGTGAAGATCGTTCTCATGCACAGTTCTTCCCGCAGCTCACTGAAGCCGGACAAGTGGGTGGTGAACCTGAGAAGGCACGGCATCATCCTGCAGGAGGACGAGACCGTGGTTCGCTATGCACACCGCATCATCATTCATCCGGGTTACAACGGTTTCAAGCCGTGGAACGTAAGCTTCATCAATGGCTGAGCATCTTACTGCATAAAGCGAATGCTTTGTCTTGCGTGTCTTTTTTCTTCGCAACGAAAGCGTATGCCGTAACCTAAAAAAAAGGTATCTAAGCGTGGCTATTTTAGTGCGCTAGCACTTATGGTGGCCATTCCTCGCATTTAGCCGTTGTGTGCTTTTCTTTGTCTGAAGCTTGTTTTGTGGCAGGTGAGCAGCCTGCCAACCATGTCAAACGGCAGCTCAATTAAACGTGAGAGACTGCTCGGGAAGGGCAACCTGAATCGCAACCCAGCCCAAGCAACCAAAGTCCCACCGATGGCAGCACCTGTTATAGAAGGGCAGTGGCACATCGCTTGACCTCTGCACAACTGCACCAGAAGGGCTAGGAAGACTCACAGGGATCTATGAATGGGCAGAATGCCCAATTCCGCTTTTACGGACACTTACCCATTAACGCTATCTGAACAACTTCCATCCGGGAACACTGGATCCGAACACCGGAACCGGAGTGAGACCCGAATTGCTAGCGCACCTAATTCACATTTAGCCTAACTACGCAAATCGACCAAACAATTTTTTTTTATGAGCAAAAACTCGTGAGCAAAAATTATCAGCGCTTCAACTACTGCTCAATCTAGTTAGAGAGCCAAAGCTGTAGTGTATCGGGTAAGTAGACGCGGCTTGGCCTCTAACGTTGAGTGCGTTCCGCGCACTGGATAGGCAACGCGCCAACCCTGGCAGGTGGCGGTTAAATTAATGGTTGATCGCGAGAGGTTGGTCACACAATGAACGCTGAGGTTTAGTGGCTTAGCTCGGCTATGCCAGGATATACGTAGCGAAAGCTAACGCATAGCATGGTTAGCCCTGGCAAATCTTGATTGCAAGTCCGGGTTAGTCTGGTTGTCTAGCTATGTTGTTTCCACGTTAAAGACGACACAACTGTGGTTGCGGTGCACGCGAGCTCTCCTTTTCAATCCTCCGACATGTTATCAGGCATGCGACACAGCTAGCGAAGCGAGCGGAGGCGAGCGCAACAACGAGGAACTCGGTGTGACGTCATACCAAACGTCGGCGGCGGCGAGCCGCGCGGTGTGACGTCATGCCAGATGGCGCGGCAAGCGCGCAAAGCACAGTAACTCTCTCACATATCTCGGTGGACACCCGAACCGCGCCGTAAAGGAAGGGATAAAGGAGGGAGGGAAAGAGGCAAGAGGAAACTGAAAATTGAAAGTTGGATTTTGAGGAAAGGCGCAGCGCTGCGCAGCGGCGGAACACCTGTGGCTCGGTGCTACTAGTGGCGCATGCGCAGTTGTGACTAGGAAGCGAGAGAGAGAAATGCGCCGTGTGTCGTCACTGCTCCTCGCGCATGCGCAGCACTGCTCTCCAGGAATCACACGAAACTGCTCAACCTGCGACCAGTAAAGCTTTCGCTTTAAAAACTCTCGCACTTATCTGCTAGTCCAATAATAATAATAATAATAATAATAATAATAATAATAATAATAATAATCAGCAGCAGCCTGCTACACTCACTGCAGGGCAAAAGCCTCTCCCATGTCTCTCCAATTAACCCTGTCCTTTGCCAGCTGCGCCCCCCGCATACCTGCAAACTTCCTATTCTCATCCGTCCACCTAACCTTCTGCCTGTCCCTGCTACGCTTGCCTTCTCTTAGAATCCGCTCCGTTATTCTTAAGGACCAGCGGTTATCTTTCCTTCACATAACATGCCCAGCCCAAGCTCATTCCTAACTCTTGATTTCGACTAGGATTTCCTCAACCCGCGTTTGTTCCCTCTCCCACTCAGCCCACTTTCAGTCTCCTAACGCTACACCTGTCATTTTTCTTTCCATGGCTCGCTTCGTTGTCCTTAACTTGAGCTGAACCCTTTTCGTCAGCCCCCACATTTCTGCTCTGCCCCGCAGGTGAGTACAGGTAAGATACAGCTGTTGTATATTTTTCTCTTGAGGCATATTGGTAAACTGCCATTCATAATCTGAGAGAAACTGCCATGTGGACTCCACCCCATTCTTATTCTTTTAGTTACTTCCCTCTCATGGTCCAGATCGGCTGTCTCTACCTGCCCCAAGTAGACTAAACTGTTGATCATTACTTTGGTTTTCTGCATGTAAATTTTTAGACCCACCGTCCTGCTCTGCGTGTCTAAATTAATCATTGATCATGCCTTTCAGTTCATCTCCAGAGTGACTCAGCAAGGCAATGTCATCAGCGAATCGCAGATTATTTCGGTATCCCCCCCCAAAAAAATTATCCAAATTGATAGGGTGTGGGCTCTCACGAGAATGCGCCCTTTTGTATAGTTTACCCAGCTGCTTCTGGCCCATAAATAGACGAAGTGTTTTCATAGATTGCCATGCATGGGGGTTGCTTGCCACGCTTAATTATCTGATATTTCTTCGTCAGTGATAATAAAGATAAAGGGACGAAATAATGAACTGGGAAAAGTGTTGTTGCGTATTGTGCCACTTTGGACATAATGTAGCCCTATGGGGCTATTATACACTTTAAACGCTTATACGCCGATATGGGATTTAAAAATGAGTAAGCTGTCATCTAGCGCACACCCTTTTTATAAAACGGCTAGAGGACAGCTTACTCACTTTTTGCTCCTTTCTGTTGAGAGTTTAGAAGTGCAGCGCGTGAAAAGTACAAAGCGTAACATCAGCGCTGCGGTGTTATACAATGTATATAACAACGCGAAACAACAGGAACAAGATGAACACTATAAGCAAATTGTAAAAAGTGCTAGCAGAGTTCTACAGCGGTTAAAAAATCAGCTTGGAGGGAGGGGACAAGTAAAACCGGATGTGATTACTTTCGCGCTGCAATTAAACGCGTACCAAAAGATAGACTTCCATACTTCTTCATCTCCGTATTGATAGCGAAACCGCCCCGCTATATTTGAAACCACCCTAGCGAGCGGTGTTGCGTCTAATAAGTAGACTCGAAAGACCTAGTCCACTAGAACACAGGTGGCACATTCCCATTCGCCACCTGGTGAACACCGGCATCATTTAACTGCACTTCTCGCTAAACTCTGGATGAAAATTCGGCCTTAATATCCCGCCATTTTGTTAAGATTAGCAGGTGGTTGCGCTGCCTATGAACTTGATAGGCAGTCGTTGGCAGTACTCCATGTTTCCAACAGCCGTGGGCACTCCACCAAATGTCGTAGGTGGCGGGACAATCAGCTAGCCTTCAAGTTTTTCATCCATCGGAGTGCCGAATTTTGATACGACGTGTCCTATATACGGTCAATTTAGCAAATGCTCTGACCAAAGGTTTCTTGGTGAACACAGCACGGGCAGAGGTGATGACGTGATCCCTCAGAGATGACGCCATTAGACATTCACGGGACACTTAAATGGTGACTGACGGCCTTTATCGCGAAAACACTATATACTTAGCAGAGTCAAACTCAACCAAGAATCTTGCGTGAAACTTCGGAGTAACTCGGGTAAACTCGGGTTTGTCCGGAGGAGCGTCGCGCAAGCTGCAGCCAATGGGAGAGGGCTCGGGTAAGTTCGGAAGCGCAAGCTACCGCCGAGTGGAGAGGGGGTGTGAAGATGAAGAGCGAGAACCGCGACTGCGTGCGCATTCAGATGACAGAAAGAAGAGGCGAATAATGAGTACATGCTTTCGCACGCCTGCTCGATTTAACTATGTTAAAACCATACCACTTTTTTTTCTGTCCAAACACACACAACTATACTACGGCGAATCCGTAAATGGCCTGACAGATACCACGATTCAGCTGTACTGGCTAAGTGAGCGCGCCTTTGTCGATCTGCACTGCAGCACACGACGCCGTGGCTTTGGCGCAAGGAACACGACATCGCCCTGGTCGAGCTGAACGCCCCTGTCCAGGAGTCGGAGTCGGTGCAGCCGGTGTGTCTACCTGTTGACGCCGACTATTGGCCGCCCAAGGGGACGCTGTGCCGCGTCGCAGGATGGGGGGTCACCTTGGACCGTAAGTAGAGTGCAATGCGAAGGGATGCTCGAGAGCAGACTTTAGAAGCGAAAGCGTTGACAGGGAGGCCCGCCGTTCTCCACCGTTCACATTGACTTCACGGAAGCCCAGAAAGTTATCGCCGGTGTGCGGGTTTAGTGGCCGGTCTACTTTCAGGAGAGGCGTTTGTAGGCGTTTCTTGGCAGATCACGTGCAACCGTATTAAGCCGTAATGATGTCAGCATTATTATAGGACCTCTAGAAGCGCTTATTAGTATTTATAGTCAATAACTCTTTACCGGTACATATGATTTATTTTGTTTTTCTTACACTATTAATTTCTGGACAATGAACTGGTCGATCACTTCGACAACAGCGGTAGTGCGGCGCTCCTTTCTTGGGGTATAGAACCATATTTGCGGAGAAATGGTTAATATGTTCGCTGGAAAAAGAAACTCTGCTCAAGAAAGGCGCATTAAAAAAGAAATTGTGCGGCCCATTAAAAGAAAGACAGCGAACGCAGGAAGTAGGAACGGCACTTCTCAGACGTTTCTCTGCACAGTGGAATTTTGACAGTTTTCTCTGCATTGCAGAAAAGTAGTGAGCTGGAGTTCACCGCCCACTTCTCGGGTACTCGTAGACGAGAGCAAATGTAAGGAATACATCTTCCAGAACATGCGCCTGGTCTACGGGGCCACTACCTTGTTTCACTCTTTCTGACCAGCCCTTCTAATATTTGAAAGTTAATTCTGTTTCTCTTGCCAAAAAGAGCGCTCGTGCCAAACGTCTCTCATTCGGGTTGCTAGTAACGGTAAAACTCGAACGTGATCGGCTGTCGCGTTATTACTTTCGCAGGAAAAATGCGTCACCGTTATCGTGTGAAAGGGTAGTCAAGCGGGATCTCTAAGCTAAGGAACTGTTAAATGGAACGCTCGACCGTTTCGAATTTGTGTTTCTGCCGTACCATCGATAGAAATATGACGAGTGCCTGACTCGAGTTTAAGAAAACTATTACATTCTCACGTTTTAAAGAAGGAATGAAAATACCAGAGCCTAGGACTTTTTCAGAGGCCCTTCAGCGTCTGGAAGCCTTGGAACACTCTTCGCGGACGGCAGAATTTGTCGCCATTATTTGTCGTCTGTTTCTACGTGCACTCTAAAAAACGAATACGCTTATATGGGAGTTAAATGGGTGTAAGCTCTCCTCTAGCGCACTCCCTTATCGTTAGAGTACAGATTACTCCCTTTTCACTCCTTTCTGTTTAGAGTGTGCACGTCTGTCACGCGCTGTGACGGTGAAAAAGCAGGCCCTGGCGAAGGGTGCTAATCACAAAAAGATGGCTTATGGTTTATGGGTGTTTCATGTGCTAAAGTGACTCAGGCTATAAAGGGCGCCGTAGTGGAGGGTTCCGGAAATTTCAACCACCAGGGGTTCTGTAACGTGCACTGACGTTGCACAGCAGACGGGCCTCTAAAATTTCGCCTCCATCGAAATTCGACCGCCGCGGCTGGGATCGAACCCGCGTCTTTCGGGTCAGCACCCGAGCGCTATAACCACTGAGTCACCGCTGTAGCAATCGCAAAAAAGAAACCAAAACATGGGTCGATTTTGCGTCCACGTGCGGCATTTATAAATGTTCTTCAAAAAGCGCCTGTCAACGTGATTTTAATAAGGTTGAAAACCACGCACCAATAGGTATTTTATTTACGCCAACAGAACAAAGTTATTGTGAAGCAAGGGGGATGAACGTGCTAGAAAATGTGTTTCGGGGCAATCGCTCCGGCACCAATGCTATCAAATTAAAGCGGCGGCTTGTGAATCAAGAAAATGATTGTCCTAGCTTTGTACACTACTTATAGCTTGTCTTTATACTCGTATGAAACTTAAATCTACAGTGAAGCTCCGAATACATACATGACCGCGGCCGATTATTCCCCCGCGGAAAATAATAGTATCTCTTTAAAGCATTTCTTTTTCGCTAAAGTAAAAGACAACGGCAAGATTAAATTACAAGCACAAAAGTTTTAAAATCCTAATTGCCAACCTCGTATCGGGGTGGACCGGAGGAATGTAGATTTAGTTTGCTGCTGTGATTGGTTAGCACAGCTATACGGTGGGTCGTGGTCTGCTGTCGCCAACTTGTGTTCTTATAAATTACAGCCTAATGTATAGGACAATTTTTGCACATTTGTCGTAATCTGTTTCGGCTACCGTACTCTACCTCACTGATTCGCATATTTAACTTACGTTGCCGGGCTAGTTGGTTATGCGTTTTTGAAAGACATGGAGCTACAAGTACACGCAAATAAAGACGAGGAGACGAGAGACAGAGCTAGTCGATTTTGCGTTTTTGAAAAAGACATGGCGCTACAAGTACGCCCGCATTAAGACGAGGAGACGAGGGACAGGGCAAGTTGGTTTTGTGTTTTTGAAAAAGGCATGGCGCTACAAGTACGCGCGCATTAAGACGAGGAGACGAGGGACAGGGCTAGTTGGTTTTGTGTTTTTGAAAAACACATGGCGCTACAAGTTCACGCACATAAAGACGAGGAGACGAGGGTCAGGGCTAGTTGGTTTTGTGTTTTTGAAAAAGACATGACGCTACAAGTACGCGCAAATAAAGACGAGGAGACGAGAGACAGAGCTAGCTGACTTTGCGTTTTTGAAAAAGGCATGGCGCTACAAGTACGCGCGCATTAAGACGAGGAGACGAGGGACAGGGCTAGTTGGTTTTGTGTTTTTGAAAAAGACATGGCGCTACAAGTACACGCAAATAAAGACGAGGAGACGAGAGACAGAGCTAGTTGATTTTGCGTTTTTGAAAAAGGCATGGCGCTACAAGTACGCGCGCATTAAGACGAGGAGACGAGAGACAGAGCTAGTTGAATTTGCGTTATTGAAAAAGGCATGGCGCTACAAGTACGCGCGCATTAAGACGAGGGACCGGGCTAGTTGCTTTTGTGTTTTTGAAAAAGACATGGCGCTACAAGTACACGCAAATAAAGACGAGGAGACGAGAGACAGAGCTAGTTGATTTTGCGTTTTTGAAAAAGGCATGACGCTACAAGTACGCGCGCATTAAGACGAGGAGACGAGAGACAGAGCTAGTTGATTTTGCGTTATTGAAAAAGGCATGGCGCTACAAGTACGCGCGCATTAAGACGAGGAGACGAGGGACAGGGCTAGTTGCTTTTGTGTTTTTGAAAAAGACATGACGCTACAAGTACACGCACATAAAGAAGAGGTCAGGGCTAGTTGGTTTTGCGTTTTTGAAAAAGTCATGACGCTACAAGTACGCGCGCATTAAGACGAGAAGACGAGGGTCAGGGCTAGTTGGTTTTGTGTTTTTGAAAAAGACATGGCGCTACAAGTACACGCACATAAAGACCAGGAGGCGAGGGACAGGGCTAGTTGGTTTTGCGTTTTTGAAAAAGACATGGCGCTACAAGTACACGCAAATAAAGTCGAGGAGGCGAGGGACTGGGCTAGTTGGTTTTGCGTTTTTGAAAAAGACATGGCGCTACAAGTACACGAACATGACGAGGAGACGAGGGACAGGGCTAGTTGGTTTTGCATTTTTGAAAAAAGACATGGCGCTACAAGTACACGCACATAAAGACGAGGAGATGAGGGTCAGGGCCAGTTGGTTTTGCGTTTTTGAAAAAGACAGTGCGCCTGTCCTTCGTCTCCTCGCCTGTTCTTCGTCTATACTTGTGTTTTTGTGCGCGTACTTGTGGCGCCTTGTCTTTTTTAAAAAAGCATCTGCTCTCTGCGCTTTACAGTCAGAATACTCTGTAACGTGGTTTGAACACGATACGCAGGGACCCAGAGCCGCCATTTTCTCCGCGAGGTGGCGCTGCCAGTCGTGGACCGCAAGCAGTGCCAGACTTGGTTCACGGACCGCGAGATCGGGCAGATGCAGCTCTGCGCCGGCTACGAGCGCGGAGCCAGGGACGCCTGTTCAGTAAGACATTCGCCACTATTGCCGTGTGTTGAAGGCAGGATTTTTCGGCAGCGTCATCATCGGCAGGCCACAGTGCAGTCAGGGCGAATGTGAAGGTGCTAACTTTAGGCTTAACCTATCGAGACGGTTGAGATGGGCCTCAGTCATTGCTATCCAGGTAAACATCTACCAATGTGCGGAAAAGCCGAGCTTTTTAATACTTCTGTCGAGTGCAGTTTTCTGGCTGTAATGCGCACAATGAGACTGCGGTCTGAACATGTGCCGCTAGTACAGCCGAACCTCGCTATGACGAAACTCTTTATAACAATACTATGTATATAATGAAGGGGTAGCCATTCCTCTGACCAGCTGCTACATAAGGCCATGTACTTGATATTTTGTTATTACGAATCAACATTGTCCCACGGTGAGATAACGTGCCTCCATAGAACCCCACTAGACATTTCGCTCTGAGCAACTCAATGTAATGGTGCCTAACACTTAGTACCGATTCAATGTCTTTGGTGCCGAACACTTCAGTACCGATTCAATGTGGCAAACTGCAATTCTCCCGTTCTCCAACATCCTCACTGCACATGGCCCACGCAAACACGATGTGCTTCTCTGGCTATATGTGAAGTATAGTCTCCGTTTTCGCAGCATAGTCGCGGGGTTAAACACGTTTGGCAGTGTGCTTGGTGTTCCTGAAGGTATCGAGGTCCTACTGGTTGCACAGGGTCAAGCGGCGGAAAATGGAAGTGTAAAATAAATCCCGTTAACTAATAGGCATACTTCATCAAAGCCTTAGGTCTGGCATTTTTCGCATGGCATTTCTGTCCTGCAGAGAAGTGGTATGGCCCTCGCGCTAACAAGCGGTGCGACGAAGCTAACTCAAACATGCACTGTCGAAGAAACCGCACTCGCGAGTCCCCTTTTACAGCGGCCCTATCTGCTTGAATACCTAGAAAACAGGGCTGAATAATCTTAACAGGCCTTTGCCTGTCCTCTGCGACATTACTGCTCCAAACCTCGTTGCGTGGCTCTGAACCCCATCTATGCTGCGGAGGACATAGGCGTGCGTTTGCAAGGCTAATTGATTGGTGTACGTATATTCGTCCACCTGGTGGGCGCTCGTCGCACGTGTTGAAAACTTTTATAGTGCGTATTGATGGCACACTAAACACCGGCTATGTTGCCGTCGTTATACACAGTGGAAGGTGCGGCCGCTGGCATGCAACAATTGCAACCAAGGTTGTGTGCCGTTACAACGAAGCAACGGCTATAACGAAAACCGCGGGGCCCATTCGACTACATTATAACGAAGTTCAGCTGTGCATCCGTGACATAATCCTACCGACATAATGCACCATTGTCTCAAAAGACACAACGGGTTTCCTGTGACCGAATAGAGGTTGCTGTCGCGACACAAGACATGTTAAGTGCATAGAAGGGCAAAAGAAGGGCAATCAAGTCTAGCAGCGTTCGGGCACTGAAACCCCATATTACGGCCACGTTATCCGTCGCTTTGTTGCCACAACCTTTAACAACTAAAAGGAAACCTCATCCTCAGCACTTCGACTTCGGGACCATCAAACAGATGCGCGTTCGAAATGATCCGGAGGCTCGCTCGCTAGCCTTCACATTTCTGAGTAATCAGCCTGAACTTAAGTGTACAGTTGAACCTGGTTACAACAAAGTTGAAGGGGCCCGATTGTTACTTCGTTAAAAAGCTGGAGTATCGTTATAGTTCGTGTTGACCGAGCTTAAAAGGGGAATCTTCATTCCTTCGTTATAAACCGTTTCGTTATAACGAGGTTCGACTATGTTGTGCACGCAACGCATGTGTACTGCATGTTCTACCGTGGGTCGCGTCTCACAGCTGCAGCCACCGAAACCCCCCTCTACACTGCACGCACCTCCGCCCTAGCGTTCAATGCTGCCTTATTCTGACTTCTATTCGACACAGTTTCGACGCGTCGCCATAGCAACCGCAGGTTCCTTAATTACTCTGAATTGAATATTCCAGCGTTAAATATCTTTATTCTATTGACGTATTCTGCTTTCAGTGACGGCGGGGGACCAAGCGCGCGTAGTGGCATCTCAAGAGTCATTAAAGTGCGCAACAAACTCCATTTTACTGCGCAGACCAAACTTGCAATCTAGGGGCCACAAATTTTGAGCCGTGCATGGGGCTATGCCGGAAGGGCAGAGTGCTTATGATCTGCAGTCAGGAGTTGGCACGCATTCACGTGATTTCGACAGCTTTCCGTGCAGATGCGGTATGTAGTGCCATACGCAGGCTTTCGCCTATATTTGATACATGCGTTCACAGGCGATCGCCTTACACAAGGTCATCATTTTAAATTCAATCACCACATATACAGGAGCACATGTCACGGTACTGCAAAATGCCTAAGAGTGTTAGAGCCGCAGTGCCCAGCAGATTGGAGCAGAGAACCTTATAACTCCCGAACTGCATCAAAACATGCTGTGATGTACTTTCAACGATGGTAACAGGGCTGCTTACAGGCTATTGCCTGCAAGAAAGGGCATTTTCTTCGTGGCCTGTTGGTGCGCCTATAGCATTGAGAAAAGCAGTCATCTGTCTGCATATCAGCGAATTTACGCACTTCGTAATGGAAAATAAAGGTATTATTGTTGTTATAACTGTTATATTACTTCGGAAACATTCTAGGGTTTGCTACAGCGGCTTTGACCGCACCAATGTTTGCCAAACCAACTCGGGCTTGCGCACTGTTACTTGTCCTTTACCTCAGGGTGACAGTGGCGGCCCCCTCGTGACGAGGAACGGAAGCCAGTGGATATTGGTGGGCATCGTTTCCACCGGCGTCGGATGCGCCAAGCCACGCCAGCCCGGCATCTACACAGCCGTCGCTCCCTACCTGACCTGGATCAACGAGCAGGCTGGACTGTGACTGCGCCGATAACAAGGCTGACTGAACACGCGCTGTGCTGCAAAGGCTCCGAAGAGGTCCTTTTGCGGAAGGACATGGTGCAGCCATGCATCTTAGCTTGGGGAACGGCCACATTCTATACTACACGACAACTTTTCTGGCAATGGAGCGGAAGCTACGGAGCAGATATGCACCCTCTGTGGCTACGTAGCAGAAAATAGTCCCCGCTTGCAGTAATTAGTTTTCTTTTAAAACATAGTATATTTCATACATTTGTTATTTGAGGCCTATTTTTAACACACCTGCCAACTTTCAACGTTCAGAGCTAAGAAAATAAGTTTTTTTTTTATTATGACAAGCAATTTGCTAGGCAGACCTAGTTACAAGAAGCTTCCATAGAGGGCGCCAACTGCACCAGTGATTGAGAGAAGTTACCGCTGAGAGAGCAGCACGACACTCGGACAGGCACACCTTCGTGGCTTTCCCGGAAGTTGGGAGAGCAGAGTTATGTGTGAAGATAAGGAGTTTGTCTTTAAGTTTCTCCTCAAGGATGGCATAGGTTGTCTGCTTGATATGGGCGGTAGGAGAATGCCTTTTTTTTACCCCTTCAAGTTGTGTGGAAATGGTTAGGGAAGGCCGAGTAGGTGGTGGAGGGAGAACTGATCTGGGGCAGATGGGACGAGCACTGATCCCATCGTATGTTGTGCATAGCTTCCCTGCTCTTGAGGACATGGTTTGGATCTGAGCCTTGAGAGGAGGGCCCTGGGGCATGGTGCAGACGATCAATTACGTGTAGGTCTCGTTGGAGGAGAAGGAGGGATAGTGGCCTTACTCCAGCCTCTGCAAGTGTGGGGACCCTCTCTTCACTGGATACCATCACATTTGGGCATCCCGGGGAATGAAGAACTGTACACCTTAGCAAAGGCAGCCCATAAGGAAGAACCCCCCCCCCCCCCCCCACATCACCTTACGTATCTCCCTGTGACTACTCCCGCCACATCATACGAAGAACCCTCACCAAATACCATCCAGACACTAGAATTTCCACTGGCATTCCATTTAAGCTGCTCCCGAAACATGGTCTCACCAGACATGAACGCTCACTTCTTTTGTGACTAAGGATCGGCTGCTGCTGGACGGAGTTCAGTAGGTACTCCAGAGGCCTCGCCGCTTCTCCTAACTGCTCATCCTGTGGTTACACAGAAACGATTAGACACCAGCTTATGGCCTGCCCCACTTACGACACAGAGAATCGCGCTCTTTAATACATACCGCAACCTGGGACTCCCTGCCGAAACAGAAACCCAAATACTGTACTCCCAACAAACAGCGACTTCAGGCCCTTCAAAGCCTTCCGGCCTTCACCCTTGCCCCAAGTGCTTCTAGCCAATGCCCAACCCTCTCTCCCAATCTTATTCCCAATCCCTTGTCCCGGGAGCTGTGCAGTATCCCCTATAGGGCAGCAAATAACGCACCTGTAACCCCAACCAAGCATACCTTCGTGCTGACGAACTCTTTGGCTCAGTGACACAGTTACGGCTGTTCCGCCCCTGTAGCCTTCCTTTCATTGCCAAGCAAAACTGTCGCCAACGCCTGAAACGACTGAGCGACGAACGAGATTGTCGAGGGGCAACGTTCCAACATGACGTGCTGAGATAGGGAATTCACCGATAAGAGTGTAGTGGCCACTGCTGCGTGACTGAGCGTTAAGCTTCCCCAAGCCTGCTGATACGCGTATACTCCACATGCACGCTTGTTACCTAGACAGCAATTCCCTAGCGTGACTAACCTTCAGAAAAAGTAGCCGACACATTTTTACTGGCTTCTTTATCTTCATTTTGTGATCCTCTGAAAATCCTGCCCGTAGACAAAAACACCTTATTTAGTAGATTGTGGCTCGGTCGTTTTAGCCTACGTCAGTCATAGCAGCGTGTGTTTCAGCTTCACTGAATCACTCTGTGATAATGCTTCCTAAACGCAAAGTTTATGCGACATTGTGCAGTTTTTTTCTTCATGTTTCCTTTCCAGGTAATCAAATCTCTCATAGCGTTCTGTGATTGGGTTACGTAATGCACATGTCAAAATAGAAAAAAGAACTCGGTTTCCAAGCTCGGTTTTTTAGTGAATTGGTTTCATCGGATTGTTGCATACACATTGGAGTTTCGCCTCTTTACTGCGTGGGCTTTAAACACGTACGCCCATCCTCATAGGTACGCAGTCCTCCTGTATCTCTCTTCCATAATTTACCGCCTTCAACGCTTCAGTGGTCAATTTCTCCCCTTCAGTGTAAGTCCGCCAAAGTCAGCTTTATATCCCAATAATGTAGCTCGTGTTATATCGAAAGATGGATTCAAACCTGAAGCGCCAGCTAAGCATGACGTCGTAAAGCTTGATATCATTATATGAGGCATGACGCTATTAATCCTCGGCGGCCGATTCGCTCCCATGGCCCAAGCGGGTGGAAAAAGGGGTACGCTTCAATGCTTAAGAGATACCGTCAGTGGAAAAATATTTTTTTTAATAAAACCTTGTCATTTGGGAAATAATGAGTTGTTTCTTCCCATTCCTAAGTTCAGAGGAATGACTTCATTTTATAAACACTAGGAAGAACAGTACCGTTTCTTTGAACCCATGTTGTCGAGAGCTCATCCGTATAGCTTTCTAGTGCTGCACGAATGCTGGATGGTCCGCTACACCTCTGTTCACAAACTTGTGGACGGATTCCTGCTTTGAAAAAAAAAAACTGAAATGGAAGTTTTTCGTGGCTACAGCAGCGCCGGGACATTAATCCGTCCACAAACTCAAGGTACGATTCGTGCTTAAAAAAACTGCAGTGGAAGCTTTTCGTGCCTACTGCAGCGACGGGACATTAAGCCAGAGCAGAGGAGCTTTGAGCACAAAACACACAGGTTTCATGACTCCTCAGAAAGCATACGCCAGCCTGTTTGGGCCACGCTAGGCCCAACATGAGCCAAGCAGGGTGTTTTAAAATGCGTAGACTTTGGACCACCAGTTTCCTTTCCTTTTCAACGAACAGTGTTGAGTGTACGCAGTTGAATGAGTAGAGTTGTTCGCAGTAGATTCTGATCATTCGGCTCGGAGCACTATTGGCCTGATATGGCGCACCATCATTTCGGCAACAGGCTCTCCACGGCGGTTCAGTTGCTACCGCGTCCTTCCGGCGGGCCAAAAGTTCGAGGGCTTAATCCCGGGATGCCGCAGCCGTGTTTCGACGCAGAGCAAGTGTAAATGATGGCCGTGTTCTGAGCGGTGCCAGTGTATGCGAATTAACCCCAGGTGTTGGAAATTAATACGAGCTCTCCAGTGCTGTGTTCCTCAACGCGCAGCTTCGGAACAATGAATCCAATATACCAGAGCTACCAAAAGCCCACAGTTTCCTGCCTGTTCTCTGTTACTTACACCGCTGCTGCACTACTACTACCACTACTACTGTTACTACTATAGTCCACTGCGAGGCCCACGCTGTCCATACTCGCGAAAAAGTTCCTTGTACCGCCATCGCTCTGAAAGAGGAAGAGAAATAAACATCTGCTTCCTCTCGCTCTCTGTCCTGTGATGATGAGCATTAAATTGCTCTCCGGTCAAATTGATATCTCGGCCGGGCAGTCGCCTCCCAGCTATGGGCTTCCTGTACACACGCGACAAACCTGCGGCTGCGCACGCGCCAACGGACAGATAGACGTCCGTCGCACACCCACTCCGCTTCCCTCGCTCTATTCTCCGGACAAAAAAAAGCAAACACACCCGTGGGGCGCTGTCGGTGGTCGCGTGGCGGCCGCCGCCGCCTCCAGCACGCGCCGCCACTCCCGGAAAGCGTTTAACGCCCTTCGCCAACGGCGGCAGAGGCACGAGCTTGGTCCGAGCGCCGACGAGGGGGACAACGGCGTCCGCCGCCGCAGAGCGGCAGGACGGTCGGCACGCGACCGACCGCCGACGCTCGCGTGGCCGCCGCCAGGCGGCACGCCGGCGCTGCTGACGCCGATTGTCACAGACTGGATGCGCCTAGCCGCGTGCCTCGCTGGCTGGCAAGGGAGGGGGTCTCGCTTCGGGCCTTATGCCATGCCTTGTTTTCATTTTTTTTTCACCGCCTGGTTGATGACGACAGGAGACGACGAGGACTCGATGTCTACAGTACCGTGCAGTAGGCTCTGAAGTTAAGAATCACGGCTGGCCTTGAAGGAGTTAAGCGCCACCGCGGTCTGGGGAGCCAGCAGAGCTCACTGAATTCAAAGACTGTATAAGGAGGAGGAAAATGCGATTAACTTGAACCTGAACGTAGTCGCTTGGCTGAGCTCAAGGTATTCAAGTCGCTCTTACAGAGAGTACTTCTCCCCCTTCCTCATAATCGTTGTCATACATATGTATAGCCCATAGCGCCAAATGGACACCGCGGGCAGACGTAGATTATACATCCAGCAACGTCCCTCCGATGTCCCTTTTGTGCTCCAACGTATACTTATAGAATATAGACCTGCCCAAAAGTCTACCTTCGTTGCCATGTGGTTGTGTGATCCATCTTCGTTAGCATGTGACTGTGTGAAAGAGGGTACCATATTTTACGCGCAGTTTTCAGATTTTAGCCTGGCTTCTACGACGAATGGTGTATAGATCACAAATGGAGACCAGCACAGCTGTCAATTCTGAGAATCCCAACAGGCTTTCGCAAAGAAAGATGTATACGGTAGCCGCAGGAAAAACGCTGGAATCCTTCTATTAAACACGGAGAAATCAGTGCTGCTTTCTTGCACAAAACTGCCCTGGAAACTACAGACGGAGCTGTGCAGGCTTGTCAAAAAGAAAGCAAGCAGCCATATATATACCTGTCCGACAGATCTGTGTTACTTGTGTACCATTGCGGCTGCGAACATGTGGCAGTTCTTTTTAATTATTTCAATGTTAGGTTTGTGAGAATAAAAGTCTGATCTACCGTTAAAGGTACTTAAGGATTGGTACATGCAGTCCTATGTACCGCAGTATCGCATCCTGATGCCTTTCGAGCACCTGCACTCGGGATAAAATCCAGCGGATAAATTACCCTTTCACGAAAAAAAAAGGAAATTTGTAACTTATGCGATGAATGCATTTGTCTCTGTCCAGACTATGAATCACAGAGTCGACTCGAAAGTTTTCTACAACACTTTAGCTGCAATAACCTGCAGCGCTGCGGTTTGATATTGTAGCGATAGCTACATTACGGTAGCATTTCGAGGCTTCAGCGTGGCGGCGCCGGCAGCTGCTCCGCGCCACGTGACCAACCACGTGACAGCGTGGCTGCGCCGCCACGCTGTCACGTGGTGCGGAGCAGCTGCCGTCGGCGCGGTGCCGTGGCTAATCACGTGGTTGGTCACGTGACCAAATTCCACTCGGCCAGCTGTAGCTATCGCGTCACTCCAGGTTTAACCAGACCCAAACCACCGCGAATTTTTTCCTCTCGGCTCTTCAGGCATTGTTAACTCAACAATGAAAGAAAATATGGAAAGCTTATGTGAGAAAGAGAAGATGAATACTTACAGAAACATCCCTCTGTTATTATTGTACGCATTGTAGGGGTGTGTCAAAAGAAAGCAGTTATGTTGCCGTTTCCACCACGCCTTTTCTTCATCCCGCTTTAAGAGGCGCACATTCAAGGCGCAACGGAACGTACCGCAATGTTTCATTCGGTTCAGGCTCATCATTTCATGTGCTCCCCTCCGACAATGGTGGCTACAGCGTAAGAACTCCCCAGTCCCGGAGAAGCACGCGTCCGTGCACCGAGACTGCCTGCCCTGCCGTACTTTCCAAGGCCAGTGCTGCACTTAACTCGGAGAACGCGTTCCGCCTTCGGATACGCGCCCGTCATTCCGCGAAAAACAAAGGGTACAAAGAATAACAGGAGAGGGTGGAAAGGAAGTACGCATCCACCATCACATCCAACAGGGAAAAAAAACCCTTTGGCCTTAGCAGCCCTCCCTCCCACTCAGAGTAGAGGATGAAAAAGCGCCCCCCCCCCCTCCTCTACCCTGCTCACCTCACTCCGGAGCGCACGCGATGCGCGGTCAACCTTTTCATTATCGCTGACGCGGTGTCAGCGATCGGAACAGCGCCAGGCAGAGAGCTCCACCGCCACGCAACGACCGCACCTGTTGTGGGCCCCGAAAGGGAGCGCCACCGCTCTGGCCACCCCTCTCCTCCTCCCTCCCGTACTGCGGCACTACCGGTTTGGGTCTAGCTGTTCCTGCTGCAGCCGCGGTGGCAGTGGTACGCCACTTGTTTGCTGTCTCGCTTTCTCTTGGTACTTTCTTCGTTTCGCCGCCAGTCGGTCGTCTCGACGAGACGCATGCGCATGGCATAGTTCCACAGATTAAGTGTTTTGGCGGAGCCGTCTTCTGTACTACTATACCCATCACTCCTGTGACGCCGTCTCACAGTTTTTTTAAAGCGCAGAATTTCTTCTCAAAGCTCACAAAGACAAAGGTAGAGGGAAAGTACAGGAAAAGAAATAAGAAACTTCCAGACATATCGCCTCTCGTTGGAGAAGTGATGGGACGCCCCCCTTCCCCCCCCCCCCCCTTCCCCCAGCTTTGCCCACCCACATTGAACGCCCACTCTTGTGCCCACATGATTATGCAGGGCATCCTGCATAGCATCCTTATTGGTGAACTGGTTAACATGACCATATTTGGCTATGGCAACCCACGCCAACGATGACCGCGAAGGAAGTTGCCGCAGAAAAATTTACAGACACAGCTGTCTGTGAGGTCATCAAAATTTAGTCACTTAAGTTATTTTCATTAGAAATAGCCATCGAGAGATCCTCTATTGCCTTGCTAGAAGCTTAGGTCAAGCCTTAAGTCTATATGATTATGTCTCGCGTAACTTTTTCCCAGGATGCGACTATGTGCTCTGACTCCTCCAGCATCTGCTGACAACCGTGGAAAGACCTGAAATAGGTGTGTGCGTGTGTGTGGGATGCTGGGAAATACTGAAAGGAACTCGCCTGTGCCTTCAGCGAGTACGCACAAGACATATCGCAGCTTTCTCTCGATTGCTAGTTCATGCATGATTTATGGCTTCCAGGAGCAAGGAGTCACTTCAAGCAATATAAACACTCATTCATCTCCGCCGATTCTGGCGATGCCATCACTGTGTCGGTACTGGCGCCCACGCACCATTCAATCGCCATGCTACTTCCTCCGCCACCACCTCCAGCAACTCGCGCCTTATTCCCAGAAAAGCTGCACATGTGCACATGTTAACCCTACTCAGAGCTGCGGCCGTTATTAATGACCCCCATCATTCTTATTTCGGGCGACCTCCTTATCGCCCTGAACTCAAGTCCTACAAAACCGTCCACTCAATTTCAGGACACGGCCCTGGGTCGCCGAATAAAATTCCCTTGTTCGTCTATCATGTTCCCAGATTGTTGGACGACCAGCCAGTAGTAACTCTGAACACACAACAAACTGCAGAAGCAAATTAACAGCCGATTTAAGATAACGTAGAAATTCATGCACCTCACGTAAAGCGAAAGCCCGCTTTCTGTTACCCAGCGGAGCAAATGTATGCAAGTTAAGGACACACTACCCAATTAAGTCAGTGTGACAACGGCGCCCAGTGTCTGATGGGAACTCAAATTTGGAAGCATTGGAGGTGTGCAGCCCAGCTGGAAACAAGTTTGCGGTGTCCCAATTCCATGGACACCGAGATCTGACAAAGAGGAAAGACATGCATTCGCTCTTTGTGACAAAGTTTCTTTCTTGATCTTCAGTAAGCATTGTTGGTACTTCATTGTGATATCACTGCTGGATTCTACTGTTCACGTTTCTAACCAGAATTTGGGGCTCTAGAGTTCTATGATCGAGGGGTACAGGTGTTGTGAGATTCTTGTATATTTCAACGCGTTGTTTTGGTCGTCTCTCTGACTTTCTTGCTCTTCGGTTATCTTGTTTTGGTATATGGGTTCTTGTGTGTCAGTTGTTCTTAGAATTATGTAGCCTACCTCTGAAAAACTTTTTTTCCCTCTAACTGTTTAGTTAACGGAGCTGGTTTATTTGCTTTCCCCGAGTATACATTCCTGGATATATGGTGTTGAATAGAATTTTGTTGAATTCAGAGAAATGAGAGACCTTTTCCTTGTCCGATATAGGTCGAAGCAGTATTGAGGTTGTGCCCCAAAGGATATTCTATGTTGAAAGGCGGGACAAGGAAAAATGATAGGTAATTTAATCAATCGGGTATAAGCTGGTGGCAGTATTGGTTACCTATTTGTTTTCTCGCCAATGAGAGGCCTTACTCCTCAGCTCCGATCAGGAGATTCAACTGAAGACCGTCCGACTGACCGAAGCCATGGACTCCTGGCTGTCGTCTAGGTGGAAAGACTACAACCCTTCCTACATCTGTTGGACTAATTAAGTTTTACAGTCCAATCTCGCCAATTTTGATTCATATTTTTATATTTTGCTTGGGAAAGGCATCCTCTTGCGTACTTTCTCCGTATTAAGGATAACGGCTCACGGGCATTTGGTAGGCTTTCTCGGCAAGTGAGTCGGCCAGATATATATGTACTTCAGATATGCCGGTGGAAGTGGAGACAGAAATCTCAACAGATGCATTAGTACCACCGTCACATCCCGCGGTGATTCTGTAATAGACATGTTGCACTGGAGCCATCTCATGAAAATGTAAGTAGTTGGCATCTGTAAGCCAGCGCTAGCGTTTCTGTTTCCGTCCTTTGTAAAGACCCCAGTGTTTGTTTTTGTTCACTGTTATTTAAATTGTCCGTACGCTAACGCTAACTTCAGCGCTACTACGTATCATGAAATTGGGCCTCGTACATCACGTGATAAACGAAGTTCAATGCGTCACGCCATCAAGGTGAAAGCTGCTCTTGTTGAAGAGAACACGGGTCTCTGGGTGTCATCTCACACATTTTAGTCAAGTTCTTGGAGTAAACGAGCTGGTCTGTAGCCATTTCCTTGTTTGTTAAAAAAGCATCGCCGAAAGGAAGGCGCAAGAGACACCGATCAAACCCATCAAACGGTGACTCCGGTAATTCATTATCCCGTAAGGTATCAATTAAGAACCCTCAAAACTATTAGCCAAGGTCGCACCGTTGGTGCAGAAAGCAGTTAAATGACTGCGGGACATTCAAGCTCAACAGCGGTGGCTGCAGCTCCCCTTCTCTACGGGCTTAATGAATGCTCCTCTTGGCGCCGTCTTCCAGCAAAGGTCGGTACCTGCTTGCTGCCAGGACGGCGAGCCTGCGCGCGTAAGCCACTCGTCGTTACAGCTGAGGGCGACCAGTCGGCCACCAAGAAAGCGGGGAAGGGGGAGGGAAGACCAATGAAAGGTAAAGACAAAAAAGAATAACCGCTCCTGCTGCCGTGCCCAGCATCTACGTAAGACGTGTGCGCCTGGAGGGACGGGGAGGAACTGCGCACTCTTCCTTCCGTGGACTTCTCGAAGCCCGGCCGCCAAAGCGGCGAGCAACCCACCGGATGCGCACCTGTGTATACTACGTTCGCCTTCGCCTATCAGTTTTGCTGTCTTCCCCGACCGGGAAGAGGAGGAGGAGGAGGAAGAAGAGCCGCAACGGCGGTTGCTGCTGGCGCAAGGAGACCGCGTGCGTGCCGGCATCTTTCATTCATGCGGCGGTGGGCCTCCATTGAGCCCCCTCGCCGAAGCCGCGCCGACGACGAAGCCACCACGTCGGAGGAGATGTGGAAAGGCAAAGGCAACAGTTTGCGGCGGCGGCGGCGGCCAGCAGGTTCGACGACTCTCGACCTCTGGCCCCGCTCGTCGCGTGGGACGTAGTCTTCCAAGTCCTTCCCCTCCTCCTCGCCCTCCCCTCTCTTTACCTCAAGCTGCCAGCCATCTTTCTTGCTTGCAGCGTATTCCCTCCGTCGCTCGTTCCATCTGCGGCCGTGCGCGATGCCGTACCTTGCTCGCCGCTACTTGCTCACGTGCCGGGAGACACGACCGGAAGCGGCAAGACCACCGTCACCTCCTCCCACTTCTGGCCGAGCGCTCTCCCGCCAAACTTCTTCCCCCCGCTCTTTCAATCCACCTTGCCGATCCTATATACCTGCCGCGGCGCGCGCGCGCGCGGCAGTCTGTAGCGTTCGAACTGCTTCCACGCTGCCGCTCCCAAGTCTCGTACGCACCGTGGAAGCGCGCGCGGTCTCTTTCTACTGAGCGGCCGATCGGCTGCGCCCTCTGATGAGTTACCCCTCTGTGTGCGTGGCTGCCGGCAAGAAAGAGCGCAGGCGCTTTACCCCTTTCTTTTTCGTAGCCTTGGCGGCGAATTGTGCGCGGAGGAAAGGGATGCCATTTAGTTGAGCACCGGCGATTAGTTAGCATGTATGCTTCGCTCGTCTGGTGTGGCAGTCCCATTTATTTTGATGCGTGTCTTTTTTTTTTTCTCGGGCCGTGACGCAAGCTCTTAATGTGGAAGGGCGCCCCGGGCGTAATGCCCAAGGGTGCGTCCGCCGAAACCCCCTTGTGCTGCGAACGAGAGCAGCATTCTATAGAGACCTGGCCTTCTCCGGACAGCACACTCCGAGTACAGCGGGTGTACCCCTTAGGGTTCAGACGTGAGCTGCATTACCTACGCCCCCAAAAGCAATTCATGAAGGAAGGGCATTCACGTAAACAAAAAAAAACAATGCCCTTCAAATGAATATAGTTATGATAAAATGGGTATTGAGGTGCTAAAGAAACACTGTAGGCTAGGAGGCACTTTCTCAGTCGGAATCAAAATTTCAGCTCGGATTATTTTAAACGTGCATTGGAGGGTCAGTACAGCATTTTTTCACAACGCCTTCATCGAAATGCAGCCACAGTAGCTGAAGTCAACTCGTGCTCTCTTCCGAATTACCCGAACGCCATGGTGACCCCGCTGTCACTGTGGCTTCAATGAACCACAGATATACACTAACACAGCTCTAACAAACCCACTTGTATCTTAACTGTCAATGCAATTAGGCTTTTTGTTGTACGGGATGTTATTTAGGAAGGTTTTTCTAACGAGATTTATTGCTTCGGGGCATCAATGGGCGAATGTGTGATGTAGGATGCAGTAATGATGAAAGTAGCACCAAAAATAACGAAACAATCAACAGCATTGCCTCTTGGAGCACAAACATTCGAAACCGGAGGCGGATGACTGCCTTGTACCCATTTCTCACAGGGACAACGTTAACGCCCATTCAATAAGTGGCCACACACTTCAATCGCGGTCTCGGCCAGTGACACACCCCGATTTTCATTTGTCGCTAAGTTCGAGGGGAGTACTCTGTTATGGTCCGCGAAGGAGCGTGCGAATCTCAACGCTCAATATAAGGATATAAAACCTCTGAACAAACAACTAATTCTCGCCTGCCGAATGTTATATATAAGCGGCACTTATCGTGCACAATAATACTAATAATACTACTACTACCAATAATAATTGGTTTTGTGGAAAGGAAATGGCGCAGTATCTGGCTCGTACATCGTTGGACACCTGAACCGCGCCGTAAGGGAAGGGATAAAGGAAGGGGTGAAAGAAGAAAGGAAGAAAGAAGTGCCGTAGTGGAGGGCTCCGGCATAATTTCGACCACCTGGGGATCTTTAACGTGCACTGACATCGCACAGCATAGGGGCGCCTTTTCGTTTTTCCTACATAAAAACGCAGCCGCCGCGGGCGGGTTCGAACCCGGGAGCTCCGGATCAGTAGTCGAGCGCCATAACCACTGAGCCATCGCGGCGGGTACGTGCACAATACTGCAAATGAATTTTATTCCCTAATCGAAATTACAATTCCACCAGTCAGCCAGATGCAAGCACAAAATCATTTTTTTCTCTGTGGGCCGCGTCCCCGCGCTTTACCTGTGTGAGCCTTTTTGCGTGTATTGCGACGATAATTAAAGAATCTCGAAATGAACTAACACTAACTGCAGATTTTCACAGAACAGTGCAATTCATTGATCTGTGGCAGCTTCGCCGCTATTAAGTAAGAGAACCATACTTCTTGAACACGAAGTGTTTCCTGTCATCGACAGATTGTTGGGTACTGTTGATTACAGCTCTTTTCGTGAAATTTGGTATGAATATTACTTCAATATGACCTTTTCGTGGTTTTTTTATGATTCACACCATGATCATTTTGCTGAGTGTAAATTATATAGTTAGCTTTGTCTAGCGCCATCTATCGAATCGCATACATATTTTTATCACCATCGAAATTTGTCGTGTGGTAGCGACGCTATGGGGAACAGCTATTGAATACTGCATGGACATTGGTTTCAGTGGGCGTTGAGATCGCGTGCGTGATTGCGGTAATAGGTTTGTTCTCGGATGCAGGTTGAATAGACTAGGAAAAGATGGAATTTTTTAGATATGAGTAAAGCCTGGAAGTTACTGAAACAGTGACGTCTTTTGTCTCGTGCTCTACCTTTTCTCTTCCAGCTGTGATTTCAGGAGATGCTGGCATTCAATTTGACAGCCGGCTACTCTTGAATTCGTAACGTTAAGAATGCGTACCAACAGATTGGAATGACCCGAAAGACGAACTAGATAAATTCTTATCGCGACCCCCAAAAGGAGAAAGCGGGTCTCAGTGTAGTCCTTCCGCAAAAAGTCTCCATGCATAATGTACACCTGTGGGCAATACGAAAGGGAACAAATTTTCTGGGAAGTGCGAATGTTCTTGTTATTTTGAAACTAAAGTTAAGCAATTACTCCCGAATATTTACGCCAGAAGAAAAACTGGGAAACGGCCGCCGCGGTGGCTGAGTGGTTATGGCGCCCGGCTGCCGGCCCTAAAGACGCGGGTTCGATCCCAGCCGCGGCGGTCGAATTTCGATGGAGGCGAAATTCTAGAGCCCCGTGTACTGTGCGATGTCAGTGCTCGTTAAAGAATCCCAAGTGGTCGAAATTTCCGGAGCCGTTCACTACGGCGTCCCTCATGGCCTGAGTCGCTTTGGGACATTAAAACCTCGTAAACCAAACCAAACCGAACCGAAAACTGGGAAACAGAATAAAGAACTGAGCTTGTCACACGTAATTCTGAAGTAATCAATAATTCAATACTCAGACTTCAGTCCCTGCCATAATGCCCAGGGACGCACTACATAACACCCATATCGCACACGAGACATGAAGTCATGTGCAGATGTACAGACAGATGTGCATGACATATCAGGATTATGGACCTCCTTCACCCCGCGACGTCACGAAGATGCGGTGGCGCTGATGTTAGCAGCGACTTTCGCATGGTAGGCAAAACAGGTTCCGCTTGCCCGTGCCTACCGCAGCTGCCGCAGTTACCGGCGGCTGCTTGAAGCCTCTGCACTGCAGAAGCAGCATATATTGACCAGCTGCGTCACTGCTGGATCCGCGTAGTAGCATAAAAAATATTAAATTAGCCTCGATAGGTTTCTCGCGCATAAATGCCGCACTCGGAAACTGGCTAACAGGCATTGGGCCACGGTAGTAAAGCGCGAAGTCTGGGAGTCGATAGGCACTGCCACTCAATGCACTTAATAGCATGCAAATTACTGCGTTCATTCACCTGAACTTCAGTATAGTAGGCTGATAATTGCTCAAGGAAAAAAAAAGACATGCAGCTGCACACGTACTTATCACCTTGAGCCGGAGTGCACGGGGCGCCGACAGGTTCACTCGCCCCCAAGGAATGCGTTTTTTTGTTAATAGCACACCATGTTTTAATGGCGCGTTTTATGACATTTAATATTTACTTGAAACTGTTTCTTGATATGACGACGTAATTATTTCATTCGAGTAGTAAGAAGTCTGGTAAGATGTGTCAATCTTGCGCGGTCGCGTTGGTGTGCTTAGAATAGCGTACCTTAAGTGTGCTAAACGCCATATGCTTTTTCATTGCATCATGCATGTGTCATGTTTCATGAGATAGTACATGATCGCGAAGCTTGTTTGGAAATTAAGAAGCAGCCGCAGGCGTGCTACTAACAGACACGTGGCGAGATTGAGAGGGGACGCGGCAATGAAAAGTGTTTTCGTTATTCATGCATGCGATATGTAACTAAACTTGGCGCAAATATGAAATTCTTACGCTAGTTTCAGTCATTCCTTTTATTTATAGCTATACCTGGTGCAGTTCTGGGTAATTATAATTAACACCGTCGCCAAGTCCCCCCAAGGTCTCAAATAATTGAGTATAGATAGTGCGCAGTTTTTTCTTATGCCAGCATGTACATAAAGCCCTGTGCTGTACGATGACGCGATTAGTTCTTTTTCTATATGATCAGTACTTATGCATGCATAGTTACATGAAAACGTTTCTTACAAGAAATAACACAGTACTGCACGTGTAGGGGAAAAAATCGAGAGATTTATTACGCTCCTCAACGTCTCAGGAATAGTTTGCGACAAATGGAATCATTTTATTTTCATGCGAATTACGAAGGTGAGTGATCCAGTCGCAGAAAATGTTAGAGGTCACAAAACGAACCTTAAAGTTTATTCCCTCGTTTATGGCATCTTCGCTTTCGCTTTGGTCAAAGAAATGCGGCACTGAAATCAAAGAAATTACCTCACAATTTTTTTACGACCACACTTCTAAAAAGCGTAATTTATAAATTTGTATTCAATATTTTGCTATAATTTTTCGTCACGAAACTAGACTTCAGGGCTAGGAAAGAAAATAATTCTAGAAATCAAAAATTTTCACCAAATCGACCAGCTTAACAAGAGGACAAATCGGCCTGGCTGGTGCGTGGTCATGCGGCTAAAAACAGTGCTAAGCGAGACAGGAGATCAGGGACACGACGCTGTCCCCACTTTTCGCACAGCGCGACACGTACCTATGTCAGCAGACGATGAGCGTATGTCTGCTCCGACGAAACAAGGCCAGCACTTCCCCTCACTATTGTCCCGAAGTAAAATCATTCCGGCTAGTGCATAGTGTCAAAACTTGTTTTATTCAATGCCTAGCGCATAAATAAACGGCAGGAACGCTTTCTACATGTTTACTACTAACCATTATATACAATACAGTGGCAAACTATTTCTCTTTATAGGCCGCACGTGGCCAACGCGAGCTCGTGTACTTCAATAAATTACTAAGTTGGAAGCATCGATCATTGCTATGATTCAAAGAAACTGGAAACGCGCCTACAAGCCTTGAAAAGCCGCGCTCAACACCTATCCGCGACGCCACTCCCCGACCTTTTGCCTACCACGAGCTCGCTAGCGACTGCAGCGCCACCTCGTTTGTTTACAAACATGCAGGAGGTCCATAGGTTTATATACACACCAAGATGATTTGTAGACCCACTTGGCTCCCAGTGCATATGCCCGCAGATGCAGCAAATATACCCTAAGCAACACAGGTAATTGGCCCAATGTTGGAAATGAATGGTCTCACACTAGTCCTCTTCACAGCACCAGCCTTTGCCCAGAGTTGGTCATTCTCTACTCTACGTTCATAGATCCCTCGGAGCCTTCAAACCAATCCTGGTGCAGTGGTTAAGTGATGTGCCACTACCATGGAATGACAGGTGCTGCCACCGGTGGGCCTTGTGCACCCAGGTTGCTGTTCCCTAGCGATCAATGGTTAATTTAACCGCCACCTGCCACGGTGGGCAGTTTCCTCACTATCCGGTGGGCAGGTCGTGATCATGCCGCAAGATCCTGTGACATAGGTCCACCTGCCTCCTAGGGTGCTCTCTGGGGATCACCTGTGAGAGCCATGCTCGTGACCTTTCGCCCGCTACGCCGACACCGGATTTTTTGGTGAATGGAGTCTTTAATGCTGTCGCGTTAATATGAACTACGGAAGAGTCTTATATCCAACAAGGTTAAGCCTAAAGTGATAGCCTTCATATTGACGTAGGCGTCTTCATCAGGTCAATATAAGTGAAAGACACAGTTTCTGCGACAGCGACACAAAAAAGCAGGCGGCCAGGCGGCTGAAAAGGCGGGCTGCACATCTAAGCCCATGGCACGGCGGCGACTGCCCACGGCGAAGTGCGTCTTCAAGCACCGGAACAGCAGCGAAGAGAGCGTTCTCTTGACAGGCGGCGCTCAAGCAGAGGCACGTGGCAGTGGCGCCCCCTCGCATCCATCCCGAGCGGCGGCGGCACCCAAGCGAACGCCGGCGGCCGCCCAGCTCTTCTGCTGGGCAATTAAGGCGTCACGCCCGCTGGCGGGCCGTCGCTGGAGGGCTCGCTGGGGGGTCTTCGAGTGCTGGCAATCGGTTCCGTGCCTTCGCTGGTCATGCTGGCGCGTGCTGCTTGCGTGCCCGGTACTTGGAGCGAGGAAGAGCGCGTTTGAGCGTATGTGTGTACGAAAGGGTGTGCATGAGCATTGCCTGCGTTTTTGTCTGCGCTTTGTGCGCATTTGGAAACAAAGGAGTTGAATCGCCGTGGTGATATGTGCTGACAGTGTTTCAGTTTGAGCTAGTTCTTTTTGTATTGATCCTTGCATCATTGCGCTACTTAAGAAAACGCGGAGAGAACGAAAGTGGAAGAGACGACTAAGGATGCTGTTGTGTTAACCGAAATATTATTACACCATCATATCTACCCCCGCCATCATCCCTGGCAATGTCCATTGCAGAAGAAAGGTCTCCCTCACTGATCTCCGTTAGCCCGGTCCTGCCCGAGATCTGACCGCTGCGCCCTTACAAACTTACAAACTTCAGAAGTTTGTAAGAAGTTGGTAAGGATTACAAATTATAAAGAGGAAAGGTTCTCATTACGCGTGTAATGAGAACCTATACAAAGTGATTGTTTAAGACAACAGAATAGATTCTAAGGGAAGCTTAAAATAGCTCGGTGGCGGTACAGAATTAGGTGCGCAAATCTGATTCCTTACAAACTTCTTAAGCTTATTTATTTTACTTTATTTATATAGGAGGTGGTGGCCAACCACTACATCACAGTGACCAAACGCTGTTGTAGTGAGAGGGTGCGTTGTCGACCCTGGTCGACGTCATCGGTCCTGACCTCGAGCTTCCAGAAAACCTCTACCATCTCCACCCCCGCAAGTCCATGAGAGGATCCCACCGCCTTCTCGCACCACTCGCCTCCACCATCTAGGAGGCCTGCACCCATTTCCACTTTTTTTTTTTGTTGCAATGTTGTTCCAGCCGTAGCTTTCGGAGCCACAGTGAACGAATTTCGCTGAGATTTATTACATACCTCGTATGGCCTTCCGTACATTAAAATTCCCATTTGTCTTGCACAGAATTTTTAAGAAACGCATTACTTAATCAGCCTAAGTGCTAGTCACAGTCAGATGGTACTCACTGTGCTCCCACTCAGCTTTTCAAGAACTCTGTAAAAGTAGAATCACTTTGAACAACCATCAGGATGGTTTCTTTGTCTTTATCAGATTTCTGCTACCACCACTAAAATTGCTTCAAAGCCTCGTGCTTTATTATGAAATATTTTGTAACTGATTTTAATGCGCATTCCGCTGTGGATGTATTTAACTAAATATACATATATCATTACACGTTGTTACATGTTTTTGTACTCGAAGGGGCACGTAGCAGAGAGCATAGATAAAACTAATAGAGGAAGAACTGTGCCCATGGGACCATCCAAATTTAAAATTTTATAAACGCTGTCGAGCTGAACACTGCTCATGCCTGATTAACGAGTATAAACTAACACAACTGACCCTGATCAATCGCAGTGCTTGCCAATGGCGGTGAGGGGAAGTGGGCATGACCTCATGTGCGCGTACAGTTGGCGACCTCAGCCCTGGCCCTCCAATACTGTAATTTCATGGCGCTGCGCCCTGTCTTTTCCTGCTCTCCCTGACGTTTATGACACCACAAAATCTCCCTCAGCTTTGTCAGTAGTCTTTGCGCAGGGTCAGTAAACGTTGCATAATATTCACTACCCTTCATGCCCTAAACAAATAAGTGTAATGCATGCACTTAAACAAGTGGCGTCCATTTTGTGAAAAATCTCAGCCGCTTCTCCAGAAGTCCGCGAGAATCTTATTCTTTACTTCAACTTTTGATTGGTTTTCAGCAGCATTCTTTCAGTTCCCCGAGAAGTTTGTCACATGTTTCTGCGAAGGATTGCGGTGATCTACGCAAAGTCGGGTTCCCAAGTTGCGCCTCATACCGCCTATGATCGAGTTCATCACAGCTGTGCCGCTGACGCTAAGAGCCATCAGAGTTGCGCTATGCATACCCCTGCTGCAGAAGGTGTGCCGCATGCCGCCAAACTGCATCAAACCATAGAAGGTGTTCCGCATGCCGGCCAAGTGCACCGAAGTTGTGCCGCATCCATGCGCCGCAAGTGTGCTGCATGCTGCCATCAGTTCCGAAACATACACATTCCCTACATGTTCCGCATGCCGCCCAAGTGCACTGCGGTTTTTAACATACACATGGCGCACAAGGTGTTCCGCGGTCTGCCTAAGTGCATCAGAGGTCTGTGCCACATCCACGTGCGTCATGCTTCTTCTACGTCTTCAATACTGCGTTGAGTAGAAATGCAGGTCTACAAACCTATATAATAATGCGTTACGGAGGCTATACTGAATGCACGCGGTTTCCTCCATGCACTGCGAGCTCTTCTTTATCACGTAAAGCACGCAGCCCCGCGGTCATGCTTTGGTTTTTGTCAGCCTGACCGTTTTTCATGAATGAGGCTTGGATTTATCGGAGAATGCGAAACTTATTCCCGCTGTAGCGTGGCACTCGTGAACAGATTAGAAGAGCGGAATTGGAAAATGCGATCCAGCCCAGCCTATCTTCAATTGGCCACGCGGCCGAGTTCTGCGCTGCGACAAACAACGTTGCCATCACCTGAGCCGCTAATCCTGAAACGAAATCCCTGTAGATGGGACAGAACACATGTCGAGCAGAAATTTAGAAAAATATCAAAAACCCGAAGGCGAAAATAAAAGAAAAATAACTATCAGAGGGGCAAAAAGCTTGATTTTAAAAAGCGAAGTTACAACCGCGCTCCCAGCTACCCCGCACTAACTCACTGCCCCGAAGACTGGAGGTTGTGAATTTGTGAATATTGCAATTAATTTCATGAAACGAAATAAAGCTTCTAATATGTTGAGCCGTAGAGAAGCCGAAAAGCTCATGCTTACAACCTATATACTGAACACGGGATGACCGTGCATTCAGTCGCTTGCAGCGCACTTCTCAGATTAAGCACCTTTATCTTGTTCGTTTCATTTCTTCCGCTTAATTTATCGCCATGCCTTCTCTCATTGTAGACCCTAGACTTCACTAGCTCCCGGAAGCGTCGGCGGCGTCCGCAGAGCCTCAAAGTGAAGCGGCTTGTTAGCGAGATCGATTCAGATTTCGCTCGCTCTGTCTCGCATTATCCACAGCACAAGGAGCCGCTGTAATCATTTGTGTAATCTCTAATGCAGGACAGCGGGCACACAAGCGGCGTATTTATTTTCAGTTTCGCTGGAGCCAACACAACGCGGTACCTCCTGACACAAGCAGTTGCGGGTTTGCTTCCTTAATTAGCTGCAGCAGCAAGCGCCGGTCCTTACCGGAAGAAATGTCATGTGTCAGGCTTATCACCGCCCATCAAAGTCGGTTCGAACGCGCAGCTTGCCGCTCGTAATTTATGTCGTGTACAAAATGGTGGAAATACACTCACTTCGGCGGCGGCCGTTAATCAGGTGATTACGCAAGGGCAAAGAAAAATACACCGACGCAGGAGGAGGGATTGAAATACCGCCAACTGTGGACTTTTTGTAGCGACGGACGTTTATCTTTAAGAAGCAAGTTTAAAAACAGGCAAAGGGACGTTGATTCCACAAACACACACGCAAAAAGCAAGGAGCCAAAACAACGAGATTATTTGCAGTTGCAGCATGCTTAGTTAAAACTGGCGCTCTCTTTGGCGTGTTCGAAAGGCGTTCTAAATTCTCACAATTTTTTCGTATACAGGACTTCCAAGTTGCAACTATAAGTGGCACTATACGCTTACCGTCTGCAGCATATTGTCACGGAGTTTTAGCATGGGACAGAATGAATGATGGAACAAAACCTCATTGAACCAGATTCTTAAGTACGTGACTGAATTTCCTAGTCCAGAGCTTTATTGGGCACTGCTGCTGTCCTGGTCCTATCCGACAGCTGTTGCTGACAGTCTGGGTCTGAGCAAGACAGCACGTTCTCCCCGGAGCACACGCGCAAGTCACGCAGCCATTAAATCATTCTTCAAGAGACGCCACGATGGAGGGTGTCGCTTTGGTTCAACATGCATTAAATGCTTCCGATGTTACACCATGTGGAATCGAGGTTACTTTGGAGATGAGAAAATGTTAACGGTTGAGCGTGTAAGTGTTTCGCACCAAGAAAAAGAAAGAACCTTTGCTAATAAAAATTTTACAGCGATCTCTAAAAGTGGGACTAAATCAGAGGCGTATAACACAGCTGAAAACTCCCGCGTTCACCATACAGCCTACAGATCATGCGATGCATGTCTGCCTTTGGACAGTGCTCAATTAGTGCTTATTTTTCCGCAGTGGTACATTGTTGTACCACTGCGAAACAGTGGGAACGCTCGCCTAGCTCAGAAAATTTGTCTCACTGCGCCACCGTATTTGAATAGGTAACAGAGCTGTCTGACGCTCCACTAGCCTTTGCATGAAATCACACTCAACATTCATATGTGGCAATCACAGAGGTACTATTTGCAACGCGATATCAGAGCTCCCCCTCATATCCTCTTTCCACCTCTTACAAGGTTGTCCGACGTCAGATAAACGTAACACTGTGGTGTGCACGTTTTCTTTAAGGCAGGGCGCGGCTTAATGTGAAGTGCAAAACACTGTGCAGTGTGCATCGCACTAGTGCCCAGTAAAGGCGGTTTCCAGGAACGAGTCGAAGACAAAAGGGAAAAGGCCAAAACGCAGAGAAAGAGCTAAAATGCCGCCCACATTTAATCAGAGCTTGTGCACAACCACACCACACCGCTGTTGCCCAGATGTCAGCCTCCTTCAAGACGTATTCGTCTTCTCCGCTGCAGTCCCCGTAACCTCTCTCCGCCTCCGTGTTTCATAACACATCAGCTTCGCGGTGGCGTGGGTTCATCGAGGCAACCAGCACAGTATTACGAAATTACGGAAACCGAAGCAGCGAAACCGATACACACATACACATAAAGCAATGCCCCGCTTGCATAACGATGCTACACACACACACACACACATCTCAAACGCATCCGCGTGGGCACGGCGCCGCACTCTGACGTCCAAGGAGGAGAAAGCTATAGGGACGGTCAAGCCCGCCGCCTCCTTCCTGGCCCGCGCACACTTGCAGCGGTCCTGCGCCGGTCAAGACGCGAGCGGACAACCGGTAATTACGCGTCCACGATTGGGACGTTTACCGTGACAGCACGGCTGTGGGAGCAGCCGCGCACTGCTGCTGTTCCTTGTGTGTAATACACCGAGGCTCTGCAGCCTTCACCGTCTCTTCTCACTCCAGCGCGGCTTGTCACTTCTGCCTCTCCGAGCTACACGGACACGCCGGAAACGAGCGGCTCCCTTGCGGCGTCTGTCGGCTTCGAGAGCGTGCATATCAGAAGCAAGACGCACCCCACCTCCTCCTGGTCCTTGCAGTAGGCTAGGGCGGTCCCGGTAAGCGCGCCCATACATGCATGCACATCTACTCCCCTCTTTCATTCGTCCCCCCATCTCGAAGCTTCAGCGTTATACCGCTAGAGGGATGGTGTGTGGAGGGGTAGGATGTGTATGCACGAGAGTGGAGGTATAGAGGAGGTGTAGCGGTGGTGGAGGAGGGAGCGGCTGATCGCTTCTCCGGAAGGCTGGCAGGAAGGATCGCGGAGTTCACCTTCGTCTATACTCCACGAGCGTGTGTGCCTCCCCCTTCATTTTGTTTGACCCGCCGCGCCGCCTCCCACGTAAGTAAGCCATCTTTTCGTCTCGATCTCGCGCGGAGGTTTCCGCTGCGTGGTGGCGCGCGTCTGCTGTTGCTCTATTCAGGACCTGAGGCAACGCGCACGCGCCTGCGCGCCTAAGCTTCGTGCAAGGAGACATCACTCATCAGTCTTTCTTCCTCCTTATTTTCAATTTTTCTTTGTTGTTCGCCGCTTACCGTATTAGCCGGAATTTAATCATCACCGCTAAATTCGAAGCACCGTCTACGGTCATATTTTGGGCCATAAAAAGTCTCCAGATTTTTCACTCTTTCATTGAACATAGAGGCAGAGGTTGAGCTTTGAGGTAGAGGTAGAGGAGTGATATAGGTACCGCAGCGGTTACCTGGGGGTTCCAGCATCCGCCTCGCGCGTTGTAGGTGCAGGGGTAAATCGCCCAGTGCCACCCCGTACGGTGACGAAATTGTCCATATGGACGGATAGCTGGGCTAGTTGGCAACACATGTTAGAAAACTACGTAGGAACATGGACACAGTGACGTAGCACACAGCAACAGCGCTGGTGTTATGCTCTCATTTCCTGTGCGCTGGTCCTATGTGCCATAAGACAAATTATTGGGGGACCTAGTTAATGAATTGGGAATAATACACAAACAAATACGATACATAGGGTTTTCACAGGGTGCACCGTGAAAATCATAGAACGACGCGTTTGTTCACCTCGGTCGTGAGGGTGGAATAGGACTGTCTTCTCCACGAGGCATCACTGATTTTGAAAACGAACTGCGCAGGGCAGCCATTTTCAAGCCGGATCGAATGGTTGTCAGAAAGTGTACCCGACCCACATTGACGTCAGGGGGAAGCGAAATTGCACCATGTAGTTCAATGCTTGCTAAGCTCTACTAACAATAAAGTTGTTTTAAATCCTGAATTTTATATGGTCACGAGTATCGAATGCCAAAAGGGCGCAGCCTTTAAAAGCGCCATTTTTAGGGGGATGTAGCTCGCGAGCGAAGATCACCCTCTGATTGCCAGGACTGGAATTTATAAACAAAAAGGGGGGCGTTAAGTGCGCGTTAATGCGGTACTCGCGCGCACCGATAGGGAGGCGACGGAGCATAATGGTTTGGCTAGCTCCTTGTAGAGAGAGACTCACTCTCCCGGGCGCGTGCGGAGAATTGTCGTGCGTGTCGGATCCTAATGGAAACCCTTCAGGTATAATGGCGATCGAGTTACACTCTACCTTCGCGCACAGAACTCGCCTGACCTTCTTGCCACGGGCCGAAGTGCACAGGGATATCAGTTATGCGGTGCGTGTGAGCCTTCTTTTGATGGACGGTGTTGATTTCCGCTTCTGTGCCATATCGACGTTTGTTGGCGCTGCACAACAGTGAGAAGCATCACTCCAAACAGACAGGAAAGAAAAGGGAGTAAGCGCATTCTGTTTTATGAAATGGACTGCGCCAGAGGACAGCTTACTCTCATTTAGGCGCATTTGTGTTTACGGTGTCTTTGATTCCAGCTCCTCTTTTTTGTAGGCTGAACACTGCGATTGTGCCATCGGGAGACGCCATTATCGATTGTGTTGTAGGTACATACGTGTTGCGTGGGAACGAAGTTTCACGCAATAAACCTGAAATAAGAAATCAGCGCCGGGAAAAAGTGTTGCACAGAGGGTTTACTCAGAAGCCTTACTCGGAGGCCGTCGACCGCTCTCCTTTGGCGGTGACGAGTTTCGCTAGCACTAATGCCCTCTCGAAACCTGACATTTGTGCGCAAGTGACGTTCGTGTATGCTTTTATTTTTCTTTATTCTAGCATCTCGGGTTCCCCCCAGTTACCTCACTTCACATTTTGCTCTTGTTCATGTCGCTTTCACTCAAGCGGGAGTCGTCTTCGAAGAAGCGTGCATGTACCGCAGCTCTCTCTGTGTAATTACCAGAGGGAGGCGGTAGGATGAGAGCGCATGGTGCACGTTACCGAGCTCCTAGTATCTTGCGCGCTCCGCGAACATCGTGGTGAACGCCCGCGGTGCTTGCCCCGACAAATTTGCGCCTCTGGTAGGAGAAAGTGTATCAGAAAACCGGTCGCCACGACGCTGACGGGGGCTCAGTTACACGCGCAAGATGGGGAGCGGTTGCGCAGAAGCCGATGCGGTGCGCCTTCTTCAGTGCCGCTAAATTCTGTGCAGGTGCGTGCAAATGAGAGCTGGCGTAAACCGCAAAAGATTTGAATTCGCGGAGTAGTTGTCATGTGTATATGTCGTGTACAGAGGTGGGCAATCTCATGAGGATTCGACCTCATGAGGTCGACCTCAACCCCAATATGACCTCAACCTCACGTCGTGAGGTGAGGTTGAGGTGAGGTCGGCGACGGCTAGGAATTTTGTGAGTGAGGTCAGCAAATCAGACCTCAACCTCACGCGTGAGTTTGAGGTTGATTGAAGTCGTCATTCAGTGAGGTCCAAATTTTGAGGTCGAGACTTTTTGCAGTTGCCATGTCTTACTCCGATGAGTGCCGTTTCCGAAGCGAAGTTGCAGAGCATCACCGCAGTGTTCGTGCAACGACGCTTGGTGTTCGGTTTCCCCTGTTTGGACAACCGGATGCCACAGTTCCCTTTTAGCTTCCGGTGCTGCGCTGTAATGTGCGTTCAGTCCGAGCCAACAGGAAGACGCACCCCTCTGGTCTTCCCGGAAGGAGTGTTACTGTCACAGCCAGAGGTGGGCATTTGACCTCAAAAATCTGGACGTCACCTCAACCTCAAAAAGAATTGGCCGACCTCACTGAACCTCAACCTCATCAGTTGAGGTTGAGGTCTCCTTAGACATCCTCACCTCACTTTTCCTGAGGCCACTGCTGACCTCACTCAACCTCACCTCAACCTCATATTGTGAGGTTGAGGTCGGCTGCTCGACCTCAGAAAAGAAAGGAAACAAAACAAAAAGCGAATAAGAAGTTTTTCAGTTAAAAGCAATTCTGAGAATCCTGTGAGACAGGAAAGCCAAAATGATGTTGCTATTATTTAATAAGGTGTGTACAGACACTATTGATATGCACGCAATAGGAGAAGTTTATAATCTGGGATGAACCCTCAGATAGTATATGGCCTGAGGGCAGGGGTGTCCCATACGTGGTTAGCACCAGTTTGTCGGTAAGTACTTTTTGTGTCAATATTTGGAAACCAGCTTCGTGTATAGTTCTTCGTATTGCAAGCCTCGCGCTCATTCACGCGCGAACCGGCAATATACAAACACAGCCCTTCTACACCAGCGACCAGAAATTTGGAGAAGGGGGAGGTATTCACGATACCCTTTTCAGGCTTGAGAGTTACCGAATATAAGAAACTGGTCGTCGATGCCCCTTCCAATGCGAAGGTTATGCAGATGCATATCAATATATTTCGATTTTCTAGCTGTATAGCATAACGAGAATGCTCTTTTCAGTCCTCTGTATGTTGCCTTAACACTTAACACTTAACAAGCTGCTACCCTAGTACACCAACAGACACGTTGTATTTTTGTCTGTGTAGAAGCGAGCGGCTTCTGTTAATAATGTGAAAGCATTAGGTGGATCACTTTCAAGCTCATATCCGCAAAAAATTGTCCGCAAGATACGGCGCCAAGCGACGTCACGAGCCGACGAGTCGCGCGACGAAGATTATGACGCCACATAATTAATGCTAATTAATATATCCAGGTAACGTCAAGACTAATTAGTATAATTATTGATGACGTCATATGAATGTGACGTCATACCAGGTCACGTGACAGCGATGTAATGTGCCATCAAACCTAGTCACGTGACGACGCTGTAATATGACATCACACCTACTCACGTGACAACGATGTAATTTCTCGTCATACCAGGCCTCCATCCACCCCTTCCACCCCCATTTCAAGATCCATATAGATCCCACTTTAGTACACATGCGCGCATGACGCATTACAAAGAGTGCCCACAACCATGTCCACATTTATGACATTCGGATTGTCCAGCAGGTAAACGCGCCATTTCTCAAGTATATCATACTGCAAAGATCATGCAACGACGCATGCCTTTGATTCTCGAGATGATGGCGATGATGATGACGCTAACAGTGTGTCCTCATGAGCCCGGGGAATTCTGATATACCGCTACCAAATTAAAAGTTTCCAGAAAATTGATTAAATATTGTACATTGTCCAGAAACCGAAGATAATTATTGTGCGGGAAAATAGGAATACCTGCAGCTAATAATTAATCTTGTTGATGTTCATGTTCCTGGGAGTTCAAGACCCTCCCCCGTTTCCGCCACTTCCCTCCAGGTGGCGATGGTAGTGGTATCGAAATCGTTGGAATTCTCCGAAGACTCAGTGAACCCGAGGCATTTTGAAAGAAAGGGCTAGATTGCCTCTTCGAACACTGTGCCAACTATTAAAACCACACGGCTCAAAATAACTGGCCTAGTGTAAGCAGCGTGAAGCGCTCTCTCTGTCAAGAGCACTATGGCTCTCAGCTCAAATTTCCCCGCAGTGATATCTTTTTCGAGCCCTTCCACCGCGCCCCATTAAACGTCATATTAGAAGGTTTGAAACAGCGGTTCAGCAGCACAGCGCGAGCATGTGATCAGTTCAGTTCACACATCTTCATTAAAAAAAGAGGAGAAGAAATCAGCTGCCACATCATCATACATTCATTACAGTTTTGCATTTTTTCGCCGCTGTGACACCGCTATGCTCTGCGAGGTTTCGGCATAATAAGCGAATTTGCGAGAAGGAACAAGAAAACGGGAGACCAAAGAGAGGTTATTCGGAAGGATAAAAAACCGAAATGATATTTGCATCTGCTTGCATTACGGAACGGGAATACACAGAATTAGTGTGAGATTCGGAAGGGGAAACCACCGATCAAAGGTTCGACGGTGTTATGCAGGTTTTTCTGGCTTCGTGCTTTTTTTTAATCAGATCTGCAGGTGTGCTTGTTAGCAGCCACCTGAATCACATTCTCTCGCCTGTGCCCACTACTCCAATTTCTGTTAACTCAGCTTGTAATGTACAGCAGGATCCCCTTTATTCGACTGCAAGGCAAGAGCCATGACGTCAGTGCCGGCAACAAGCATGAACACGAAGTCTTGCTTAGTGCCATCCGCGCTTCGACGAATTTATTGCATGCTTGTTGGACTGAACTTATTTTTGCGGCATCGAACAAAGCTACCGCGGGTCAACGTGAGTTACGTGCTTTGCGCGCTCCCGGGAGTTTGAGCCGACCGGCAGGCAGCCACGTGCTACGGCAGCGGGGCAAGGGGGAGGGAGAGTGGCTTGCTGTGACAGTAACACTCCTTCCGGGAAGACCAGAGGGGTGCGTCTTCCTCTAGGCTCGTACTGAACGGACATTACGGCGGAGCACCAGAAGCTAAGAGGGAACTGTGGCATCCGGTTATCCAAACAGGGGAAACCTAACACGAAGCGTCATTGCATGAACACTGCGGTGATGCGCTGAAACTCCGCTTCGGAAGCGGCACTCGTCGGAGTAAGACCTGGCAACCGCAAAAAGTCTCGACCTCAAAATTTCGACCTCACAGAGACGACCTCATTCAACCTCAAACTCACGCGTGAGGTTGAAGTCTGATTTGCTGACCTCACTCACAAAATTTCGAGCCGTCGCCGACCACACCTCAACCTCACCTCACGACGTGAGGTTGAGGTCATTTTGAGGTTGAGGTCGACTTCATGAGGTCGAAACCTCATGAGGTTGCCCACCTCTGATCACAGCATGCCACTCTACCTCCCCCTTGCCCCGCTGGCGTAGCACCCGGCTACCTGCCGGTCGGCTCAAACTCCCGGGAGCGCGCAAAGCACGTAACTCAGGTTTACCCGCAGTAGCTTTGTTTGACGCCGCAAATAAAAAAGTTCAGTCCAACAATCACGCAATAAATTCGTCGCAGCGCGGATGGCCACAAGCAAGACTGATTCGTGTTCATGCTCTTTGCCGGCGCTGACGTCATGGCTCTTCGCTTGCAGTCGAGTAAATGGGATCATGCTGTACATTATAAGCTGACTTAACAGAAACTGGAGTAGTCAGCACCGGCGAGAGAGTGTGATTCAGGTGGTTCTTAACAAGGACACCTGCAGATCTGATTAATGAAGCACGAAGCCAGAAAATCCTGTATAACACCGTCGAAGCTTTTGATCGGTGACTTCAACTTTCGAATCTCACACTAATTCAGTATATTACCGTTCCGTAATACTAGGATGCAAATATAATTTCATTTTTTTTATCCTTCCAAATAACTTCACTTTTTGCCTCCGGTTCCTTGTTCCTTCTCGGAAATTCGCCCATTATGCCGAAACACCGCAACACGAGGCGTACACACCAGCATAGCGGTGTTGCAGCGGCGAAAAAATGCAAAACTATGAATGTATGGTGATGTGGTAGCTGATTCCTTTTCCTTTCTTCTTCAATCACGATGTGTGAATTGAACTGATTACATGCTAGCGCCGTGCTGCTGAGTCGCTCTTCCAAACCTTCTAATATGACGTTTAATGGGGCATATTCTTGTTCGCTTTTGTTTTTAGTGCGATTTTTGTTTGTTTTTGTGTTTCTAATCATTCTTTTTTTTCTCATATGGGATCAGTTAGGTTCGCGGCCTGCGTTGCAGACGACCAGGCACTACACGTTATCTTTCCTTTAACTATTTTGCCGAGACCCATCGTCCACCTTAAACGGCTTCGAAGAATGCTCGCGCGGCGCTCGTGGGTAAAAAACCGTCGAGGATGTTGGCGTACCGTTGATTAATTCAGTTTTGAAGGAAAACAAGTGATTGACTTAGAGGAGCTTGTCTCAGACTGGTTGACGAAATGGTACCCAGAATTCTGTTTAGCCGTATGAGTACTTAGGCGTTTTTTTTTTTTTTTTGGGGGGGGGGGGGGGGGGTTGGGGTGCGTGCTTGGAAAAAGATTTCGATGCAGGAAAATTTGACCGGAGAGCCATGGTGCTCTTGACAGAGAGAGCGGTTCACGCTGCCCACTCTAGGCCAGTTGTTTTGACCCGTGTGAGTTAAATAACTGGCACAGTGTTCTAAGACGCAATCTAGCCCTTTCTTTCAAAATGCCGCGGGTTCACTGAGTTATCGACGAATTCTCAGGATTTCGAAACCATCACCATCGCCAGCTGGAGGGAAGTAGCGGAAACAGGGGAGGGTCGTGACCTCGCAGCAACATCAACATCGTCATCCTTAATTATTAGCTGCAGGTATTCCTATTTTCCCGCACAATAATTGTCTTCGATTGCTGGGTAATGTACAATATTTGATCAATATTCAGACAAATTTTAATTTGGTAGCGGTATATGAGACTTCCGCGGGCTCATAAGGATCTACTGTTAGCATCATCATCATCGCCATCATCTCGAGAGTCAAAGGCATGGGTCGTTACATGACCTTTGCAGTATGTCATGCACGAGAACTGGCGCGTTTACCTGCTGGACAATCCGAATGTCATTAATGTGGACCGGGTTACGGGCACTCTTTGTAGTGCGTCATGCGCGCAGGTGCGGTAATGTGGGATTCATATTGTTACGTGACGGCCAACCGAAGAATGAGACACGATGATAGATGACAATGAGATGATTTAAAGGCCGATGGCCTAGCGCGAGCGCTCCCTCTCGGGCCACTGCCAACTTCTTCGTCAGAATATGGATCTTGAAATGAGGGTGGAAGGGGGTGGATCTGGGCCTGGTATGCCGAGAGACTACATCTTTCTCACATGAGTAGGTGTGATGTCATATTACAGCGTCGTAACATGACTAGGTTTCATGAAACATTACATCGCTGTCACGTGACCTGGTGTGATGTCACACTCACGTGATGCTATCACTAATTATACTAATTAGTCTTAGCCTTATCTGATTATATTAGCATTAATTAACTGTTTGACGTCACCATCTTCGTCGCGTGACTCGTCGGCTCGTGACATCGCATGGCGCCGTTTCTTGCGATCACTTTTTTTGAGGATATATGACCTTGAAAGTGAGCCATCTAATGCTTTCGCGTTAATAAAAGAAGACATAAATACAACTTGCCTCTGTTGGTGTACTACAGTCGCAGCTTGTTAAGTGTTTTCTAAGGCAACATGCAGAGGACTGAAAACAGCATTCTCGCTATGCCGGATAGAGCTATAAAATCGAAATATACTGATATGCGTCTACATAACCGTTGCATTAGAAAGTACGTCGATGACCAGTTTCTTTATATTTGGTAACTACTCTCAAGCCCGAAAAGAGTATCGTGAACACGTTATCTGCCCCCCCCCCCTCCTCCTCCCAATTTCTGGTAGATGGTGTAGAAGTGCTGTGTTTGTCAATTGCCGGTTCGTTCGTGAATGAGCGAGAAGCTTCCAATACGAACAAGTATACACGATGCAGGTTGCCAAATATTGACACATATAAAGTACTCACCGACGTACTTGTGGTATCCGCGTATGGGACACCCCTGCCCGCATGCCACATACTCTCTGAGGGTTCTCTCTGATGCGTGCACATCATACTCTCTGATGCGTGCACATCAATGGTGTCTGTACAGACCTAATTAAATAATACCATCATCATTTTGCCTTTCCTGTCTTCCAGAATAGTCAGAATTGTTTTAACTAAAAAACTTCCTAATCGCTTTTAGTTTTGTCTTTCGTTTGTTTTCTGAGGTCGAGCAGCCGACCTCAATCTCACAATTTGAGGAAGAGGTGAGGTTGAGTGAGGTCAGGAGTGGCCTAAGGAAATGTGAGGTGAGGGCCCCTAAGGAGACCTGAATCTCATCTGATGAGGTTGAGTGAGGTCGGGAAATTCTTTTTGAGGTTGAGGTGAGGTCCAGATTTTTGAGGTCAAATGCCCACATCTGGTCGTGTATATTAGTATATGTGCGCCATCTCCCTGTACTTGCCTGTGCTTGCGCTATATACCAACTCCCCCAAAAGGAAGTTTTTAAAGATGAAAAAAAGAGATTGTCGATTTCGTTTTCGCCAACCCATTCATTGCAGATCATCGTGTGTGGCCAACACTCGGTGTATACACCCAGTCAAATTAAGCTATATGGTTCTAAATTTGTACCATCCGCATTGCGCCCTCTGCGGTGAAGTGGCTAACTTATACCATATGGTATGGGCATGCTAAAAAAAAGCCAGATGTTCCAAGACTCAATAACCAAAAAGCTGAGGGCGGCGCTGTCCAGCTCACATTCGGAAGACCAGTATTCGCTCATGAATCGTGCAAGAGCTGAGACAAAAGCCTGTTGACTCTTGGAATGAAGGCCCACCCAACTAACTGCGATCTCCTCTACGCATTAAACATTTTATCACTAACCCGGGGCCCGCCAATAATTTGCCAGAATGGTCTAAAAGCTTCATATTGACCCCATTTCTTCCATCTAGATATTGTTTTGCGTTTATTGTAGTTCTACAGACGTGTTAAAAACGAAATTTTACACGAAATATATTTTTGTCTATTCACAGTCCGCACTGGCTTTAAACGCAAGTTAATAGGAGTGTCTTTGTCTGTTAGAGGTTTTATAGACTGTCTCTAAGGACGAAAGGTAAGAGGAAGTACATTTTTGTGAGGCCTTCTGCAAAACATAGTCCTTTCCCATTCAACTCACCACTCAGCCCTTATAAAAATGGTCTATAAACTGTCTATAGACGTTTTACAGACTCTATTGCCCGTCTATAGATATTTCCTTTTGTCTATTCATAGTATATAGACTCTCTATAGGATCTGAACCGCCTATAGGATTTGAATTGCACAGGAGGCTGGCTTATTCTGCATTTCGTCTCTACGTGCGTTCTTGTTTTCAGTCTATATAATGTTGGGCAAACGTTGGAGAAAATTGTATGAAAAAACAAATGACGCTCAGCACAAGGGTACCACGACTGACAAGCGCTAGCTGGATCATGAAATGATTAAATGAGTGCTTATGCCACGAGTAACGGCACACTGATAGTGCTTATTCATGTCCTGAGTGGGTTACAATGAGTACATTTTTGCAGGTAGCGCTTTGTTATGCCACGAGTAAAGGCACACCGATAGTGCTTATTCCTGTTTTGAGATGGTTACAATGACTGCATTTTGCGGGTAGCGCTCTTACGGGCAGCATAAACTGCTTACGCCTCATGACATCGACGCTGAAGCCCCCAGGAACGACGATTCAAATAGCGCGACTGGAACTTACGATGAAGGACTGGACTAATTTTCGAACGCATCCCGAGTGGTGTTTCGAGGCGTTTCTAGGCGTCTTAAGACCTGCGCGCCTTGCCCGATAACGACGAAATTTGCTGGAGGCGCGGGGAGCGTGCACGAACTGACCAAGTGATCGCGGGCAAGCGTGCGTTGCACGCTACCCAACGGCAATGAAGCTAGCGCCACCGTACTCTGGGCACCGCTGGACGGCGGACGACGCATAGACATCGAACTTCGCTATAACAGCTAGTGCTGCAGCAATTAGATAACGATAACAAAACATATTTTCAGATTTTACGTTCACAGGTTGTAGCTTACACGATGTTTACAACTATATATACATGCGCTTCACCTGTTACTAGCTGCGGAAAACCAACTCGACCCGGTCCACGTCACCTGGACTTTCGGTCTTCAGTTTTGGTCTGTTATGAAAACGCTGCCACGGTCATGCTTCCCATCCCTGCAGCGGATGCAGGTTTCAGTGCCCGAAGCATGACCCGTAATGGATGATAGCCTCCACTGACGATCGCCTTTGTATTAGCTACAGCTCTTGTACAGACGCTTCCTTTAAAATCAGCACGAACAGTGGAAGGGCACATTCAGGCTTTTACGGCAGCCAGGATGGTAGGGATCAGTGCGCTTACAAGAATTTTTTCGTTTCCCACGAGGCCAGACTTTTCTCGAAGCTTCGTCCCGGGCGTAGTGCGCTGCCGAGGAGTCGTTCTAGCTTCTTAGAAAAGCGCGGATATGCATGCAATAACGTTTCCCAAATAAGAGCTTCGTTACTGTGCCATTAAGTCCTTGTGCATACATGGATGTGCGTGTTTGTATGTGTGAGGGAGCAATTTATGTGCTACGTATGAGCACATGCATGAGATTATGTATGTATGTGTCTTGTGTATCAGTATGTGCCTGATCAAATTCATAAAGCCCACCTGAATAGTCATAGCTGTAAGACCAGGGCAATAAAGGTAATTGTATTCACGTGCTATAGTGAGGAAGTCCTGCAAACCTATATCAGCGTCTGTACGGAAGGACAGTGGCAGTTTAGGCTAGTTGGTTCACTGATTAACAAGGCGCAGAACAGCGAAACAAACGAGGACGACAGAACAAGACAACATATGCGTCGTTTTCAATGCTAACGCTAACTTTCAGTTGTTAGTCAGCGCCGGTCCTGTCGTCTTCTTCTTTCTTTGTCCCTCGTCTACGCGCTGTTATTCCCAGCAGTATGTACCAACTCGCTCAACTCTCCGTTTTACTAACGCATTAAGTTGGGCGAGTTTGTAAGGCCTTCCTAAATTTATCTTTTCTAGAGAACTTGCAGAAGCCCACGCTACATAACGTGTCCGCGATTTCGCTCGCTAAAAAAAGATAAATTTTGTATGTCTGTGTGTTGTCTCCCTTTTTCATTAAGCTTGTTCGTTACTTTGCCTCTTGTAAGTACGGAACTGCTGTTCTGCAACGCGTTCTCACTGTAGACAGGTTTGTTTGCTGAAGCAAGAAATAAAAACGACACAACAAAAACTGCCGTCCATTCACAACCACTAATTGAGCCGTTGTCGAATAGCAGAGTACTGCGCACATCCGTTGCTCCATCCTTAACCGTGCCTCGTTCTCCGTCGAGCCGCTTTCTCGGTCGGTGATCTATCGTAAAACACAATGCGGGGCATGCATGCCTCCCCCACCATGGGAACGTCGTTGACGCAGGGGCAAGCGGGTAAGGCATAGTTCCGCTGATGCGTGTACCGCATACGTGCGTGCGTGGTGTGTGTACGCGTTGGTCACGCGTCATTAGGCGACGTCACGCGCCGTAGTTTCCGCCGCGGCCCCCGGCCACTTCCGGTGTTCTCGGATGCCGCGACCCCCTCGGAGCGCGCGCGGACCGGTAAACGTCGCCGACCAGAACGGTCTGCCTCGAGCGCCGCCTCTTCCTCCAACTGCCACGCAACGCCGTATACGCACCACTTACTGGAGCCGTTCTTTCTTGCGTAATACTCATCGGCCATCGAGTGGACTTCAGGCGGATATCAGTCGCTGAGGAGAATAACGGGTGTCTGTGTGCGTGCATTCTGACGGCAGATAAATAATAATAAGAAGAAGAACAGGGAAATTTAATGCAGATTAAACCAGTGGTAATAGGATCCCCAGCGCTGCCCGGTCCACATATTACTTGGGCTTTTAGGATTGCTGCCTTTTGTTTGCGCTGTTGCCAAGTGCGAGTGTATGACGAAGGTGTGTTTTTGTTTTGGCACGGTTATAACGAGTGCCTTATGGTATCAGAAAAATGTTGGCACTAACTTGAGCACCTTGTAATGCAACGTGTTTAGGGCCAGCGTGCTAAGAGCGCTCGTCCTCGGTTTGACCTGCCGTACCCCAAATGGGTACTGAAACTCCCTTGAACGTACTTGAGACATTTGGGACGTCCTGCGGACGTCCAGTGGACGTCCAGGGGAGTTTCGGTGCCCTTTGGGACGTTTGTGATTTTGGCATCCCTCATGTATGCAACGTTCGGAGCACGGCGCTATGCGCCTTGGCTGGACCCATGGCACTCCAGCAACGCGACTGTTGCACCACGCCATAACTGGAGGCTTCATCGTATAACTGTGGTGGCTGCTATTGCGTAGGCGCGCCGAATGCCATGCTATCAGCCATTCCAGGTTGTCTTCTTTAGCATAGAGTTTCAAGGCGTTCGATGGTGTCTTGCTACGACCCCGCACTCCGCCCGATAACGACCAAGTTAGTCCGGGCCGCAAGGCGCGGCTCTTTGTACAGGAAGTTACGTGATCCCGAACGCTGGATGTTAGCTGCGGTCGCTCGACTTATAAGCGGGGGAACTTCGCTAAATCAGCGAGTACTAAAGAAAAGAATACTAATAAAACACTCTTAATTCGTAGAGCTCAAAACGCTACCAGCCACTTCTGTTATCCCGTAATGAGTATGCAACAGCAACAGAGCTGGATTTATTGCGCAGGAGCAGCTGAGATTAACATGACGTTATATATATTTAAATGTCTGAACCATGACAGAGCCAAACCAGCGTCAAAGGCGCCCAAAAGACATGAGGCGCGTCCGCAGCAGTGAAAGCTGTCCAGATTAACTTGGCCACTACAAAGAAGAGAACCTGATGCAAAGGAGAACACGTAGAATAAAAGGCTACCGCTCAAGAAATATCGGTGAAATTCGCTCAATAACTCCTCGTGACGAGATTAGTCTACGGAGTTAGCACTCTTAATCCGTAACACCTGGCGGCCTCACTAGATACTTACTGCCCGAAGAGGACCCGGAGACAAAGGTCGGGAGGTCAGTGAGGGCCCGAGTCGTTTGAATAAAATATTTCTCCCTTAATCTCCCTCTCCACCTTGAACGGGGCCAGAGGTCATGCAATGCGTTCATGCACGCGGGAAAGAGCGAAGAAAAGCCTCTTAAGGCCGGCGGCTCTCAGAGAAAGCATGCCACAGGCCATTCGTTTTAGTAGTTCCCTAAAGCCCCCAGGCGACGAGCGCAGCTTTTGCACAGACGGCGTACAGAACCGGAGGCTTACGTACACGACACGGTAAAGCCCATTCGTGGTGTACACCGCGGAGTGGGCCCCGTTCTGTCGCGCCGTGTGGTCCGTCTATCCTGCCGGCGGGGGCATGAGTGTGCGTGCGTGTGTGTGCGCACGGCAACAATAACCCGAGCTCGTACGCGTATGCGCACATATGAAGCAGCTCCGCGCGGTAATGTTCGTCGCTTACGTGGCCCCCCATACTTGAACGCTGCACTACCGCCGCGGTGCGGTCGGTGGCTGCGTTCGGTGGTGCGCGCGCGTGGCCACCTGCAAGCCTCGCGTCTCGTCCACTGGTCATAAAAAGCGACGGTTTCTCCGCATAGAAGATGCGGCAAGAGGCGAGGAAAATAATATGCACAAAAAATAAAATCGGGAAATATACGAGGTAAACAGAGCCCTCCCTCTCGCCCTGGGAAAAGTGCGAGCGGCACGATCTCTGCGCGCTCTTATATAGCCTCGCGCGCGGCCCTTTTAGTGAGAGAGGCCGCATAGCGGTGTCCTTGAAGAATGATTTCTTAAACGCCTGTCCGCCGCTGAGCAGAGGAATGGAAGGTTGGTACTAGAGAGGATTGCGCTGTCACTGCCGCTGCGGGGGCGGCTCGCTGAGCGGAGAAAACAGTTGGCTGCGTAGCGATCGCGAGGCAACTTCGCCTTCGGATTCATTTCCCGCTATACAGCTCTCCGTGCATATCAAGAGCTGTGAGGAGTTAATGGCGTGCGATTGGAGACTGACTCTTGTCTTGCATCTGAAGACTCGTTGAGCGCTTAATTTGGTGCCAAACGCAGTGCCTCTCTCTCTCTCTCTCTCTCTCTCTCTCTCTCGACGCTGCATCTTGGTGTGTGAGGCGAGGAAGTAGACAATGTTAGGCACAGCCACGTGACTGGTTATTGGCTGTTTAGCATCATCCGATGGAAGATTTACGTGTCTAACCTGCTAAGAGAACGAGTTATAGATTTCAGTGTACCAGAGGAAAACTGTGGTTGTTGAAGCGGGTTATAGTGTAGGCTTAATTTTGACCATCTGGCGTTCCTTACGGAGTATGAAAATGCCAGTGATAGGACGTTGACGGTACTTCGCCTGTGTCACAATGTGGCCGCACCCGGAATCAAAAGCACTCCCTGCGTTGGCTTGACACTAGATTGATGTCAAAGACAGCAGCGTATCAACAGGGAATCTCGGAAGACGCGTACTACAACGCCACATTGGAATGCGATTGCCGCAGGGATAAGGGCTGAATACGTACTTTATTCCTAAAAAGGAGTAATACCACAAGAATGTAGAGGACGCCTATGGACCGTAGACGACCACAAGCAAAAACAGACACGAGACTCTGAAAAGACAGCTCCAAATGTCCTTCTATCTCGTGGCCTTCTTTGTTGCGCTTTTCAGTCCTTTTAGAAGATGAATCAACTCTCCCAGCAAACAATTACTGAACGCAAATCGCATGGTCCGCAATGCGCGCCGCCACTGTGATGTCAGCGAATGCGCCAACCGCCACGACGTCGCGACGCCATACCACCTCTCCCGCGCTGGGTGGCCGTGCGAGGTATTAGGCCCACCTGGGTCCGGGACAACCCTGGACGCGCTTTACCACACGCGCCGCGACCAGCGCTTCCGTTTTCAAACGGAGCTCGCGGGACCATATAGAGCGCAGGCCACCTCATCGTGCGCTCGGGGAGGCCGGCAGTGTTTGCACAAACGCACGTGGTCATCTCTATATACACAGTACATATAGACAATCCCTATTGTTGTCGCTGAAGGTAGGCGGGGCCGACCCCGTAATGAGAGGGCCCTCGGCGGACCCTGTGGTCATCGCAACTGGTGTGGCGTATAGCCCTCTCCTGCAGCTCCCCCCCCCCCCCCTCTTCTGTTCTCTGGTTTCCCGTATGTATGATCCCACCGCACAACACCCCCGTCGCCTAATGACTACGGAAGGGGCGGGAGAGGCGACGCTCGATTGAGACGTCTGCACGCCGCCGGCACCAGGGGACGCTGATGATCACCGTTTCGCCGAGCCTACAGGACTCGACTCTTTTGAATTCGCGCTGGTTGCGCTTATGAGTGAGCTGCACGTTTTCGGAACATGGCGCTTAGATGTAGAAATCTGCCGCGCCTTATTGCTCTTTAAAAAAAGCGAACGTTGCATGGCCCTATTTGGCTGAGCAGGTAGCTCATAATGGTTGAAATGGAACAGTAAACTTGCCCAAAAGGACTAATATTGTTGGAAGCTCTGCACTGAAGTTGAAAATATCTCATGGTGACAATCTGTCCAAAGGAACACTATTTAGGACAAAGGGGGAAGTGTGGTTTTAGGAGTAAATATGACTGAATGCGGGCCATGTGTTTCCTTCCTTATTAGAGCTTCCTGCAAGTTAGGCAGAAAGTCTACAGAAATGAACTGTGCAAGAAGGAAAAACAGTCCGAGTATCAAGACATGGTGGTTGTAACATCCAAGCAAAGCGTTCCTTGAGAACTTCAGAGCAGTCTGGATAATGCTGGTGGCACGCTGCAGGACTAGCTTACGCAATTATCTTGACGTCAACTGTCGCGTCGATACAAAGACACCAACTTGGGTTAGACAGCGAACTGCAGTAATGGTATCGGCAGGGAAATGCAAAGGAAAGTACTCAGAGGATGGCTGCCACAGCCAAACACAAGACAGAGCGGTAACTCTCTGCAGCAGTGAATAGTGTCGTTTATTCGTTATTATTTGTCTTTTCTGCATAGCAGAGAACGCGTGACGCCAATATGCTGCCACTCGTGACGTGACGGTATTCGAACCGCTCAGCGTTTTGAAGGTGCAATGGTGCGTTGTATGGACGTCATCTGTCCAGTCACTGCATATGGACCAGCCAGGTTGGTGCGTTAGCAGTCTGGTGAGATGCTACGACGCTGCAGAACCGGCAAATGTGCTCTTAACAGCTCTTGCTGTAATATAGGCTGGGTCGGGCTATGTAATGTCGCGGACAGATAACCAATTGTCTTTCGGTCTAAGAGTGGATTCCAAGCGAGGGAAGCATAGGCGGAGAGGGCAGAGAGTCAAGGGCACAAATATAGGCGTGAAGTTTGCTGAAGGCGATAAAGTGAGCGCGGCAACTGCATGATTGGTATGTGCTGAGTGCATCGGAGAGGTTTTTGTCCAGTTGAGCAAGTTTGCTATAAGCGTAGCCTTGAAGCAAGCCTGTGAGAGCCTGAGGACCCAACGAGCAGCGCGCGTCGCACGTCTGTGATGACATCCTGTCATAAATAAATAATTAGTCGCATTCCATTTATATCAGTGCGGTGAACACTTTTTAAATCCATTGTGGCAATATCCATCTCTCTCTCTAGCTTAACTACTCCATGCTTTTCTCCACCAGTGCTCTAATCCCTTCTTACTTGCTTTCTCTTCCTTTCACAATAGCCCTTAACCAGCGCTTCTGATTGGTCCCTTCACACTTCACTCCCTCCCACGCGTGTGAAGCCAGCTCTCCGACTAGCGCAACTCTCATGCGGCCCAGCCACAAAGCCTGCGCGGACACCTAAAGCGTTCAGTGCTCTCTGCATAATTGTTATCGCATTTAAAATGGTACCGAACAAAAACGACGGCTGTCCGTTCCTTGACGTTAAAGGAGCGTGTCGGGCTCTTTTATAATGAAGAAGGCACCATGCCGCGCCGGAACAGCCGCACCTCAACAAACACTGGTAGTTGGGCGCGCTAAACGGCGCATCACAAAGGCAGCCGCCGCCGCCGCCGCCGCGGCAGAGATAAAAATCGACAGCAAACACGTTCACACAGTCCGCGCATCGCGCCACGCCGCAAGCAACGTAGAGCGCGCTCGCTCTGCGGGGGCGCCATGGGCACGCGCGCCCTTTTCCTCCCTTGCCCTCTTTCTTTTCGCCGCATAGTGCGCGGAGCAAAGGCCAGATGATGGAAGCGAACGGTACGCGCTCACGGCGCATCGATTAGTCGGCTGCCGCCGCAGGTCGGAGCGCCACCGCGCGGCCAGAAAGCCGTCCCCTCCCTATTCCAACCATAGCTGCGCGCTTCTCTTCTTTCATTTCACTTTCTGCCCGTTTTCTGCGAACCTTTCTGAATCTCAGCTGCGGTGTAGACTGGCCGTTTCATCGTGGTTTTCGCTCGTTCTTCACAGCGAGGAAAAATAAAAGGTAGAAAACACGAACGACAGCGCTTTCCTTTCACTGGGCAGGCGCTTACGATCGTTGACGTGCGCACAGCACGCCGCCACCTAGCGGCGTTTTTCGGGAGCCGCGCCTAAAAGAAGGTATCCATCAGTCTTTCTTCCTCCCCTCGCCTCCTTCCGTCCTACCGCCTCCTGTTTGCTTTTATTTTATTTGTTAAGCCTCCGGCCGGCCATCGTGGTTGTCATCAGTTCACATTTATGGTAAAGTTTGTAATTTTTCCGAGGTTATGGTAACTGAAGTGCACTGGCTGCTGAGGCCACAATGCAAAGAGAAGGTACGGAGGGAAGTACAGCATGTATGATAAAGCAGACAGACAGACAGACAGACAGACAGACAGACAGACAGACAGACAGACAGACAGACAGACAGACAGACAGACAGACAGACAGACAGACAGACAGACAGACAGACAGACAGACAGGCAGGCAGGCAGGCAGACGGACGGACGGACGGACGGACGGACGGACGGAAAGACAAAGATGCATGGATAGACAGCCGGGCAGCCTTGAGCGAGATTCTGAAATTGATTTAATATGTTCGCAAACAGAGCAAACTCTTCACGGGCATAAATACTTGCACCATAGATGGACTCTCTTATTTCTTATCTCGTTCGTCGGGCTGCCGATAGAAATTAGTGCAGAGCTTTCCAGTACATACATGACGCCTGAGGTCCCGTTGCACATCTTGTGCACGTAAAGTTCATTCAATTGTGCGGGACTATAGGACTAGATAACATGACGCACAAGGCCAGACATAACTGAAGGCTGATGGTCGGTCGCAAACCAAGGGAAGAGAGTGAGGTTTCAAGCCGTACAGCTGATGTTTACAGGTTTGCGATTGACCAGTGTGTGTGGGCAGCTGTAGTGGCGAACAATGCACTGTCCTTCAAGTATTCGGCCAACCACGAAATGAGCTGTCTACGCACGCGAACAAGTCGGTGACTCCTACAATGCGTTGTAGGAAAAAGGGAGACATAGCGCTCCCGACACCCAAGTTTCTTCCTGACCAGACGGCATGCCGTCAAACTGTCAACAATAAAAGATCAAGCCGGCATCTGTATTGGACATCCGTCTCCTATTTATGAACCTGCGCAGAAGCAAAGCTCTCAAAGCTGCAAGACTTGAAGGAATTTGAATTTTCCGAGAGCAGAGAAGGCCTATTCCTGTAGAAGACGGATAACAGCAAGGGCAGGAGCCAGCTCAAATTCATGCGAGAAAAAATAACTTCCAAGACATAAAACGGCAAGTCTTAAAAAAAATTGTAGAAGGCCTCAATCCTCAGCTATGTGTACTGGAAACTGCTGATAAAGTTTTGTGCATACTGCGGTATACAAAACGCAATCGGCTACAAGTTGATATCGTACAGATCGTGTGATTAGTGCACACAGTAAGACTAGATTTTCGAAGCTCGTGCACAAAATCGAAGCGAAGATGAACCCAGATGTGATCGGCATAGAGCTTCGAGAATATTTTATAATGATATTGTTTTGCTGGCATTCTCGGTGCACTGAAAATGTTTGCCTTCGTCGTGAAGTTCCTCGTCGACTTCGATGTTATCAGATTTGAAAGCACTTTTGGTCAGAATGAGTGCGCATAGTCGTAGCGTTAGTTAGCGCACCTGAATCCCAAAGAGCATATATACATACATACTCTATATACATATAGAGCATGTTCTATATTATTATTATTATTATTTACAATACCCCTAAGGGCCCTCGTGCGAGGGTATTACATAGGGGGGGGGGGGGGCGATACAAGCATAAAAATATGGCACATGCATTAGAAACAAAATACACGTAATAATTAATTAAAAACTAGTAATGTACACAAATAACAACAACAAACAACGCAGAAGAAAATACTCAGTAAATGCACATAATACAACAAAAATACCAAATCTGTTAGTCCATGGTTTGTTTTAACGAATGCTGAAACGATTGTGGGTAGAGAAAGTTTAGAGACGAGTGTGTACTTTACCGTCAGTCAAGAGCAAGCGAAACCTTAATCTATCCTTAGATGTGACTCTCGCAGCTTTCGATGGGAGAGTATAGTGCCGTTTTTTTTTTTGTTGGGGGGGGGGGGGGGGGGGGCGCATGTGAAAAGGCTTGGCATTTACACAGTATTGAGGGTGCTATGACTTTTCCGTGAGAAGACGCTTTCGTTATCAGGGAAAATTTTGTCTCCCCCATACAGGGGAGATGATGGAGGGCTGTCAGTTCGCGCCCATGTCAACAGTCATCAATCAAGCATTATTATTTTGTTCGAGACACCCATAAGCATATCTGAAGGGAAGGCCGGGATTAATTAATGGTGTAAAAAGCTGGGAAATTACAAGCATGTGTTTACAGCACAATTCGCAAAACATATGATGGATACTACAGATTGTGAGCGAGATGACAAATTCTAAAATATTGGCTTGGAAAGTAAGGCTTCTCCACAAAAACGTTCCGTTTCGCAAGCTTCTAACAAGTTTGAGTGAATGTGCATCTGCTACAGCGTTATGGCGAGTCTAGACTCGAGGACACGGGTGCGGATAGAAGTAAACGGAACACACTTTGACATTCAAGCCTAATTTACGACTTGCCTAATGAATACCAGTAGCTGTGTCATTTTCCTACTGATAGTCATAAGTGGTAAAATTTCTAATGGACACAGAGTGTTGGTTGATATCTGCTAATGAAGGCCTGATTGTACTTAGAAGATAACAGGAGTTACGTTTCCTTATGTCTGCCCCTGTACATGAATTTCCTGTGGTGACACTTCTGCTATTTGTTCTCAGTCGTTTGTCGACTTTCTCGTTGTAAAGTATACGTTTGGTATGCTCCGAATATCTATTGCGAAGAGAGCATTAATTCTTGAGGACCTATACGTGTCCAGCACAAAATGTTGACTACAGACAATTCTTAGACTATCTGAAGAAAACGCTTATGAGATCTGGCTCTCTATATGAATTTATAGGCGTACTATTTTCCAGGAAAAGTAAACGAACCACACAAGTGTAAGTTCTTATTTCAGGACAGTTTAACACTCCAGCGTTAGAGGAAAGGGGATAAGCACGGGAAGAATGGTCTGCCATATATGACTGGTGGCTAACGAAAAGTGTTCAGCTTAAGTTTAGGACAACGCAACGAGCTATGGAAAGAGAAATGATAGGTGCAACGTTAAGAGACCGAAAGCGGGCAGAGTGGGTGAGAGAACAAACGCGGGTTAATGACATCCTAGTTGAAATCAAGAGGAAGAAATGGGCTTGTGCAGGGCATATGTAATGCGAAGGCAAGGTAACGGCGGGTCCTTAACGGTAACGGAGTGGATTTCAAGAGAAGGCAAGCGTAGCAGGGGGCGGCAGAAAGTAAGAAGTTTGCAGGAATATGGTGGGCGCAGCTGGCAAAGAACAGGGTTAATTGGAGAGACATGGGAGACGCCCTTGCCCTGCAGTGTAGTCAGTGTAGTCAGGCTGATGATGATGACGATGACGACGACTGGTGTCTACTAACAGATTAAAATTTTACTACAACGCTTTATTTCAAGAAATGAGCGAATGCATGAATTTATTTCTAAAGGGGAGCCCGAAGCCGATCAATGTGGGTAAGAGTAGTTGGGGGTAGAGGACTCACTTCTGTACCGGGGTTTTCCGGTACCTCAGGTACGTGCGCGCTTCACAGTATAGTACGGACTGCACATCGTAATGAATTTTCAACAGCTTGAGTGGCCCATTTACTTTGGCTGCTGGCAGTACATTTTCAGTAGACGCTCCTTTATTAGGTACCTTAGACCACCAGTAGTCAATTATTTTATGCATCGTCTGTAAACAGGCCATGAAGTTATGGGTTTACATTTTTAGAAGACTCGTCCAACAGACTGTCTGTCAGTCACAGGATACAAACGGTTATGCCATATACAGGGTGTTTCACCTAAGACTAAACAATTTTTAAAAACAGACTTTTTAAGTAAGAAGACCGTTTTTTTTTTTGGCATAGCACTGTCAGCGGTGTAGTCGATCAGAATACAGCTAAGACATGCCAACCAGCGGGCTGGTTAACTAATATTGAATAGTTAACTTTAACGATTAGTGTTAGGATCCTTGATTATTGGGAGACGTGCAGCTCACGATAAGTAATATCCATATCAGATTTTAGAATTTCGAAACCTCGGTTACCCTCGGCGCTGTGGCCCAACAAAGTTTGGCTACACTGCGGCAGAATACCGGCGCTTTCGAGAAGCTTGCCGGCACGTTATTCGTCGAAATAGCGAAAATTTGTTGGGCCACAGCGCCGAGGGTAGCCGTGTTTTCGAAATTCTAAAAACTGACATGTATATTACTTTCGGTGGGCTGCACGCCTCTCAATAATTAAGGAGCCTAACAGTAATAGTTAGAAGCTAACTATTCAATTTTAGTTAATTAGCCTGCTAGTTAGCACGTCTAAGCTTTATTCTGATGTACTACACAGCTGACAATGCTCTGCCGAAAAATAAACGCTATTGTAACTCAAAACGCCAATTTTTAAAAATTGTGCAAACTTTTAGATGAAAGGCCGTGTGTGTATGCTAAAGCCAAGCGTACGTCCAATCACTTCGGTAGAGTGCTCCAGCGGAATATTCCGCCGTGCTCCAAGTGACGCCTATGCTGTTGTCTCATGACGCGAGAGAGATTGCCTGTGATCTTGCTTGAGAGCTGAATATTACTGCTGGTTGTCAACCACAGGCCGCTGTTAATTAAAAACAGCTCGGAGAGATATCCTCTGCGGCGTTAATTGCGTGCAGTGCCCCAAGAAAAGGCGGTTGGGCCGTGTACGAAGGAGAGACCATGTCTGTGAGTAAAGCGTAGAAAGAGGGGGACTAACTCAATAAAGATCGTATATAACTTGAGATGAGAGTTTTCTAGGAAGAAGAACCAATGTTAACGCGTACACGCCCATTCAAAGATACATACATGCACGTATATTTGGTACGAGGGAAAGCGTTCGTAAGCCATTTCCGCAGAGCAACAATATTTTATTTTATTTAAGAGGCTTTCGCAATTGCTAAATCGGTTTTTCCACAATGTAGAAGAGGGTTTGTCGAAAGTCCCCAGGCCATACATGGTCTGCTTTTGAGCGTTGTGCGGGGACATCTGCATTATCTCCGAGTCTCAAAAATCTCTGTATGGGAAGGGAGAAGCATCATTATCACCTCTGAGAACCTTGATAGCTTCAAAGGCGTGTTAAGTTGGATTACAGTGCTGAAAAGTAGACATTGTCCAGAAACTTTTCAAACACTCTGTACATTTGTCAACCGAAGGAGTCGCGGGGCCAAAATTACAAATGCTGAATACGACTGCTATCGTTTGACAGCTCCACGTGATGATGTCATCAGGTGTGTTTCGAAAACCCGTCGTTGTGGTTCAGGGGATGTATTTCTTCCTGCTACTAAGCTTGAGCCCGCGGATTCGAACCCGGCCTTAGCGGACGCATTATACTACATTTTTGAAATGCATGGATTGCGCTGAGATTCCACCGCCACGGCCGGGAGTGCAGAAAGTGTGATATCAACGTATAGGCATTAGCCACATTGAAGCAGCAACAAGAGAGTTACGCTATAAAAAGAAGGCTGATATTAGGATTCTATTGTGAACCTATTTTTTTGTGCAATCTATATATATATATATATATATATATATATATATATATATATATATATATATATATATATATATATATATATATATATATATATATATATATATATATATATATATCTATATATATATATATATCTATATATATATATATATATATATATATATATATATATATATATATATATATATATATATATATATATATATATATATATATATATATATATTGCACAAAAAAATAGGTTCACAATAGAATCCTAATATCAGCCTTCTTTTTATAGCGTAACTCTCTTGTTGCTGCTTCAATGTGGCTAATGCCTATACGTTGATATCACACTTTCTGCACTCCCGGCCGCGGCGGTCGAATTTCGATGGAGGCGATATTCTAGAGGCCCGTGTGCTGTGCGATGTCAGTGCACGTTAAGGAACCCCAGGTGGTCGAAATTTCCGGAGCCCTTCGCTACGGCGTCCCTCATAGCCTGAGTCGCTTTGGGACGTTAAACCCCCGTAAACCTAAACCTAAAGAAAAAACACTTTCCTCACATCTTTCAAAAATTCTAAGTCATGAATATGTGAGTAAAAATGCTGCCAGGGTTTTTACATCGGTTAGCTTATTTGATTGTAAGCCACAACACTATTGCGTAGATGTATAGCGGCAGTGATTGTCGCCGGTGTTGAACAAGGTTGCGAAGTGGACTGGAAGTCTCCGACTCTTTGTGCGTCGAGCATATTTTCTAGAAATCCCTTTCACGAAAGGATTCATAAAATGCTTTCACATACTGTTTATAGTAAATTGACATTTAATTGCGTTTTCGTCAAGACTGACTGCTAGCTAAGCATTTATTTATATGCTAATACCACTTCTACTCGCGATTAAATTGGTATTCGTATATTTGTTGAAAATTAAGAAAAAGGAACAATCTCAGCGCTGAAACTGTAAACTTATGCGAAACGGACGCCTATCGCGAACGAAACGTGATCAGTGAGCCCGGAAATTATTAAACGCAACTTAATTAACCATACGTTAATATCGTGGATTAACTTGTCTGCGTTTAGAAGGCAGGTCGTGTCCGAAAGTGGCGCGCCTTTTTGCTTCTAGAATGGCTTGTGCGAGCATAGCAGGTGTCTGCAAAAACCCGCCATCGCTTGCCGTTTTATCCTGGCAGTTTCGAAACTAATCACACCGCAGGGCGTCCCTTGTACGTGACACGAAACGGCGCGCCGCTAAGTACGACAGTGACATTCCGCACAACACAAAGCTCGAGAAATGGTAATTGTTCTGAATAAATGAATAATTACGCTATCCTCTAATGACTGTGTTCATTTGTTGTTGTCAGAATGCGATAAAGCACTGGCTTGCTGAGGCTGCACTCCAGCTAAAACCGCAAAGGTCGCATTGTTACGCCGATGTCGCAGTGAACTCAAATTCGAAACTATGCATTGCCCTGCACTAAGAATGCCGTTACTCCTCACAAAAGTTGCGAATCTTACGACTCAAGCGTGAGTCGAGCTTACAGAAAATATGTTTTTGTGCATACACATATACAAAATGAGTATCCGTGTACGGCGAGACAATTTGTAATAAGAAGCAAATGCAAAAAAAAATGCGAATAAAATACATACACGTGGTGATTGCCGAGTTTCAAGCAGCAGTGTTCTTACCTGGTACTCAGCAAAATAACTGCTCCAGATTGTACATTAACTTCAATATCCCTCAGTAAACAGAAAATATGATACACTAAGAAAGCCAACAAAAGAGGCAATTTGCAAAAAGATCCGTTTATTCTCAGTTATTTTTTATGCAAAAAAAAAAAAACGTCCCAAATACCACATCAACACAACATTGGTGCCGTTTGCGGTAACTTAGAGATTCTGGTATGCTACATGATTTCCATATACATATATAATGCTGCAGAAACATCTTCATGAGACGACATTAGTGTATTGCACGCCGGTTGCAAAACAGTGTAAAGTCAAGCAGCATTGAACACTCTTTACGGACTGTCATTTATTGGAGAATTTTAGCATAGCGGAGAAGTACTAGAGTAAGCGTGTAATGGATTAGCCTACGCTTGCTGCTCACGCGCAGTTGCAGGGTGTGGAGAAAGGCTGGACGCGCACTTTACGTATGCAGCATGGATACGTTAATCCTTCATATGTAAACCATGCGCCTCCGCTATGCTGCAACCATTTTCGGAAAACTTAAAACAACGTCCCCTGTACAGAGTGAAAATATATCCTTGCATCCTGTATTCCAGGTGTGCCCTGCTCGTAAAAGAATTTGGTGGGTATTTTTTAAAGTTAACAGAAAATTAATGGTCACTGCCTTGCCTTTTGGCACTGGTCAACACCGCTGCTTCCAAAAAAGCCAGTGGCATGCATTGCTTTTTAGCTGTCGGCTTTGACGCCACAGGTGCTTGCGACCATTGCTAGTTTAACGGAAGGAATAATAAAGAAGTCGATATTATTATTATTACCCTAAGACCTCTGCCTCCTATTGGTCACCAATTAGACCAATCCAAAAAAGAGTAGGTGCAAACTAAGGCAGTGCACAGTCTTGATTTGCTATGTAGTTCAGTGTTCGGCCCACCATTAGTGCTAAAGGGAATAAAAATTCTTAGAAGCCCCTCATCGTGCTTTTGAAGCAATGGGTATGAGCGAACGTCCCGTTAGTCACTCCAAATGGTATTCGCGAGAGAGAAGCTCACAGGGCAGGTCAAAACAAGAGTTTATGAAAGAAGCCAGGGAATTGGGCCAAACCACGGCTTTCCGGCATATACTCACACACGCACCTCACGTACATAGTCAACGTACACATTCTCAAGGCTCGCTGCAACGGTGACTGCGTTCGCATATCCCAGATTCTTGGCAAGCATCGCGCTGCTCGTTGCTCGGTCGACGCACACGGAGTCCTTCAGTGGCGACGCCGCACGTCGTACGAGCGCAGCGTTCGGCGAAGCACGAAAGCCAAAACGCATCAACAAAGCAATAGTCGTGGGCAAAACAGGCAAAGAAAATACAACGAGGAAGTCAACAATTGTCGAATGGCGAGCAGCGGCAGGCACAAACGAACGCACACACTCACACACAAGCGCACGGACCTCCGGCAGCAGTTGTGCGGGCGAGACAGGCAGGAGGCCGCCGCAGTCGGCGTAGACGTCGGGCCGCACGCCACGCGAGCAAAACGCGCCGCATCACACGCGGCGCGCCTCACAGAACGCGACGTCGTCTCTCCACCTTTGCGCTTACACACGCCCACCGTAGCCGCCGCCGAAGGGTGAAGGAAGGGGAGGCGGTGAGGGGATGGTTGGTGCGCCTGGAGATGAAAACTGTCAGCGCAGCGGCTCGAGGTGACCCCAGGGGTGACCCCTGCGACGATGCGTCCCCGCGCTCCATGCTGGAAGAGCGCTCTTTAATGGCCCCTAACCACAGCCCTGCCGCGCAAACGTCGTTGTCGTTGCTGGGCTGCTGCCGCTGCAGAAGAAGGGGGACAGCGGTTGTGGAGCGGGAGCAGTGAGGGGGGAAAGAAAGAAGGGGGAATGTCTGAAATCTTACCATTGTTGACAAACTGCTCCCACGCATAAGAGGAGGTCCGCCGCGTCCCACCGCTGCCACCGCTGTTTCGAAAATCATCTTTTTCTTCTCGCCCATACACCGACCCCTCTTCTCCCTCCCCTCCCTCGCCCCACCGAACCGCACCGCTGGCAGCCCTTCACCTCTTCTCCGCCTTTGCCCCAGCACAACAACTTCTTTTCCTCTATTCAATTTTCCCCGTCTTAATCGGCCACTCTCCGGCCCTCGATGACGATGCGAGTCAGAGACGGCGGCGCTCAGCGTCAAGAGAGTGCGTGTGGCAGGCGCACGCGCGCGCTTACGATGCCTCCGCGCCGCTGCGCCGCCTCCTTTCCTGCACGCTGCAAGCAAAAGCGCGTCTAAAAAGAAAAACACCCTCGGCGGGGTAAACCGTTGGGCGACGCTGCAAAAGGAGGAGTAATCTTCCCAGCCGCTCCTCTGCGACTCTTAAAGGCGGAGCTTCAATCTGCGCTTGCGTTTAGCCATTGGTCGGACTCAATGACCACAAGGCGTGGCTTGGAGTCGGAGCGGGAAAAGGAGGAGGAGCGGCCGGAACGAGAGCCGCGGCGGAGGAGAGTGATCGCGCGGCGGCGCTGTGTTCGGTTGCGGCGCCAGTGTCGCTCCGGGCGTTCCCGTGGCGGTGCGGCGATCGCGTTGACGCTCTGCTGCGTGTGTGACGACGTTCGGCGGCGTTTTCTGGGCACGTGAGGAGCGCGCGATAGCTGAAAGGCCGGCATCGTGGTGTGGCAAGATGGCGGCCAGGTGTCGTTCAGCTCGCCGGAGACGGGTCCGGACCGTGCCCTAGGGAGGTCCATGACGAGCGCTGCTCTGTTGTTGCCGGCGCCGCAGGCGAGCTTGGGCGCCGACATGGCTGACTTCCAGGACGTGAGTAGCGTGCGATATTCGATGCGTTCGTCCACCCAATTCCTTGGTAGTTGCGGGCTTGTCACTGCTCGCTGCGAAGCGGCACAGTGAGTGCGGCGGGTGCTGGTGACGCGTGCTGGCCTCTTAAACACTCAGAGATGTTTGTGGAAAATTATCAGGAGTGCTGTGTTTGAGTTGATTGAACTGCCCGCTGCCGTACGACGCCTTTCCCTGTAACGAGGCAGGTAGGTCGATGATCCATATCACTGGCTTGATAAATTCGCAGGGTTGGATTCATAATGGTAACTGGTGCAAGCAGGACGGATGTAGCTTATGTCTAGAAGCATGTTCAAGTTTGGTTCGTGTCGTAACACCCTTTAGTACCCAGCACCGAACAATGCAAGAGTGATGTCGTTAATGTGTTCATGACTCCTGGTTCTCTCGAGGAACAATAAGGCACGTTTGAGGCCGCTGCCATAAAGATAAAAGAAAAGCGTTTCAAGGAGCCAGCCTTACAATCCTGTTCTGAAGTTCTCCTCGGTATGGCCACAACGACGCCTAGCACACAGGCCTTGCTTGGCACAGTTGGATGTATTGTTGGTAATGAATAGCCATTGTTCTCCAGACAACCTGTGTTTTGTCCAAGGACAGCGTCTGTGGACTGCGGCCGATACTGTTCTGATGACAATCTGTTGTTCATGAAGCAGTTGTCAGAACGGTCATAACAGCAAGGAGAAAAGGGCAGGCAGTCTTGCACACAAGGGCACCTTTCCAGGTGCGAAAGCTGACTCACAACCTGGGGCTTGTACCGAGCAGGCTTAATCGTCGACTACTTTGAAATTAAGCCTATATGACAGACCTGTGAGGCGGAAGCGGCATGCATGTTTTCTTGACTGTTAGGGTTAAAACAACAACACTGACTGAAGAAGCAGGATCTTGCACCTTCCTGACCTCACTTTAACAGTGGACTCAAGCTATCATGACTTCAAGCCAACTAATCACGCTGATGACTACAAGTTGTATAGGTGCTCGTCTGCGATGTGCAGGGGTGGGAGGCTCTTTTAGAAAAGTTCATATTTATATCTCTGAGTGCCTGTTACAAATCAACTGCAGGTAGGTCCGGGCGTGTGTTGGACATCGGTATTTTCGTACGGTACTTTATATATTGCCGATGGGGCCATCATCATCAATAACTTCACTACGTCCACTGCGGGACAACAGCGTCTTCCAGTGACTCCCAATTAACCCTGTGCTGCACCAGCTGCTACCGCCTTATCCCGGCATGCTCCCTATTCTCACCCGCCAACCTGTCTCTGGCAATGGCGGATTCGCTTAATAAAGCATAGTGTCATATCAAAAAAGGGCAGCATTTTCTATGAAGGCTGGTGACGTACATACTTCGTCATCACCAATCCACTTTGACTGCAGTGCCCGTTACCTATAGAACCCATCTGTAGGCGTCAGTGTCGGACTAAAACACCTATGCGGAAAATTCATGTTGCAAGTGGTATTGTGGTGCAAATGCCCACGCTTTAGAGTGCACAACTACATCAATGAAAACACGTTCATCATCTTCATTCATTTTTTTAGCTCGGAGGAGGAACCATTATGCCGTAACATGGGCATCCAGTTCTCTGATGATTGGCAACTTTGGGCGACGCGCTGTTATAAACACACACACACCCTGACACGATGGTTGCAGCCCCGTGCTGGAACCAGCACTTAGTTCGGTCGTTATTAACGCGCAATTCGTTTTCTCGGTTTTTAATTTCCTTATTTGTACGCCTGAAAGTGCAGGCGCTACGAAATTGCTGTATAGTCCTGGACATTCCGGAACTTCGACTTGTCTACGATCCTTGAACGTCACACATGTGTAGTGGCCTACGTCTACATCACGTGTACGCTTGAATGTCATATATACATGGACTTCGGTCAATCGTGGCAGTAATCGGTTTCTGCTGATATTATACTATACAACACTGTATAATAGAGAGGGGACTTCTGTCCACTTTGAATTGAGGCAAAGTAACCATGCAGAGATACATTTGGAGAACTGACTGCAAGGGTAGGAAAGTTCTTTCTGTCCACGCCAAAATATGTGCGGATTCCGAGAAAAATGTTGGAATGAGAGGAGGACTGTTTCATATCCAGCCGGCAGCATTTCAAGGGAACTAACGCCCCTCATCCTTTATTTAGCTTTATTTAGGATACCTATGGTGTTTACAGACCGCAAGATGCAGACCCCTTTGAGAAAGTAATATTATCGGTTGCTTTGGAACTTGTCCTCTTCGACAATACACAGTTTCCTTGGAGCTACGCGCCAACCGTTGATGTCATGCATGGAATCAGATGCCGAAGAGACGAGAGATAAAACAAAAAAGACCTACAACTCAATCCACGGAATGCGGAATAAATGATATATATATATATATATATATATATATATATATATATATATATATATATATATATATATATATATATATATATATATATATATATATATATATATATATATATACGCTCGAAGTTCCTTGAAAACAAGCCAAATATGAACATATATTTTAACGAGTGGCGGTACAAGGTGAAGGCCAAGACTTAGCTTTTGTATCAAGGTATAGTTTCAGGTTAAAGAGAGCATGAATTGTAACCCACTGCTGAGTGACCTCATGATGACACATGAATCACGCGAATGGAACTGAAGAACCGCTTTTCATCATTGTAAAGAAAAGGGGAATAGTTAAGTTAGAATGTTGCGTGACAATCAGCAAATAATCTCGCACGTATACTGATCGTATACAAATTAGAAAACATCTGAATGGTCATTTCCATTGCAGCAAATGTACAGTCGTGTGCAATATAAGAGGGAACAAACATTTTTCACAAAGTGCGTATTTTCTGATTCTTGCCATAAAGTTGAGAATTAATTTTGGATATTTTACGCCACGAAATAAAAAAAAACTGATTAGAAAGCAGAAGAAACTGTGATTGTCACAGTGAATTATGGATTAATCATTGAGTGCTCACAGTTTATACCTTCACATGTTGCACACTCTGCTGTATATTCGTGCATTGTCATGTCGCCGTTGCTACGTTTTCGCCGCTTTTTAAGGTACTGTCTGGATGATGTCTGCCGAATTCGGTAGATACACGAAAAGTATTTATCCATGTTTTAGTGTGGCCGGAACCGAAATTTGCAAGGCAGCACAATACAGCCATACTTTTGCACATACATACTCTAGGGTATAAAGTTGTTTTATGAGTGGTCTTGGGGAAAAGCCGCCATTTTGCACCCTCAACCAGAACTCCACTGGGCGGCATCCAGCACACAGAGTCAACAGAAACGCCATGTTGAACGGACAATGAGGACAACTAAGTCCAATTTTTTTTCACTAAAATTCGATTTTTTGCTCCTTTCTGGTTGCGCTCAAGTTTCACCGGCAGCAGAGTAACCATTCATTTCTGAGAAAATTCGGTTTAGAAATGGAACCTTTTCTTCCCTGCCACTCAGTTCAAACTCTGTTAAGACAAAAAAAGGGCTCCGTGATTCCCGTTCAGAAATGAATGCTGGTGTTGCCGAGACTCAGGGATTCCTATGTGAAAAAAAATAAAACGCTTAACGGCGTAGCAGTTCGCTTGCGAAGATGACCGGCTGTGACAATACGCGTACTCCATTTTTTTCTATCTTTTCTATCTTATGAAAGCTTCGTTTTAAGTGAATTTATAGGCTTGCTGTTATAAGAACTTCGTACCCTGTCCAAACCCTCTAACTTCAATTTGTGTCCCTTTATGGAAGGCAAGGATAGCCGCCAAGCCTTCCTCACCATTTGACGTCCTTCTATAATGTTTGACTCGGTTAGCGGTGCATAATGCATAGTACTCTTGAGGCGAACATTTAAAAAATCATTCATTGATTATTGGCGGCTTAGGTTAAAAAAACTGCTGCCCTTGTGTTCCAGTTTTTTTTCCCTTTCAACCCATGATGAGTACTTGAACTCACATTTCTTGCATCCTGTAGAGCCGTGAGTATAGGCTTGTCTGCAGCGTTCAAATGGGGCCCTGCGGAGCAAAGGAAGGGAAATTTTGAAGCAAGCACAAGATTTCCCAAGCAACACAATTTCGACTGCAACCTCATATACAAGCGGCGCAGGCGCACAGGTAGCACACCACTAATACACCGCATTAAGTTTTAATTCCGCTTTAATTCTTCCGCAGCTGCACATACAAGAGAGTTAACGATTGTACGGAACCGACGATTCCAAGTTTTGACCATTCTGCTGAGTTTGAGACGTAAGAACATATTTTCATTGATGACTGCATTGCCCATTGGTTTGACTTCGCTCTAAAATGAGAGGTCCGTAACACACCTGACTGGGACCACCAGCCTGGTAAGGTAGTTTACCAGAGCCCACACAGGGAAGAGAAAATTTTGCTATGCGTCACCAGACCGCTGTTCTTAATATACACAGCAGACCCGTCGACTGCCGTATACATCGTCCATACAAGTCCAGGATTTTTGGACATCAATTTTAATTGGGAGGCAACAGTGGAACATTGTCAGGTACTGTTATGGAAATATTGAAGGTAATCGTCCATTCTTCCGATGCGTAGCAAAATATATTTTTTTTAATCTTGCGATTCCCTCGCATCCAGTAGTAAAGACTGCCATAGAAAACCAATGGGGAACGTTTCTGACGATAGCAAAACCTTTAATAGCAAAAAAAAATGCAAGCTTGCCTAGGGGAGATCTGCGGGTGTATTGATTTTTATAGTGAAGTCTTACGATATATGAAAAAACTATGTTCATAAACAACTTCCCGTTGAAAAATGCACTTGGCCAGAATTTCAGGGTATGAAGGGTGCTTCATTTCAGTCAATACAAAGTATGTATAAAATGCTAAAAGAGCTCCAAAGCCTTTCTTTTTTTCGGTGCAGGTGATCCGACCAGGCGGATATTTCATTCCAATTATTTGTGGACGTCGACTGATTAATGACACAGCATGTTTTAATATTCCAATTTCTTCCAGCGAATCCGTATTGTAACTCGATGCAATAAATCGGTCTTTTTCTTGAATGCTTAGGCACTCTCATTTATGAATATTTGCTACGTTTAATGGTACGTACGTCCACAGTTCCAGTCATTGGGCAGTGGGTTATGTTGCATGTGCCAACTTTCGAAAGCAGGATACCAGTGTTTGAAAGCTGGCTATCAATGTTTGAAAGCTGGATGCCAATGTTAGAAACCTGGATACCAATTTTGGAAAGCTGGATGCCAGTGTTCGAAAGTTGAAAAGCCAATCCGACGCCTTTACTGGCCATGTCGTGGAACGAACGCCAGGCCTGCGTTGGCCGCTCGATCGGACAAACGTTGGCCCAAAGCTGGCCTGAAAGTTAGGCCAATGTGTCAAAGTGGTAGCGCTTTACCTAAATGCCAATGTAGGACCGCCGTTCATGCCACTTTTTGCCAACGATCGCCCAGTGTTAGCCCAATGCTGTGGTGCTGCCTGGGTACACACTAAACAATTTCTCACCCTTTAGGGTGTAAATCAGCTGTCCCCAGACGAACACCCTTTTCCAATTGTTCGGTGCTAAAAAAGGGTGCGGAGATCAGCACCCTTAAGGAAGGGTGCACTTAATGATACTTTAGAGGATGTAATGGTTGCACCCTCATTAAAAAGTACTATTTTTCCACAACACCTCTACGAATGCATGTTAGAAGGGTGCTACACATTGATCCACCCATGAAGCAAAAGCTGTGGACTGATGCGCGCCCTCTTAACTTTCATACTGTGCACCCTTCCTGAAGGGTGCTGATCTCTGCACCCTTTTTAGCACCTAAAAGGGTGTTCGTCTGGAGACAGCCGATTTGCACCCTTAAGTGTGAGAATTTGTTTAGTGTGTAGTGAATGAAATCATGCACCCTGTATATCTACTCGAGGCGCGGCATTCTAGGCAGCGTCTGCAGCAGTGACATCCGCGACCGTCCACGCAAGTGCGTGCCATCGCGCCTTCTTCTCGTCCCAGAGAAAGAGAGAGAGAGAGAAAGAATGAAAGAAGCAGCGATGCTCGGCGCGAACAGCGCATGCGGTGCGTGGGTTGGGCGACCGGAACCACCGCGGCCGAAGAGCGAAGTGGTGCGTTACCGCCGCTTGGCACCGTCGCTCAGCGACAGATAAATCGGCCGATTAATCCCACGCAGCGCTGCACGCCTGCTTTTTCGCAAGACAGAAGGGGAAAAAAAAAGATGAAATCGGCAATACAGGGGATCAGATCTCGATCGCAGTCACGGCGCGTATGGTGCTTGGGGTGTGTTGAGAGTGGTTCCAAGTGCGTTCGAAACGAGATCAGGATTTGAGGAGCTGATCGCTATACAGCCATGCGATGTGCGCGCTCCTGTTTCAGCTAGTCGCGATATACTATACGTGCTCGCGTTGCGGCTGTGGGCGTTAACGGTTTGTTAACGCGTGGGACGGTGTGTAGTGGTTTAGGATAAGGGGGTGTGGATTTAAAGGCTGCGTTGCATGACCTGTTCTAGAGGCAGCCCTTCTTTCGTCGTGATCAATTGAGCAGGAAATCGTTTCGGATTAAGCTTCGGATTAACAGATCCCGCATGCCATCTGCGGCAGTGCATGCACTGCGGCAAGATTCTACGCGATATGCGAGAACTGTTTGTTTGGAGCGAGTGCAGAGAAGATTATGCCTGGCTTTGGAAGAACGAAGTGATTTAAATCAACAGGGACGTCGCGTTTTTAGGTTTTGTTTTAACTTTTGCTGTCAGCGGTGCGCAAGGTCTCAGAAACGACAGAACTAGAGAAGACATTCGAATGTGCTCTAAATAACCTAATAACGCATGCACTGTTTTTCGCCAACAGTTGTATTTGTGGCTTCCGCAGGGCTGTGACGTGAGAGGAAATGACGTAAGAAATGGTCACGCCCTGTGGGGGTAGCGAATACGTCATTGTTCCGTGAGAGACGACTTTTGCCGTTTTGCGTGCAGTCTCGACAGTAACAGCCTGCGGAATTCGACACCGAGACTCGTGAATTAAGCAGAGCTATAATACATCGTGGAAAACAGACCGGAGCATGTATCGCCTCAGTGTATTCACTCACGAAGCACTGTACACCGTTATATCAGCACAAGATTCAGAACGAGAAAACCACACCGAGCAGAGTTTTGATATGCCGAACAAATCGGGATGCCTGGGAGAGGTCGAGGCGAGACCGAGTCGGATCATTGATCTCGTTGACATTCTTAGAGCCAGGAAAACAGTGTAAGCAAAGAATAAAAAGAAAACTATACTTACTTATTTATGAGGGCAGTATAACCGTATTTATGTAACCCAAAAGATACTAACTCTTCTCAGTTCAGATACCGCCCGAAAGGGAGCGTACCACCAGACCTGAAGGAGTAGCGAGAGGTGAGTTCAGGCCTGTGGTAACGAATTCCCAGTTTGCATGCCAAATTCTTAAGGATCCCTGGTCACAGTTCGAGATAAATACTGACTGTGTATTATAAGCGCAGCACTGCCAAGACAAATCAGCTAGTAGACATAGTAACAAACACGCAACGACACCCTGCATAAGACGAACCGGCCACTTGCCCTCTAGAGGCATGTGCCGGCAGTAAGAAAATATCTCAGGCTGTATATCAGAATGAGTATAGTCGGCATTAACAATGATGACACGCTGCCATCGCAGCAGCGACTGCCATGAGCTCCTTTAATTTCAGGCTCTCGTCAAAACCGCCGTCAGCAACTGTCGAGCCCGGATACATCGAACGCGGATATTTTGACTTTTTTGGCTATGCCGAACGCACAGGTTACCCCCTTAAAAATCCCGCGTAAAAAGTACGGGAAAGTCACGCAGTATATCGAACTCAGTTTTCGCCGGTCATTCGATATATCGAACGGTGCGCTACGTCCCTGCCAACGGCGCTTCTCCTAATCACTGTTCACAGCGTAAAGACGGTCGGCTGCGCGGCCTTGGGCACCTGCTGGAAGCGCCGAGAAATGGCTTGACGAGGTGAACGTGGGGTGAGCTTCAGCGTGGCCTTCCCTAGCTTGTACTCGTTTTCTACGTCACGCCGCGTTCATGGAGGAAGGCAACCTACGCGTAAAGCCTAGCGGTGACCCTCGCTTCTCTGCCGAAGGCGTGTAGATACCATCTCTATCTTAGTTTTAATGCAATTAGTCTATTTATAGTGTACTGGTGACATGAATAGACATCTTATAATAGGAATTTGCTAGTTCTCATCAAGCACTGTCCGCTGCAGCTCCCATGCGAAGCAGACTAGGCCTAGCGACGACTAGCGAGAGGTGCGCTTCCAGTATGTCGATGGGCGCACGTCGCTGCAAAAAGTGCAGCACTAGCCTCCACGGGTGCAATGTGCTTTTGCTTCGAGGTTACAGGTAAGCTTATCTGTTGCCATTTTTATATATCGAATTATAGATATATCGAACCACTTAGTGATTCCCCTCGAGTTCGATATATCCGGGTTCGACATCTTTGCCCGTTCATAATCGCGATTTGCTTCAGCGATCTGCTCGCGCGTTAGCGTCAACTGCGCATGCGTCAGAGTGGTGATGCATCGCGATGCGGAAGCAGTGTAACGCGGTAGGTTAAAGCTTTAAACCTATTTTGTGACTTCTTTAGAGGGATGAGCTTGATTCCCATAGTGTGGAATAAAAACATATTCTTAAGGTTCGTTCTGACAGGCACACCTGAATCTAAGGCAAGCGAAGGGATGTACGTGTCTCAAGACTCTCTGTCCCGTTTGCTTCTCACATCTGTGACTGCATCAACACACTTTTTTTTTTACTGTGATTAGAGGGTAAAGGTACGAGCCTCAGTCTGCAAGGGCAACCATCTCTAGCAACCGTCTCTACTGATTGATTTATAAATCAATACGCTATGCGTCTAATATACTACGAAATTTAAGTCGTTCTGCGCAAAAAAAGAAAAACGAAAGAAAAGAAAAACTACAGCACGTACTGTAGGAGGGGTACAAAAAGGGCAAGATACAGATGATGCAATCTGACTGAAATCTCTCTCTTTCACTAATGTTTGATTTGATTAACTTCTGTAGGGCTGTGAGGTGTAGCCTTTTTTTTTTTTTGCTGCCTGTTTGTTGCCGCTTTTTAGCTGTTTGGAAAATCGCCAAATATAATTGAACTTACTCGTCTGACATCCGGGTTGCGGTATCTTTTGATAATTACTTGAGATGCAAGTCGATAAATCCTATCGCCCTCTGTGTGGAGCAGATTTTATTTGTGTTATAGTCGGATACAACTTAAGTTTGCAGTGGAGCTCTGCCCACAGTCAGTACTGCCGCACGAAATTCCTCCGAAACAAAGAAGTAATCTATTCTTAAGGCTTCTCTTGTCACTTAAACAAGAAGCTAACCACAACAAAAAAGTTATAAGCTCCAGAATTTTGATACTTGGCTTGTTTAATAAAGTGAGGCATTAGAAAGCTGATTTAGTTTATTTTTGTGACTGGCTAGCGGAATAATACAGTACGCCGTGGACCGTGGCCCAGTGTTAACTGCTGTTTCTTTTTTAAGTTGTATCCTACTATAGGATTCCTATTTGAATGTGCCAGGGCCGTATACAGAGGCGGCAAGAGGCAGCCGTTTGATCTGAATTCAAAGCTGGTTTTGGTCGCCTCTTGGGAAATGCTGCCGAAGGTGCCAAGAAATTGATAACGCTGTGAATTTGACACACCCGTAACAACAAAACAGCTTTG